>NC_084898.1:20639123-20948492 GCF_958979055.1 Alnus glutinosa | reverse complement strand
AGTAAGGAACTAATATTTTGTAAATAAAGAATATTTAATTAGTATATATATATATAGAAAGATAAGAGAAGCTAATATACGTAGAATGGATTTTGATTTAGAAGTAAAAAGTAATTTGATTCCTTAAATTTAGATTAAAAAAGAAGAAGAAGAAAAAGATTGAAGAAGTTATTGTGTGTGCTATGACAGATTTTACTGACGTGGCGAGTGCCTGGTTAATTTGGTACTAAAATCTATAGAGTAATTTTTAAAATGACAGAAATTTCTTACAAATCGGTTTGTAAGAAATTTCCTATAACCCACTTATAAGATTGACATTTGTCCCTTGGCATGTGAGATTCTTACATGTTTTTTTAATAGCATTAATAAAAAAAAAAAAAAAAAGTGTTTTTCACATGTTTAAATGATACATATCCTTTTTATATGTGGGTTGTAGGAAATTTCTATCATTTTTAAAATAGTAAAAACCTATAGAGTAATGTTAGAAGTCAATCTTTTGTCACTTTTATGTCTCTTCAAAAATAATGTGACTTTTAAAATTATCATTGAGCTTGTGATTGATCACCATTAAATTTTAATCCAATAATAATTTTAAAAATCACATCAATCTTGAATAAATACAAAAATAACGTAAAAATAACTTCTAGAATTACTCAACGTACTCATAGGGTCGGTATCAGAAATAAAAACGTCGACAATGATACACCTAGAAATTAGTGGTCTTCAATTGCTACTTTATAAAACAAATATCAAATCTCACTTATGATGAATTAATGCCACTTCAACTAGTAACTGTTTTTTATTTGCTTGCCGGTTGCCTACCTTGACGGCTTTGCAACAGTTAATAGTCATAAGAGCCAACAGTTAATTTATTTATTTTGTATTAAAAAAGATAGCGGAGGAAATCAATTGTAGCTATTCTGTGATTTGGGGGTGATTATAGTAGCACATGTCCATATATTGAGGGCCGTACAAAAGGGGCTTAGATAATGAGAACTCCAGACGCTTCCTCAAGTCTAACTGAACCATAGCTTAACCCGGTCAACCCCATCAAAGCATCGGTAGGACCCAAAGCGACTAATAATAGTAGTATTGATCGAAAATTTTTATTTTAAAAGTCGAACTCTTACCTTAATAGATGCGTAACCAATTTAGGAATTTCATTGAAGTTATTGAACCACCATCATTTATGGATAAGCCAACCGTGATTTGGTTGTTCAACAACATGGTTTAGGCCGGAGTGTGTTCTCTTCTGCTGTAGTATCTGCTAGGATAAGTTTGATATTTACAGGAATACATATTTCTCTAGAAAAAAAATTAAAATAAATAAATAGAGAAGAGTAGCTATTCTTTTCATGTAAGAATAGTATATCGATTATTAATCTTTTCACAAAAACCTTTAACAGATAACGACTAAGAGAAAATCTCTCTATTTGGTTACAATGCAAAACGAAGTAACTTTGTTTGTTGAATGAAGAAGGCTCCATTTGTTTCAGCGTTAATATATTTTGAAAAATGTTTTCTCTCTTTTTTGGTGTTTGATGTGCATGAAAATATTTTCAGTTTGATCAAAAACTTTTTTTTAGTTTTGAAAAATAGTTTTCATTTTTAAATTATAAATCATTTTTCAAGTTTGTGCTTGATCTTCTTCTTAAATAGTCGGACCATGCACCGTTGGATCACCTCCGGACCGCTGTCGGACCTCCTGCCGAAAGTCCCGACCATTTTCTGTACAAGCCAAACATCAAAACATATATATTTTCAAGGAAAAAATAATTTCATTGAAAATATTTTTCAATAAAAAACATTTTACGTCAAAACAAGCAGAGCATAATTACATAATTGTTTTTGCGTATGCGGCTTGCATGGAGGTGGTTTCTTGGTTGGACTCAAAAGTTAGTTGACCAACACGAATCAAGAACATGACACCAAGGAAATGGTGTCTCAGCAAAAGAGAAAAGTAGTCACAACTCTCAAAGGACCAAAATTTGTTTATTCATCAATTCTATTTTTTTTTTGAACTAGTAGCATGAGCTATTATAAATTCTAAAAGCTTACATCTTGAGAAATGAGGGACATGCCCCCCATACTCTTAAGCCAGAAGGATCTGGCTTAAAATACAGCTGCTTATGCAGAATCCCAAACTTTACTAAAATTACAATTAAACCCCCATTACAAATAACATTTCAATAAAATTTGAGTCATACATAGGCAAACTGTACTTAGAAACTAAGGAATACACAAACAGATCTAACAGAAAATCAACCCAAGTCGTCGAAAGGGACACTGCCATCGCCAGAAACCGGCACGTGTACGGCACGCGCCTCCCCCGAAGCTATAACAACAGATCGGCCTCCCTGAGTCCTGGCACCACCGTTGCGCGGCGAGAAGAAGCGGAGCGTGACCGTCACGCGCAGCTCAAAGAGAAGACTTCCTTGGCGCGTGACAGCCACGCGCCGGTCACCGGTAACTCACACGGCCGCAGCGAAGAACGACAGAACCAGAACACGCCGAAGGACCCATCTGAATGGCGCGTGTCTCTCAGAAGCCGATGGATAAGCGTAGATCTAACATCAAAGAAGCTTAAAAAATGAGGCCCAGAAACGCTCCACCGGCGACACAACAATAACAATATTCCCCACCGGACGCCTCAAGATGAACCTCCTGTTAGAGAAACGGGAAGAAGGAGAAGAAAAACCAACAAAACCAACACAAAACTCCAAAGTCCAGTAAGGACTCGGAGAAGCAAAGCTCCATAGCCCTAATGCCTGGGAGAAAACTACCTCCAATGATACACATCATGGAGGAACAAAAAACTCCATAGCCCTTGAAGGCTAGGAGGCACTACCACCGGGGAAGGGAGGCTCTTGGGGAAGGGAGGCAAAGAGCCTCCCTTCCCGGCGAACATCAACTCAGTAAAGAAACTTCTCTCACAAGAAAATAAGAGCTTCTCTCTCTAGACGTGGGACATGGCCTGATAATTGTTTGATGCATATGAAACAGGGAATAAAGATTATTCATCAATTCTATTATGTCTACATTAGAGTAAAAAAAATAAAAAACACTAACCTTAATTTGACTGACTTTGTGCTAAGCCCATATTATTGAACACTTAAATAAAATATAAAATTAAACACCTAAATAAAATTTATATTCCAAATAAAACCTTATTATTAGCAAAACATTTGGTTAATTATCGACTACATGATATATTTTGACGTACGTTAAGTACAAATGGTAAATAGTAATTAAGCAGTGAGCAAAATAAGTTGCCCCTGCTACTCTCTCAACTCCTCTCCTCTTTCCAGAAAGTCTTCTTCAGCAGGGGCGCCGTTTGCCGGGGGAGGGAGGCTCTTTGCCTCCCTCCTCCCGGTCTTTGCATCCTCTCTTAGCCCTTTTAGGGCTAGAGAGGTTTTGTTTCCTCCCTGGGTTGTTTCAGTGGAGGCTTGAGTCTCCCAGCTACTAGGGTTGTGGAGTTTTGAGTCCTCCCGGACTTGTTCCGGTGGTGGTTTTAGTCCTCCTAATCCTCTTGGACTATGGAGGTTTGTGTAGTTTTCTTAGTTTATTTAGTTTATCTTTGGTTGTGGCAGGAAAACACTCCAGAGAGGCTTCGCAGGGGGTGAGTCCGTCGGTCGTTGGCAGAATGGCTTAGCCATATTTCAGTTTTTATCAATCTTTGAGGCCTAATATGTGCTATTTCGCCAGACTTTCGTCGACACGCGCCCCCCAACCTTGCTCGTCACCGTCCTCTGGTTCAGTCGCTGCCTCCTTCGGTCGGAAAGCTCATCGGTGATCGGTGCGTGGTCATCACGCGCCAGGGTGTTCTTCACATCTTGAGTCGCGCGTGATGGCCACATTTCGTACATTTTGCCCTGTTTGGTGGCGCTCGAAGGTTTCTGGTGCTTGACTACTGCAGGGGATCTTCCGTCGGTGGCGCGTGTGCTACACGCGCCGTTCTCAGTGATGCTCCTTCCAACCGCAGAGTCTGTATTAGATGTTTTTCAGCTTGTATTTGGTAGTCTGCTCTGGGTTAGATTTAGCCTGGTCATTGCGTTTAAGCACAGATTTTGACCGACTTTATAGTGTAAGTAGAGGTTCATATGTCAACGTAAAAACACATTTCTGTTGGCTAGGTTTATTTGTAGCAACTATCAATATGTTTTGAGTTTTAGGGTAACTGTAGTGGAGTACTTGTTTTCTGTGTCTCTGTATTGGTAATTTGATTGTAACTATGTTAACCTTTGAGATTATTAATGAAATGATGACATTAAAAAAAAAAAAAAAATTAAGCAGTGACCAAGTTCTTGTTGGATCGATCCATATATATATATATATATAACTAAAATCTGAAAAAATAAAAAAAAATAAAAAAAAAATAAAAAATAAAAAAAAAACGAACAAAGATAAAGGGTAGCTTAATTAGTTTTGAAGACAAAGCAACAAGCTAGCCGCACTCCAAAGCCACAAGCCCACAATCATTAATTTACTATATATATATATAAAGCTATAGCCATGGCCGGAGATCAGGAGAGAGAGAGAGAGAGAGAGAGAGAGAGAGATGGAAAAGAGTAGAGTGCTGATTGTAGGGGGAACTGGGTATCTTGGTAAGAGGTTGGTGAAGGCAAGTTTAGATCAAGGACATGAGACATACGTCCTTCAAAGGCCTGAGATTGGTGTCGACATTGAAAAAGTTCAAATGCTTTTGTCTTTCAAGAAGCAAGGAGCTCATCTTGTTTCCGGTTCCTTTACCGACCACCAGAGCCTTGTCAACGCCGTCAAGTTAGTTGACGTTGTTATCTGTGCAATCTCCGGCGTCCACATCCGCACCCACCAAATTCTCCTTCAGCTTAAGCTTGTTGATGCCATCAAAGAGGCTGGTAATGTTAAGGTATATATATATATATATAGATTTGTTCTATTCTTTTGTTGTAGATCAGGAAAAGTCAATTCATTTCTGTAAATCTATGTTTTTCTAGCTAGGCATGTTTTGTTATTCTTTGTATCTATTTATTTCCTTTTACAATAAGAATTAGTATATATATATATATATTGACAGAGATTTTTGCCGTCTGAGTTCGGCACCGATCCGGCGAGAATGCCAAATGCATTAGAACCAGGAAGAGTGACATTTGACGACAAAATGGTAGTAAGGAAAGCCATCCAAGACGCTAAGATACCTTTTACATATGTTTCTGCAAACTGTTTTGCCGGTTACTTTCTTGGCGGTCTGTGCCAGCCCGGTTATATCCTTCCTTCCAGGGATTCTGTGGTCTTGTTCGGAGACGGCAACACCAAAGGTACGGTACTTCCATCAAAACCGCTTAAAGTCCCGGTGGAATTATTTCAAAAAGTTTAAGCCGGCGAGAATGATTAATCGATGCACTACACTTCCACTGCCCCACAACATGGCACAACACCCCTTCATATTGGGTGGGGCTCACACACCAGCCCCACCTCGTGTGAGGGGGTATCGTGCCCATATTGTGTTTGTGTTGTAAAAATAGCATTTTCCTTGATTTAATTGCTATTTTAACGTTTGTTTTCAACAAGTAAGGCCCGCCAATATGTAGTATATGTAACATATTCAAATGGGAACTGTATTCGAATACTGACTCTGATACCATGCACATTGAGGGGTTGTTTGGGATTGCAATTTCGTAAATAAAAAGTGCGATTTTAAACTAAGTCGCAGAAAATGAACCGTTTGTAAATTGCGTTTTTAAAAAATTGAAATTTAAAAACGCAGAAAACTGCTTTTTCAAATCGCAAGTAACTCTTTTTTTTTAAAAAAAAAAAAAAAACACCGAATTTTTTAAAGGCTAACCTACGATTTTAAAGGTCAAATTGCGATTTTGCAAAACACTTAAATGCGTTTTTAAAAATCATTTTTTCAAATCGCTATTTTTAAATCGCAAACTCAAACGAACCCTAAATCACCGATTATCTCAAAAGCTTAAGTTGTTATGAAATAATAAATTTAATCATTTTATTAATATCTAACTTTAAATATTAATCATTAATATTTTTGTTTCATTTACCTGTATATTTATATATGAATAATATAAAATTACTTGTCTTAATGTGGCAGCAATTTATGTTGATGAAGATGACATAGCCATGTACACTATCAAAACCATAGATGATCCTCGAACTCTTAACAAGACAGTGTATATTAGGCCCCCCAAAAACATTTTATCTCAAAGAGAAGTCGTGGAGATTTGGGAGAAGCTTATTGGCCAAGAGTTGCACAAGTCTTCCATATCCGAGGAAGATTTTCTAGCTTCCATAAAAGGTGAGATTAATTGGTACCTTTTTTAATTAATTTTGTAATACTGGTTTCATCAGTAAAAAATAGCTCAGAAAAAACTAATTTAAAATTTAGGAGTTTATTCAGACTTTATTCTCACCAAGGATTTGAGACATTCGGCTCCTTCATGAAATTAATGTTATTTAATTTAATCTATAATCAAAATTAATATATATGTTGTCATGGCTGATGAAATTTTCAGCTTAATCTTAAAAAAAGAAAAAGAAAAAAAGAGAGAGAATAATAAGAAAGTTATATATTTTATACATATCCAGGTGAAAAATTAAGATAATTAAATTAAAAGGCAATATATTTAGATCATTTATTTACATTTATATTTAAATTTTCTCTTATAGTAATCCTGTAACACAGTAATTTTTTTTAAAAAAATTGTAATTAAATACTCTAGTTTAATGACATGAATTAAGTAAAATGATATTTTTAATTTAATTCTAATTGCATCACCAAATAGTCACAAAAGTAAACTATCAAAAAATTAATACATTTTTCATTCTTTTATAGTTTCAAGTTGTAGCGAGTATGCTTTATCCTCTTGACATATAATTCGATTGATCTATGACGTACAGGTGTATATTAAAAATTCTAATACATTAATAAAGATAAAAGGCAAAGATTAATATGAGCAAAACTGTGACAATTATATGCTAATTAATTATGAATTTCTTTCATGCATATAAATTACAAAATTAAGGTTGTTAATGGGTTTAATTCTCTCATCATTAATATGATACCAATTGTTACATCTATATATATAGAAGTTAATTGTAGTGTTGATATAATCAATGTCAAAAATATATGAATCTAGATCATTAAAAGAAGTAACAATATTAATGCATTAATATTAAACAATATTAATTTATAATTGATGAATTTTTTTTTTCTTTGAATTAAGTTAATTAATTTCCTGATTTTCTTCATGTTTGATAAATTTATGCAATTAAGGACTAGAGTACGCGGAGCAAGTTGGATTAATACATTACTATCATGTTTGTTACGAGGGATGTCTTACAAATTTCGAGATTGGAAAGGATGCAGGAGAAGCCTCTGAGCTTTATCCAGAGATTGACTACACTTCTGTCCACGACTACATGAAACGTTACTTATAATTTAAGTAAATATTAATTGTACGTTAATCCAATAAGTGATCTTTGGTTGATCATTATGTATATATATATATATATTGGTTGGACAACTTCTATATATTTCTGTGAAAAACAATTAATAAGTGATCTTTGGTTCAATGCATAATCTTGGGCACGATGATCATTATGTAATACTTGTGTTGACTGAATTGTAAACTCTGATTCTATGTATGCTTTGGAAAAATCACATCCTTTTCAGTTAACTCTCTCTCTCTCTCTCTCTCTCTCTCATCACTTCATAACTAATTAAACTCGTAGATTACTCTTTTTCTTTTTAGCAAACTCTTGCATTACTCAGATGACCAAAATTACTGCTAAGACTTGGAGTCAATTTGGGTCATTTCCAGCTAAGAGCTTCTATACATATGGTTAATATTGTACTTAAGTCATATGAGAAGATAATTAAGGATTGTAACATATTACCACGCTCTGCAACTGACGTCCGCGATTGCCCCCGTTATCGATACTGACCCGATAGTAGCATTTTATTATTATTATTTATTTTATTTTATTTTGGGCCTTTGGCAACTTCACTCATCTATCAGTATTCAATGACTTACCAAATGCATTTTAATTCATGCTATAGGTCGCCATTTTCGTGACTTGACCACAAAGCTGCAATCTATTCGATCACATACTTGACGAGTTGTGTATGATTCCATGCTCAACGTGGTACATACCAAATTATATAAACCTTGGGTAGAACTCGCCCTTAAAAATCAACTTGCAAGGAAATTGTACTTAAATCATGTGGGGCTCTTATAAAATCATAATAGGAGGTCGATGTTGATCCAACCCGAACGCAAGTAGCTTAGATTATAGGGTTTTTTTTTGTTTTTTGTTTTTCTCATAAATTGAACCTCTTTGGGTATGTTTTCCGAATTGATCTCTATTGTGTTAATGCTATATATATATATATATAAGGGATATTGTGTTAATGCTATTAAGTATTAATTAACTTCATTTCAATAGTATTAGGTTGATTTGAAGAAAAATTGAAGTGAGGTGTTTTGGGTCCACATGAATTAGGGATTTTGTTGGCCCGGTTGTGATTTCTTGAAATTGATTATTCTATTATGAAATTGAGCTCCTATTATAAAATTAATATGACTAAACTCACGTTTGAGAATGATTCAGTTTTTTGGATTCTGAATAAATTTAGAATTCATATGAAGTTTACTTACTCTACACACACACACACACACACACATATATATATATAAAGTAAGTAAACTTCATTTAATTCCCTTGAATTGTAACCGCTTTTGCATTTACCCTCTAAACTTTAAAAATCCTCAATTTAGTTATCAATCTTTTAATTTTTTTTTGCAATTTCACGCATCTGTTTGGATATTTTTATTTATTTTTTATTTTTTGGAACGAAACTGGAACTTCCATAAATACTAAGCCCGAAGGCAAATACAATATCCCGAAGGCAAACATCCAGCTCGAAAGCTACAGACATGCCCGTAGGCCCAAGGTAATGAATAGAGATACAGAATCCCTAATCACTAAGTTAGGAATAAACCTAACTTAAAGCAGCTACCTAAGCAACAAACTAAAATTACATGAACATACAATTGAGTCATCTCTTAACACTGAAGCACATCTCAACTAAAGTGAGAGGACTAAGTCTAGCTTACAAGCCACCTAAAATGCTCACGTAATTTAGAGTCCATTACAAAGGTAAACTGTAAACAAAGACAAGATTGTACAAAAAGAAAAACAAGAATTTGCCAGAAAACCACAAAATAACCAGCGTCAGGATTCATCGTCATTGGAATCGGCGCATGCAAGGCATGCGCCATCTTCAGAAGCCCTCCAGCAGTGGATGACAACTGATCAACACCAACCACCGTCGGACACGACAGGTTGTGGCCCTTACGCGCTAGAAACTGGAGAAAACTCCCTAGCACGTACTGGCCACACGCCGAGCAGGAGGGACCACCACGGTCGTCGCTTGACACAACCGGACCGGAAGAAGCCGACGACCACCACGGAAGAGCGCGTGTCAAGAGAAAACCAGCCGAAGGCCATAGATCTAGCTCCAAAGATATCCCCAACTTTTGTACGGCTAGACAAACCTTCGCCGGAGACACTGCGAACGGCAACTCCCTCCACCAACTGCTAGTGCAGCTTCTGCCAGAAGAAAAAAAAAAAAAAAAAAAAAAAAAAAAAAAAAAAAAAAAAAAAAAAAAACAATAGAAAAGGAAGAAAGAAACTCCATAGCTCTAAAAGCTAAGAGAAAGCAACCACCACCGACACAAGCCACAGAGAAACAAAACTCCACAGCCCTAAAGGCTGGGAGACAACTAGCCTCCGCTAGTTCACACCAGAGAGGGCCAAAAAAACCACCCTAGCCTTCGAAAGGCTAGGAGAAGCACCTCCGGGAGGAGCGTGGCATGAAGCCACCTTCCCCCGGCACAAAAACCTCAAACTCTAACTTTCTCTCTCTAGAAAAGAAATGAGACCCTCTCTCTCTAGAAAGAAAACGAATTAGGATGCTTTTGTTTTCTTTTCCGTTTCTCACATCTGTTAGGATATTTTGTTAAATCATGTTAAAATTTTCAAAATATAATTTTTTAAATGAAAAATAAAAAGAAAAAAAAACTTTCAAAGATTTTGGTGTGGGTATTTTCTTAAATTTTGTTAAAACTAATCAACACTTAAATTCTTATAATTTTTTTTTTTCTTAAAATAAATTTAGGGGTATTTTGGAAATTTTGACACCCTTTCGTTAGGATTTACGAAAAATTCTAACAAATGAATAAAATTAAAAGATGAATACACTAAATTGAGAGTTTTTAAATTTAAGAAGGAAAATGTAAATATAACGAAAGTTTTAAGTTAGGAGTGAAGTTTATTTTTTATTTTTTATTTTTTTAAAAAAATAATAATAATATAAACAATAGCATACCATGATCTTTCTCACGCACGCACTGAGAAGTGGTTCAAAAATGCCGTTATCCAGTACTGCAATTACTTCCAAGGTTTCGATTGCTTTTCCTTCTCTTCCAACTCCAAAGGCGAGAGAGTTTTCTTCTCTTCTCTTCATTGCTGTTTGGTTGCTTAGAAAATATCATTTTAAGTAAACTTCTGAGGTTTATAATTTATAAAGCTTTTTTTTTTTTTTTTTTGTATTTATTCGTAACTGATTTGCTCTCACAAACTGTAGATTGTTAAGTCCGGTACTTTTCCAATGAATAATGATGGGAATATTGGTCGTCCAAGAGTCACCGCATTGATGGTGTCTAGAAGTCTCAAATTCGTGGCTAATTCGCTTTCTGGGGATAGCAGTGTCTCGGTTGGCGTTGATGTGCCATTTCCTAGTGATTATTCTGAGCTTCTTGACCAAGTAATCTTCTATTACTATCTGTCTTGTGCCATGTAATTTGTAATTTGTGTCTTTTAATTCTAGATTTACTCTATGTTTTCATCAATGAATCAAACTTGAAGATGTATAGTCAAAGCTTAATCAAAAATGGATGAAGAATACTCAATGGGAACCTCTTGGAATCTTTAATTTGATTGGGTTTCGTTTTATTCATTTATTTATTTATTTTACCTGTAGTGGCTATTGCAGAACTAAAATTTGTAAATTTTGGGCATCTAACAATGGACAGGCCAGAAATGCAACTGAATTGGCTTTGAAGGATAACAGACAGTTGATGGTGAGTTAGAACTGGGTAATTCTCCAATGACAGAAAAAATGAAGAGTTTAATGGATATTTTAGGATTATTAGAGTTTGTGACCAAAAAGTATCTATTACAGGAGATTGAATTCCCTACGGCTGGACTTGAATCTGTACCAGGTGCTCTACATTGGCCTTCTGATTTTTCTGTTTCTTTTTGTCATTTTTCTTTGCAATCTATAGTCCATTGCTCCCATATAAATTTTATCGACTATAAATCTACGTAACTCTATATCAGGTGATGGTGAAGGAGGAATAGAAATGACTGGAAGCATGCAATTGATTCGTGAATTCTGTGACCGCTTCATAAGTCCAGAGAAAGCTACACGGACCAGAATAGTAAGTTCCTTGATTTAGAGCAGTATTCTCCCTCCCCCGTGTAATTTTCCTTTTGGAAGATAGAACACCAGAAACACTGTTACACAGTAGGCTGTTGTCGTGGATCAATGTCTGGCTTCAATGGCAACGGCAAGATATGGGAGTCATTAAACCTGACCTGGGAATTGTTTGAATTACAAATCAAAGAAGATAGTTTCTTTTTTTCTTTTTTTCTGCTTTGCATCTCTTGTTTATCCATTGCAATAAGCTTCCCAATATGAAGATAGTTGCTCTCTTTATCAGTTAAGAGAAACTCACATTGGTTTTGAAATGAATTTAAATATTGGTCAATGGCACTAAGACAAGTGATTTTTTATATTTTATATTTTTGACACTAGATATATTTGAAATGGCTTAAGATGAGGTCATTTTAGGATTTTTATGAGATTATTTTGTTTAAAATTCTTTCTCTTGCTCTATATTTTTCGTCTGGTTGAAAAGGCTCATTTCTTCAATACTTTTGATCTTTCAATGCTCTGGGAATTGAGAATGACTTAGTCAGTTAACATGTAACGTTGAATCATGAAATGCAAAATAATTTATCTCCTTATTATATGAATGTTTGACCAACATTCAAGAAAGACGAAAGGGAATATCGGTTCTGCAAAAAAAAAAAAATTACTGCTGGCATGGATTATATTCCTGATGAACTTTATAATTGATTCTATTGCAGTCTTATATAAATTAGTAAATATATATAGTGAAGAATCAAAAAAAGATAAATTATTGAGAAGATTGATATAATAAGGACTGAACCTTGCACATAGAACTGTAAATGTAGTATACACTGTGAGCGTCATCTAAAAATTGTATCTCAAGATTTCTGCATAAATTAAATCCCACTGTAGATGGCATGATTTTCCCTCTTTTATCAGTTTTGAAGGCATAAACTGTTCTATGTTATCCTAAGGCTTTAACTCACCCAATATCAGTTATTATCGTTACTTAACTAGTTTAGCTCATTCCTATTTGTCATATTAAGATTAAAGAATCCAGCCATTTCCTTATTTTTGTCAACTTGCTTCAACATCACAATTAGTAGCATAGAGGTTTTGGTATGAGTTAAATTTGGTCCATATCAGGTTCCTCATAATCTTATTGGATATTGACAACAATGAATTTCCTGGTGAAATCTTTCATGTTTTAGGTAATACTGTGGATTTAGGAGAGGGAGGTTCCGTTTGGTTTGTGTTGCTATTGAAATTTCCTTTACCAGAGGCTGTAGTTGAGGTTTTGGCCTTTGGGTGGGGAAGTGGTACTTCTAACATTTTTCTGCAACCCAAAAGAAAAAGAGAAATGAAACAGATGGTTCCTGCAAGGAATTTGGCCAAGTTAGCAAGGATATGTTTAGTTTGAAACCATTAATCATAGATCAAGTGCTAAAGAGTGGTATGACAGTTTTGTTGCTCTGTGTTTGGTGCAGCTGCTACCTTTTTGGGGTATGGCAGTGGCAAAGATGATGTATGGAATCTTTACATAAAGAACAAATAGCTATTAAGAGGCCAACTTAAAAAGGTTTTTGACTTTTGAAGAGGTGCTATCAAATTGGATTGTTAATTAATTAGCTAACTGGCTGCTGGGATTGGGTCTTTTTCTTCCTTTTTTTCTTTTCACTTGTACTTGCCCCTCTTCTCTCTTCTGCTTCTATACCAAATTTGTGTATGTTTATACAAACTATAACATTAGATTACTTTAGCATTACGTTAGTTAATACATGTTGTTGAATCTACGAATTTTCCTACTTAAGTAAACCCAAAATGGTTTTAAGGATTTTTTTTTTTTCCTGTATAGGAATGATGGAAATAACAGAATCAAAACATAATGAAGAGAATGGTAGAGCCATGGCTCGATTTTAATAGTTTTTCTTAAAGAAAAAGTATATAAGGCTTTTTGCTTTCTCATATGACCCTTTTTGGCTTTTTATTTCTCCATTGTTTTTCATATGTTCTACTAAAGGTCAACAATTAGGATTGCAAATGTCAGATTAATTGTGGGGATTAGCATTCATTGCAGAAGAAATTTAGCCTTGGGAAGGGCCAAAGGTTTGGTGGGCAATTGGTCCAAGGCTTTTTATTTATGAGGTTGACCTTATTGCTTAATGTGTAGTTACCAATACGATAGCTTCAGTCCTTGGTCTTGTTTAAGATTCTCTTATGCTTTTTATCTGATATCTGAATCTGGGTAATCATTTTATGGTTTCTTTGTTGTTTCTCATTGGCTTTATTTAATTCTAGCATCTAAATTATTTATACAAATCTTAGCATAAATTATTTTCAGTTTTTCCCGGAGGCAAGTGAAGTTAAATTTGCAAGACAATCAGCCTTTGGAGGAGCCTCCTTTAAGTTGGACTATTTGACGAAGCCATCATTTTTTGAGGATTTTGGTTTTTTCGAAAAGGTGAAAATGGAAGATCGTGTGCAGCTCGAAGATGAATTGTTCTTGGTCGCCTATCCATATTTTAATGTCAATGGTAGCTTCAAATATCCCTTCTTTTTTGTATCACTCCATAAGTTTTATGTCTCTTATCCTCTTGCCTTTCAGAAATGCTTGTGGTAGAAGAGCTTTACAAAGAAGCTGTCGAGAACACTGCCAGAAAACTGATAATTTTCAATGGAGAACTTGACCGTATAAGATCTGGATGTATCCTTTGCCAATTTTACATGGTTCATATATATATATTTGACCTTGAATTTAGTATGCTCGGTTATTTGTGCGGATTGGATGCTAGGTAACAGTTTTTTGATACAGACCAATATATTTGGGTTTTACCAAAGTCATCAGTAGTCAATTTACTTATTGTTCGTGATTGGTGCTCTGAATTCCTCTTGCAAAGCACCATCGTGATTTAGAAGTCGAAAATAAAGGTTTTTGTTTCTTTTGGATGAAGTTCCACTCTTGATTGTGCTTTAGAGGTTAGAGAGAATCGTGTAGTACCGAATGGGTGCCCGTTGAAACTTACCTGTGATTTGTCCCAAATTGGAAAAGGAATCATTATGAATAGTCAATTAAGTTTTATGGTGCAGCATAAGGAAGTCTGAGAAGCAAGTTGGTCCATCTGCAGGATTATATAGTGCCGTTTTTGCTTTACTTCGACAACAATTGTCCTTAAATGAAATAAGTTTATCCACCCTTCTTCTACTCTTAGCTGGCCAAACTTTCCAAGACTTTCCTGCCCATGATTTAGACATTATGTTACTATCTGCAGGTTTATTCGGTGCCTTTTTTTCTCTCTTTTCAGACACCAATTATCCTTGAAACAATTAAGATTATCCACCTTTCTTCTACCCGAAGCTGGCCAAACTTTCCAAGACCCTCCTGCCTATGATGGAGACTATATATTACATACACAACTTCAAGGGACGCAATGGAGGAACCCTTTTCAGGTCTTCTAGTGCCAACAACTGAAAATTACATAGCTTTATATAGTGGAATTGCTATTTTTTATAGTGCTTTATTTTTGTTTTCTTTTACTTGCAGTTGCCTAGATGTTTTCCACTTTAACTGTTGCATTCAACAGTAATTTTAATTGTTTTATTTTTTTTAATCTTTTAAAAAAATTTCATTAGGTGCTACCCTGGTCCGTGGAAGGTCCTTAGACGAGTGGGAAATAAATACAAATGTCTGCATCAGCAGGAAGTAATGCCATCCCTGAAGGAAGTTGCATTGGATATTCTAACGCCAGCATGACATATTTGGTACATAGCAATTTTACATTGATGTGTTACATTATTCAAGAAATTCCGTGTCTCTTTTATATCTTTGACCTGCCCATCTTACAGAATATAATGTCAAAAGTATGCTATCATTAGGACAAGAAAATTATTATTAGTACTATTGTTGTTGTTGTTGTTGTTAGTATTATTATTACTATTTTATAATTTACTGTTGTAGAATAAAATCTTGGAAAAAATTATATTTAGCCCCTAAGTTTTCGTCTGATTTTCATTTAGTTCTTGGGTTTTCGATTTTCGACAATCAGGTTCTTAGGTTTTGTCCAGATTTCAAATAGGTCATTCCGTCACTTTACCGTCAAAATCAACATTTTGTCATCTGCCACGTGTCACATTTGACACGTCAGCACCCACGTCAGGAGCCTAATGCAAGTGCCATGTCATCCTCGGTTAAAAAAAAAAAAAGAACACAAGAAAATCCGTGTATTGACTAAACAAAAATCCATGTAAATTCTCACTCAACTGTTGTGTGAAGACGTGAAAGACCCAACCTCTTCCCTGTGCTGGCCATGTTCTTTTGCAACAACTTCTGAAAGATCATATGTAGCAATGGAATTGTCCTGATATACCCGTAGGCCGTAACTAAGAATGTCCAGAAAGAGTGTACTTGTGCTATATGTCAGGTAACCACTGAAAGTGAAAAAACCTTGAATATACACCTTCAAGGAAAGGGAGAGGATCCAAATTCCAAGGAAAGAAACAAGGCTACTTATGAGGTGCTGAAAGCAAAGCACCAGACAAACATTGTCCCAGCTTCAACTGCAAAGAATTCTGATCAGCCAATTAAGAAGGCACAAAAGATTGAATCCACCAATGGACTGAAAGGGAGCACTATTACAAATTATGAGGAAAAAGGGCGCAGGAGAAGATAGATGGCACATGAAAGGGGTTGGGTCTTTCACGCCTTCACACAAACAATTGAGTGAATTCGCACAAGTTTTTGTTTAGTCAATTCACACGGATTCTTTTTTTCATAGATGACATGCACCTGCTGACTCCTGCCATGTCAAATGTGATACACGTGGCGTATGACAAAACTTAAAGAACCTGATTGTTGAAATTGGAAATCCAAAAGCTATCAATTTTTAGCCACTTAGTTTTTGGTCTCCATTGGCTCCTGATGTAAGAGCTCTTTGTCTGCATAATGGTCTGAGGTGTGTTATACATATTGTTCAATGAGCCTTAAGTTACATGTGTTTAGTGATCCAGCTGAATATTCATGACTCAATCTTTTGATTTCTATGCAGAACCTTGAAAGCATTAAGTCCCTTCAAATAAGACCTAGTTGTTGGGACAAAACCTGACTAAGGTACTGCTGACATCTGCAAGTTTTAACAGTCTTGCTTCTTCTTTTCTGTTTATATTAATTTAATTACTCAATATGAATCAAACATTGTGTCACAGCAAAAGATGGGCATGGAAGTTGCTTAGAGTACTGTACAGGGTTCTATTCAGAAGAATGAAATTACCTTCAAGCCACATCATTCTTCTGTGTAGTATAAATGATAAGGTATGGCAGAAAAATCTATGCGAAGAGAAACTGGAATTGCTTATTGGTTTTTGAAATGTAAATACCGGAGGCATTAGTGATATTGTGATACTAATATAAAAACAAAAGGTATCATTACATTACATATTACTACTTGTAATTTAAGTTCAATACAAGAATATTATTGATACAATGAGTAGTACTCTGAAAGATGTGAAAATCAAACAAGCCATTTTCTTGTTGACTGCTACCCCATTGAGGAATGAGTCTGGTTTCAATTGATAGTATGAATGGAGTGCCTGGGATTTGTTAGAGTTTCTTAGCCAAAGCCTCCCAAGGACTTTCAGATCATTTGTCATTGACTCATTCTTGCAGGACTTGTCAAGAAGCTCCTCAAACTTCTTCTTTGACCTCCCTAGAATCATCAATTCTAGTATTATCCTCTCCCCTGACCAACACTATCTTGCTTTTTGCATATTGACTCATTATTTTGAATAAATACTTATGCTCCATTTGTTTCAACGTAAAAACTTTTTCAATATCTTTGCGTGTTTAAATAAATGTGCTTGAAAAACTTGGTCAATTGAAAAATATTTTTGGTGAACTATAAAATTTTAGATTTTTGTAAAACGGTTTACATCTTTTAAGGCATAAAACGTTTTCGTCTTCAAACCTCTCTCTTGGCGAATAACTACACTATAGCCGCCCCAGACACCACCCTTTTCTCCAGCCGATAAGCCACTCCACCAACGTAACCGCCACCAACCCCCATGCCTGCCCTCCAACCTAGCATAGATGCATACCTCTCGGTCGTAACTCGCTTATGAGTTTCCAATGCTAGCAATGCATGGATTTTAATTGACAACTTTCAAAGATGTTGAAAAAGAGAGTGAGTACGGCTACATTTGCAAGGTTTGTACAACTCATTTCCGATTGAACTATAAATAATGAGTATGATTAGATTGGTTGAGTTTGAGTCATTAACCTTTGAGATAATACATAGGTATGCACTATGCATGCTCAATTGGGTGAGAGGATGAGAAGGCTTTAAAGACTAGTTAAGCAAGCTTTGTTTGGGAATTTAAATGTTAATAATTTCACATTTTTCAGTACAAACCTACAAAATCAGTAGTTTTCCTGAAAATTGTTTTTTAACTAAAAATATTTTATGTCAAAAAATATTTTACGTCAAAACAAATAGAGCCTTAGTGTGCTGGTTTCTCATTATCAACTATTGGCTCCTCGTATGTAGCGTACATCACAAGTGTTGATGCATTTTTTTGGTCTAGTGACGTGGCAGCCTCAGATTCGCTCATTTGTCAGTGACCTACAAGATAGCAAAGGCCCGCCAAGAGTTGGTCGGCGGAGCCTCCTTCGATGATTAAGTCAGTAAAGAACCATGAGAGTGAGAAGAGAGAGAGAGCTCAAATTAGATGAGATACCCTTAACCAGATCACTAGATTGTATATATAGGCCCATTTTTCTTGGTTGGCATGTAGAGGAGGTCCTGTAATTGTGTAATGTGAATAATGACCAGTCATGGCTTTCTGACTTAATTTGATTGATTAATAGATGCTGAAGATCCTAATAAATGCTGAGGATCTTAGTCATGCCCGACTTGCGCACAACCCAAGAGTACAATCTAGGCGCATGTTCCAAGGGTGCATAATCTAGGCCCACCTGGCCTAGGGGATAATAATTCCCCAACAATAAGGAAGGCATGTAATCTAACATAGGTATTTATTTCACGTCTTGGAATGTACCATGCATGAATAATAATGTAATTCATTATACTAAGCTTGTTATGGGCAACATTTGTTTCAACGTTCATTATACTAAGCTTGTTATGGGCAACATTTGTTTCAACGTAAAATCTTTTTCACATTTTTTATTTTGACTCAGGTGAAAATATTTTTTTTCCTAAAAATAATGAGCTTCAACCTCAATCTATGTGTTCTTGTAACTTTCCCCCCCCCCCCCCCCCCCCCCCCCCCCCCCCCTCCAATTGATGAGGGGAAAATGTTACAAGGGAATGTGTTCTTGTAACCTTATCACAACTTCAATCTCCCTATCAATATTCCTCAATCTTTTTCCCTATAAAATTTATCTGAATTGTAGCAGAATTAATATAAAATTTCATTTTAATTAGTTTAGTCTTCTACACAATATTCTTGAACCCTAAACTTTGATTTAGGACGTGAAGCTATATTTTTTTATATTGGTAAGTTACACTGATACATGAACCCACAACCTCGCCCTTCAAGGTGGTACAAAGAAAATAAATATTTTTGAGCTAAAACTCATTGGTCAGACTGTAAAGCCATTAAGAAAAGCATTTAGAGGAGAAAGAAAGAGATGGGTAGTGAGTTTTTTGTTTGAATATAAATAAGAAGTGATTGATAATGAGATTTGAATTTTGTTTGAGAGATAAATGAAAAAATAAATAAATAAAAATTAAAAATTGTTTGGTAATAGTTTTGAATGGATCTTGAATATTTTTGGAAGAAGTGAAAACAAAGACAAAAACGTTCGCCAAACTTATTGGGTGAAAGGAATATAAAATCTCTTACATTGTCATCCCAAAGCAATTGATTATTTTATTTTATTTTTTTTTTAATTAAAGCAAATGAGTATTAGCTCTTAATAACCACTCTCTATCCATCCCAAAGAAACCAAATTACTTTAAAGATTTGCATTTATTAGATTATCGGTGTGGACTCACTTAGGGCTGTAAATGAACAAAGTTGTTCATAAGCAAGTCTAACTCAATTCATACAAATAGAAATGAGCTCATATAGAACGTGGTCGTATCGGGAATTCCGGGTTATCCTCAACAACCACGTTGAGGTTGATGTTGTAAATGAAGTTTAGGCTTGATGCTTTAGTACATAGCTTTGTTGTTATGTTATTATTTTCACGAGAATGTATCTTTTGTAGTGTTAAAGTATTGATTAAGTAATTAAATTTACTTATTTTTATAAACTTAATGTAACAATCCACCTCAATGATCTAATATTGTCCACTTTTGGCTCCCCCGTCTCAGGCTGGACAATGGCTCTGATACCATTTGTAACGACCCAGGAAAAAACGTTAGCTAGATTTGTATTATCACCCCAAAATGATTAGTCAAATTGGAGCTTTTCCTATAATCCCTTATAAAGCTCAATTTCACCTAGTAATTAGGCAATATGAGACTTAACACCCATGAGTATCTTTATAAAATCACTCACTCTATGTGAGCTATTCATCTCTTCCAAATATGGAACCGGAGTATTACACTTAAGCTTTTAAGAAAAGTGATGGTTTAACATGATATCATAGCCAAAGGTCTTAAGTTCGAACCTTGACTACGTCATTTATCCCTATTTCAATTAAATATTTCACGTGTTAGGCTTCACCTATTAAAAGGTAGTTTGAGCCTACACGTGAGGGGGAGTGTTAAAGTATTGATAGTGATTAAATTTACCCATTCCTATAAACTTAATCTTTTGAGACAAATGGTAATTTGACCGTTTGTGAATGTTGTCATTTGTGGGGAGAGCTCTAATTTCTTTAAATTTTCATCATATGATCTTGTCTTTAAATTATGGTGGACTATTTACTCTGAATATAATGTGAGAAGGAGAATTATCTAATAATTACCCAATGGTTAGTTTTTCATCATGAGAGCTGCACTTCTTCCTTTGTACTGTTGGCTTGAGTTGATGAACTAAATTAACATCAATTTAAAAGACATTTTTTACATATTTCTTTTGTAAATTCATCTCATGCCATGGGTTTATCATTTTTGAAAAATTGAACCCATGGTCTGTTCTCTTTTATTGGAGTATTTTAAATTATTCATAAACAAGTCTAACTCGACTCATATAAAATTATAAATAGAAATTTAAGTTTGTTCATTAGGTAACTCGAACTTATATGTACTCGATTCGATCCTTATACATCCATTTTTTTTGTTTATACTATTATTGTGTGTACACACAATGTACAAGAGCAAATCGAATTCCTTATCTTTTTTTGTGTGGATATGTTTAAAAAAAGAAAAACATTTTTAAACTATTATTTATTATATTGAACTCCTTCAAACTATTATTTTACTACAAGTTTCACTCTCCATTATACTTTGGCATTAAAATGCATGAAAAAGTTGTCCTTGTAACTTTTGCAGGTGTAAATTTTTTATTTTAAATACTTAAATTCCTCGTATGTCACTTTTACTTTTTTTTTTAATTGATATTTTCAATAAAATGACAATTTCGGTATTTTAAGTAAATATTTTGTACATGCGTATTTTTTTTTTTATTTTTTATCAACTTTAATGCTAGAAAGCCTAGAATTTTTATGGATGAAAAAAAAAAAAAAAAAAAAAAAAACTATCTCTATCAAATGATTATCAATTGAAGTGTAATTTTACTTTTACTTTTTTTTTTTCTTTTTTTTTTTTTGAATACTTTTAGAAAGAACGAAAAGAAAGATAAATCTAACTTATGGGATAAAGAAGATGGAGGAGGTATCTTTTCCAAAACATTGAGAAAAAGATGAGAATAATAGAAAAAGGATGGGCCAGAATAAATTCTAGTTGCGGCCCACCAAACGACAAAGATTTCATTCATGCCCTCATTATATATTGTTACTTTCTTGAATGAACCCCACCATCTTCTTTTATGTAATTGCAGAGGCTCAGCTACCAGTCAAAAGAACGTTTACTTCCTCTGTAATTACACTCCTCCCACTCTTCGCTGATCCTCTTCCGTTCCGTATATATAAACAACTGCTCCGACCGACCTTAATAATATATCAGTGATCACTCCCCGAAGAGAAGCAAGCAAACATGGTAGGTGTAGGTGAGATCTTTGTTGTTACAGGTTCTGGGCAGGGTCATCTCCACCCATGCATGGAGCTCTGCAAGCATTTTTCCTCCCGAAATTACCATACTACCCTCGTCATTCCTTCCACTCTCTCTTCTTCCATCCCCTCCTCCTTTTCTCAAAACCCACTCACTGGTATTGCGCACATCGCCGGGACTTCGGGCCCTCCCATGCCCAGATCCGACTCGCTCCGCCAGCAGGCCGCCGAAGACCTCGAGGCCCACCTCGCTGGCCGCTCCAAGCTTCCCGACTTGCCCCCTCCTATCTGCGCTGTCATCGACTTTCAGATGGGTTGGACCAAAGGGGTATTCTGGAGATTCAACATCCCGGTCATCGGCTTCTTCACGTTTGGCGCGTGCGCCGCCTCCATGGAGTGGGGCGCGTGGAAGGCCCAGGCTGGTGATGTCAAACCGGGCGATGTCCGTTTAATTCCCGGGTTACCCGAAGAGATGGGTCTAACGTGTTCGGATCTTAAACGACGACCTGGGGGTCCTCCACGTGGCGGTCCCCCTGGTTCCGGTCCGAACAGGCCGCCGGGTGGAGGAGGAGGGGGTCCGCCCAAGCCGGGTGACCGGCCACCTTGGGTCCCAGAAGTGGAGGGCTCAGTCGCGTTGATGTTCAACACGTGTGACGATCTCGAGCGTCCCTTCCTCGAATACATGACCAATCAGATGGAGATGCCGGCGTGGGGTGTGGGCCCACTCTTGCCTGAGCAGTACTGGAAGTCGTCGGATGCATTAATCCGTGACCGTGAGATCAGACAGAATTCCCGCCGCTCTAATTACACGGAGGATGAGGTGATCCAATGGTTAGATTCGAAGCCGCGTGGATCGGTACTGTACGTTGCCTTCGGTAGTGAGGTGGGCCCCACTATGGAGGAGTATCCACAATTGGCCAGTGCGTTAGAACAGTCAACCCGACCGTTCATCTGGGTCATACAACACGGGTCGGGCAGATCGAAACCCGTTGGCGGTGGTCAACCCGGTTCTTCGGAGGAAGGGTACTTTCCTGATGGGTTGGATAGTAAAGTGGGTGATAGGGGTTTGATAATACGCGGATGGGCACCACAACTGTTGATACTGAGCCATCCATCAACGGGTGGATTTTTATCACATTGCGGGTGGAACTCGACGGCTGAAGCGATTGGGCGTGGGGTGCCCTTTTTGGCATGGCCCATAAGGGGTGACCAATACTATAACGCCACGTTGGTGGTGAAGCATCTGAAGGTGGGGTATAGGGTGGCTGAAGATTTGTCGGAAATGGTGAAAAAGGAGGATATTGTGAAAGGAGTTGAGAGGGTAATGGGGGACGAAGAGATGCATGAAAGGGCAGCAAGGCTTCGCTCTAAGTTTGAGAATGGGTTTCCGGCGAGTTCGGAGGCTGCATTGGATGCTTTTGGGGATTTTATTATCCAAAAGAAAGGCATCTTAAATAAATAAAATCACTTTGTATGCGATTGTTCGTAATAAAGTCTTAAGTCTACCTTGTTTATCCGCCTTTTACTGTTTGAAAGCTTGGTTTAATCTATGGATTAATTGGCTTTGAGACATTTTGTCTACTCTTCCTAATAAATTGAACCTCTTTGAGCTTCTGTGGTCGGGTGCCGAACCCTTCCTTGTGAGTAGCGTTGAAATTACTCGCTAACCGTTAACCGCATATGACGAAGTAGGGTTAGCGGTCTCGAAAGAGACAATTAACAATTATAACTGCTAATCGCTATATATATAAAACAAAACGAATGTTTCAACGCACCACATTTCATTATCTCCATCTTTCTCTTAGGAAATGATTTATGGGGACAACAAACCGCCACCACCAACCCGTTTAGTTTTTTTAACTAAAAAAAAATCAAAAGAAGCCGCATCAAAGAACATTTTTTTATTTTTTTTATTAAAAAATTAATAAAAGGTGATGGGGAAGGTGTCCTCAATATCATCTCCCCTTTCTCTCTCTTTGTCATTTCATGTCACTTATAGGGTTAAAGTGACATTTTGAACTCAAAGTCCTAGAAGGACCGCCTCGCTTCTAAACGATATATTGGTTTGGATCTACCATTTATTTTCAATCATACTGAAATAATTTGTTGGCTTGCACAAATATGAAAGCTTGGGAGAAAAGAAAGATATTTCCTTTATATATATATATATATATATATATAAAGGAAATTACTTTTCACTCTTTTAATTTACCTCAATGAGTTAATGACCACCCAATCTTTTAATTTGGTTAATGTATTTTATTAATTACCACTTAATTTACTTTTTTTTTTCTACATCAAAAAATAAAAATGCCAATAAAAAATTAAAGAAATAAAGAAAGAAAAAACAATGGGTCACCAAACCTGCGTAATGCTAAAGACTATCTTTTTATTCTCTTAAAATTGATGTGTCTTTAAAATAACGTTAGATTAAATTCATTAGTTATCCATCTCAACTCTAATAATAACTTTAAAGCCACATCATTACTTCACCAAACCCATCGCAGTCAAATGACCTATAGCGTGGCTCTAGCTTGGAGGTAGTTTTTTTTTTACATTAGTATGATATATAACCCAATTAAAATACTAAAGAATTTTCATAGCTCTAATCCCCAAAAAAAAACGGGGAGCATCATCGGTTCAGCACTACCGTCCTATTAGTTTATGCAATATTATTTACAAGATTATATCAAAATTGTTAGCTCATAAGCTCAAGCCACTGTTACCTAATATTATCTCTCCCTTTCATACTACTTTTGTCCCAGGTCATCTTATCCAGGACAATTCGATCTTGGTACATGAAATGCTACATACCCTCAAATCAAAGCGCGGTCATGGAGGTTTTATGGCTGTCAATATTGATATGGAAAAGGCTTTTGACAATGGAGTTTCTTCTTTTCAATTTTGCATAAACTAGGCTTTCATGCTAAATGGATAAATTGGATACGTATTTGCATATCTTCTTCATCTTTTTCTGTTCTGATAAATGGTAGCTCGTTTGGACACTTCAGACTTTCACGTGGATTGAGGCAAGCTGATCCTCTTTCACATTTTCTCTTTATTATTGGAACTGAGGTTATCTCTCGTTTGCTTCATCACAGTCTACGTGGTTACAAGATATCTCGTTCCTGTGCTCTTTTAAATCACCTGCTTTTTGCGGATGATTTGGTTATCCTTTCTTCGACCACTTCCAGTGAAGCTACTGTTATTAAAACTTGTATGGATAAATATAACTCCTGGTCTAGACAGTCGATCAATATTTCTAAATCCAATATCATTTTTAGCAAGAACACAGATACTTCTACTATCTTTGGAATCCTGGCTATTCTTCCATATGTGGCCACTCCAACTTCTGCGCGCCAAACATTTGGGGCTTCCTATGCTATTTGATAGATCAAACCATGCATCCTTTCTTGATATTCTGGATAAAGTTTAGGGAAAAATTGAAGGTTGGAGATCTAGACCTTTATCTCTGGCAGGCAAAACAGTTATGGTTAAGGTTGTTGCTTCTGCTATTTCGTCCTATGCAATGAGTTCTTTCTTGCTTTCTGATCATTTTTGTTATCAATTGGACATGGCCTTCAAAAACTTATAGTGGGGTTTCCTTAAGGATAAATCTCGTAACTTATCTCTTAAATCCTTGAGCTTTTTATGCCTGCCAAAGGATAAGGTTGGATTGGGGTTTTGCCTTATGAAAGATATTGATTTATCTCTCATTACAAAGTTGAGATGGAAGCTTCTTTCAGATCATGACAATCTTTGGGTTTCTCTCTTCAAAGCGAAACATATCAAATATGATAATCTCTTATCTTGTCCTCTGAACTTTGGATCTTTTATATGGAATTGTATTAAAGCTATTGTGCCTCTCTTTAGCCTTAGGTGCGTGTTATATTCCACATATTTCCAGCCAGTTATCTGTTTGGTTTTCTCCTTGGATTCCCACTATTTCTAATTTCAAGCCTTTGCCTCGTGTCCGTAATTTTCCCTGATCTCTACCCTCTATTAGTTGTAGATTTCATTTGCCCTTTCACTCGTACTTGGAATATGAATATTCTTCCTTTTCTATTCCATCCAGTTACTGTCTTAGAAATTCTGAAAACAAGTATCCGAAACACAAATGATTCTCTTCTTTGGACCCCTTCTTCTTCTGGTTTTTTTTCCACAAAATTTGCTCATCACCTTCTCACCTCAACTCGTTCTCAGACTACCTCTCCCATACCAACAGCGAAAACACTTTGGAAGCTCAACCTGAATCATAGTGGATAGCATTGCTTTACATATTAACTCTATGCCAGATTGGTTGTCTATTATTCTGCATTCAGAGACTATTGGGATCCTCTTATCAGATTCACCATTTTTTCAAATTTTTGCTACTGTTGCATGTGATCAAATTTGGTATGCCAGGACTAAAGCACTTCATGAGGAGCTGGTCCCAAATGCTTTAGTCATATCTTCTACTATTAACAGGATTGTCAAGAACCACCATTCGGCTTGGATCAATAAGCTAGTTCCCCATCAAGTTGTTTGGAAGGAGCCTAGTCCACCATTCTACAAGACCAATTATGATACTGCTATTCACCAATCTTTTTCAGCTCAAGCTGCGGTGTGTTGGGATTCAATAGGTTCTATTATTCATTGTTCTACTATCATCAGTCCGCCATGTATTACTGTTTATGGTGAAGCTACTACAGCCTTATTGGCAATTCATTTGGATCTCCCTTTAAACCTGTCTCCAGTTATCTTCGAAGGTGACTAACTTATAGTTACATTGGCTCTTAATAATCCAAAAATCACGCAAGACTGGAGAATATCATATACTGTTTCCCATATTCTATCCTTCATTCCATCTACAACTAGTTGGTCAATTAGTCAAGTTAATCGAAATGCAAACTTCTGTATCCATAATGTAATAAATTGGGCCGTGACCAGGGGCGGTCCTACATGGAGGCCAGGGGGGCCCTGGCCCCCCCAAGCCCCAAAATTTTCCCCTAAAAAAAATTTTTTTCCAAAAAAAAAATTAAAAATTAAAAATTTTACCCTTTTATTTTTTAATTTTTTTAATTTTGCCCCCTCAATTTTTTTTCTTTTCAATTTGGCCCCTCCATTTTTACAAGCCTAGGTCCGCCATTGGCCGTGACTAAATTCTTTTCTAGTTGCATTTCCACTCTATCTTTTAGCCCCAGTTCCTTTCCTCCCTGTTTGGGAAAGGAAACCTCTTCCTTTTTTTTTAAGTTCCATAATGTTCTGATTTTCTGTAGTACTTAAAATAATAATAAAAAACATATATATATAGAAAATAACTTCAGTTCAGACTTGGCAGAAACCAAGCCCTTTATGCCCTCCAATAGAAAACAGACACATCAGCATATTACACTAAATGAAAATATGCAAAACACACACAAGCAAAACCTCCATTTCTCAAATCAATCGACAAGAAAAGGTCCAAAGCCTCCAATTACTGTTCAGTTTGCAAAGCTCCTGTCGGATCGTCCCTGCCTCGCCGGAAGTCAGTTCTCCGACAACGAGTAGACGACCCATAACCGGACGTCGCCTCCTGCTCCTCCGGCGATCGGATCCTCTCTCTCTCTCGGCATCTCTCTTTCTCTCTCCGACAGCATCTCTCTCTATGTTTCACTCTCTCCCCCGATATCCTCTCTCTGTTCATCTCTCTCTCTCTCTCTCTCTCTCTCTCTCTGTTTCTCTCTCCGACAGCATCTCTCTCTCTCTCTCTCTCCCCCGATCTCACTCTCCCAATCTCCCCCTCTCAAACCCATTCAACGCATCTCCGGCGTTCTCAGCTCCGATCGGCACCAACCCCGCCCCATAGGAACTGCCGGACCGTCCCTGCCTCGCCGAAAGTCGGTTATGGCCACCGAAAATCGCACCTCCAGCCACCGGTCGACAACCCATAACCAGACCTGCTCCTCCGGCGCTGGCCCACTGTCGATCGGATCCTTTCTTTCTCCGACAGCATCTCTCTCTCTGTTTCACTCTCTCCCTCAATCTCCCCCTCTCGAACCCACTCTCTTCCTCTGCCTCATCGTGTCCCTGTGAAAGAAAAGAAAAAGAACAAAAGAAGAAATAACGAAGAGAAGCGATTCAGTACATCAGCAACATTTTAATTTTTTTTGTTTTAATTTTTTTAGCTGACGTGTCGACTGATTATTGGTGGGCAAAAAACTCATATTTTCTATCATGACCAGACAGAAGGTGCTCATATATATTATATATATATATATATATATATATATATATATATATATATATATATATATATATATATATATATATATATATATATATTTTGGAGAATTTCGGAAGAGAAAAGAAAAAGAAAAAGAAAGAAAGAAACAAGTCAAACCTAGCTTTTTGTTCCGAATAACTGCACCGACCTGGCCTTCCTCGTCTGGATACGCGTGGTATAAAGGGTCCACCGTCCATGAACTGCTACACAATATGCTGTCTCACACCTACCAGTCAAACCCAGTTCTACCGGTATCAGAATCGTTTTCTTCGGGAGCAAGATTTCTTCTTCTCTCTTCTATAAATCTCTTAGAACAGAGGAATCTCTCAGGCTCAGACTAGAAGAAAAACTGATCACAGCCAAAAAGGTTTACAAGTACATTTCCAAAGATGTCAAGGGAGATCTGGGTCCTTCCCTTTTTCGGGCAAGGCCATCTCTTCCCATGCATGGAACTATGCAAACCCATCGCCTCCAGAGGCTTCAAAACCACCCTCGTCATCTCCTCCAACCTCTCCTCCTCCATCCCCTCCTCTTTCCGCCAACACCCTCTCCTACACATCCTCGAAATCGACTCACCTCAGCCTCAGCCTCCGCCTCCTCCTCAGCCTCCTCAGCCGGGCTCCGACCCCATGATCCAGCACCGTAGACACCACTCCCAGCTGGCTTCAGGCCTCGAAGAACTCCTCTCGAACCGACCCGACCCGTTGAAACCCGTTTGTGCCATCCTCGACGTCATGATGAGCTGGGCCTCTGAAGTTTTCAAAAAATTCCAGATTCCAACGGTTGCTTTCTTCACCTCCGGCGCGTGCTCTGCGGCCATGGAGTACGCCACTTGGAAGGCCCACCCCGAAGATATTCGACCCGGGGAGGTCCGGTTACTCCCCGGGTTACCCGAAGACATAGCGCTCACGTATTTGGACCTCAAACGACGGCCTCATGGGCCGCCACATGGGCCGCCACCGGGCAGTGGCGGTCCACCGGGTTTGGGTGCTGGTTTTCCTCCACCACCGGGTTTTGGTGCTGGTTCTCCTCCACCACCGGGTTCTGGGCCGAGGAAAATGGGTCCACCCAAACCTGGTAACCCGCCACCGTGGTTGGAGGAGGCGGAGGGCACAATCGCGTTGTTGATGAACACGTGTGACGATCTGGAGCGTACCTTTATCAACTACATCGCTAATCAAATCGAAAAACCGGTCTGGGGTGTCGGTCCGCTTTTGCCCGAGCAATACTGGCGGTCCGCAGGTTCACTTCTTCACGACCGCGAAATAAGAACCAATCGACGGTCGAGCGTCACCGAGGACGAGGTGATCCAGTGGCTGGATTCGAAGCCACGTGGGTCAGTGCTATACGTGTCATTCGGTAGTGAGGTGGGTCCTACCATGGAAGAGTACGCGCAATTAGCCGATGCCTTGGAAGCATCGACCAGGCCATTTATATGGGTAATCCAACCCGGTTCAGGTAGATCGGGTCCCCCACGTGCGTTCATTGGGGGGCAACCCGGTTCGGGTGGCCCAGAAGCCGAAGAAGAGGGTTATTTTCCACATGGGTTGGAAAGTAAAGTGGGCGAAAGGGGTTTGATAATACGCGGATGGGCACCACAGCTGTTGATACTGAGCCATCCGTCAACGGGCGGATTTCTATCGCATTGCGGCTGGAACTCCACCGTGGAAGGGATCGGGCGTGGGGTCCCCTTTTTGGTGTGGCCCATCAGGGGGGACCAATACTATAATGCCAAATTGGTGGTGAGCCATCTGGCGGTGGGGTACATGATTGCTGATGACTTGTCGCAAACGATTAAGAAGGAAGATATTGTGAAGGGAATAGAGAAACTGATGGGCGATGAAGATGTGAAAAAGCGAGCAGCGACGCTCAGCACTAAATTCCAGCAAGGCTTTCCACCCACTTCAATGGCTGCTTTAGATGCTTTAAGGGATTTTATTAACCACAAAGTTGCTGCTTAATTAAGTATAGATTTTCAAATTTTTTTTTTTTAAAAAAAAAAAAATAAATAAAAAGAATTTCGTGTAGAGTTTTCTCAATGATGTTTGGAGTCATAGAATCTTGGATTGTTTTGGTTATATTTCTTGGAATTTATTCTATGAGCATTGACATGCTATTTGTATAAAATCTATCTCAGTTTCACTAAATCAAAAGACATATGGATACTCCGCCATGCATAAGAAGATCTCTTTCCAAGTTGTACTTCAAAAATTGTGCCTCCATAGATTACCCTTAGTATATCCCAACTCATCTAACGAATTTTAGATCCATTCTCTTTATGTTCCTACCAAAATTTCTGTATCAAGGAGTTGACGTTCTTATACAGAACATTTGGTAACAAAAATATGCTCTGGGATTGCTTGGATAGAAAGTTAGTTATGACACATGAGAAATGCTAGACTTCTCAACTTTTTATTCAAAAATTTGGTCCTCAAATGATGTGTGAAAATTCTATGAGATTGTGACACATTTTTCAAAATAATAAATCATATGAAATTGAGACACATCATTCACAGATCAAATTTTGAGAAGAAGAAAAAAACAAAAAAAAATAGAAAGTGTAGCATTTTTCATGACACCCTGCTACCAGCCTTTCCATGCTGCAATACGTGGAAGATTTTATTTTATTTTATTTTTAAAAAAAGAAGATAAAAAAAAAAAAAAATTCATTTCGATCATCTTGTGTTTGGACAGGAGAAATCTGGAGAATAGAGAGCATAATCATCAGGATTGTAGCCTTTAAATACTGGTGCACATATCCATGGCAGGATTTTGCTACCAAAAGCCACGCAAGTAGGAATTATAATTCTCTATAATTATTTGTTCGAATTTGAAAAAATTTGGACACGGGATCATGAGAAATTATTTATGAAGCTCACTTGATCAAATAAAAATTAAGCTGTCCAACTATTTATTCGATGAATTTTATAAGTGACCTCTCACAATTATTTGCCTGAATTCTTTTAAATTTAAACAAATAATTATAAAATATCTGGTACCAGTAAGGAGATTTGCTTTCTAGTTTATATCTGGTCCCAATAATCCCCAATCCCATTTCTCGTTGACCAAAAGGTCCACAACCTTCCCTTTCAACAAATCATGCTTTAATGCTATCATCCCACTAATGTTTCCTCGTTCCCGCCGGTTGTACCAAACGGTCCAAACCTCTCTTCAAAGACTTGAGTTTTTTGGATATATATATATATATATATATATATATATATATATATATATATATATATTTAAAAAAATTAACTATTGAATAATTTGAATCTATTAAATTCATACTTGTAAGTCTTACCTATTTAATGATTAAAAAATAAAAATAATAAGAGATTAATTTTTAGAATAAAAAAATAGGAGAAGGGTATGGAGAATAAAAAAAAGTCATTTCCCAAATTGGATAGACTTTAAATACAACATTACACTCGCTACTTTTAAGACAACTCCAAAGCAGCGTCCCAAGAGCTTTGAACCAAAGTAAACATGCCGTCCGGTGAGATTCTTGTGGTGCCCAAAAACGGGCAAGGCCACCTCTTCCCTTGCATGGAGCTCTGCAAACACCTCATCTCCCGAAACTACACCATCACCCTCATCGTCGACTCCGATATAACCTCCTCTGTCCCCTCCTCTCTTCTCCAATCCCCTCTCTTCCAACTCACCCACATCTCAACCGGATCCGGCCCGAGCCCGCCTTTCCACCGCAATCACCAGCAGATGGGTCACGGCATCGAGACTCTACTGGCTGGACGGGATCCTAATTCGGCCCGACCCGTATGTGCTATCTTAGACCACATAATGAGTAAGAACCAGGAAGTTTTTTCAAGGTTTGGTGTGCCCACGGTGGTGTTTATCACTTCCGGGGCGTGCTGGGCGGCTGTCCAGCATGCTGCGTGGGTGGTCCGACCTGGAGACATGATACCCGGGGAGGTCCGGGTCCTGCCCGGGTTACCGGAGGAGATGGTCCTAAAGTACTCGGATCTAAAGCAACGTCGTCATTGGCTCCCTCCACCGGCTAAAGAGGTCGAAAAGGGCCCACCGGGGGGTATGAAACCGCCACGTGGCCCGCCTTTACCGGGGGAACCCGCTCCGTGGGTGGAAGAAGTGGAAAGCTCGGCGGCGATATTGATCAACACGTGCGACGATCTGGAGCGTCCGTTTCTTGATTACGTGGCAAAGTTGACCCGGAAGCCCGTCTGGGGTGTGGGCCCGCTCTTGCCGGATCAGTATTGGCAGTCGACGGATTCGCTGCTCCGGGACCGAGAGATCCGGCCCAGGAAAGCCAATTACACCGAGGATGAGATAATCGAGTGGTTGGATCAGCAGCCACGTGGGTCGGTGATGTACGTGTCATTTGGGAGTGAGGTGGGTCCCACAACGGAGGAGTACCCTGAGCTGGCTGGTGCACTGGAGGAGTCGACCCGGTCCTTCATATGGGTAATCCAACGAAAATCAGGTAGAGGCGGTACACATTCGGGTCAACCCGGTTCAGGCGGTGTCGAAGCTCAAGAGGAGTATTTTCCTCATGGGTTGGATAGCAAAGTTGGGAAGAGGGGTTTGATAATACACGGGTGGGCACCACAGCTGTTGATACTGAGCCATCCATCGACGGGTGGGTTTGTATCACACTGTGGGTGGAATTCCACGGTGGAGGCAATCGTGCGTGGGGTCCCATTCTTGGCGTGGCCCATAAGGGGTGACCAATACTACAATGCCATGTTGGTGGTCAGCCATCTCAAGGTGGGGACCATGGTCTCGGAGGGATATCCAGCTGATAAGGTTAAGAAGAATGATATATTGCATGGTATAGAGAAAGTTCTGACAGACGGCGATATCAGAAGCCAGTCGGAGATTCTTCGTGGCCAGTTTGAGCAAGGATTTCCGGCGAGCTCATTGGCCTCGTTGGATGCGTTTAAGGATTTCATCAACCAAAAAGCAGCCTAAGTCCGAATAAGACCCAGCTTGAGAACTTCAGCACGTGTTGGGTTATTAACTCGTACTTGGGAGTTTCAACTTTGAACTCTCTCCAATCCATTTGCATTGTATTGTATAACTAAGGTAAATCTTGCAGTTGTGACAATGATGTCTTTTAATTATCTACTTCATGATATGCCCAGTATCCGGACCAGCCCAGGTTAAGAATCCAGGTTTAGGCTAAGAGGGTTTGACCCAAATCATGAGCCACAAATACAATGGGCTTTAAGAACCATGTCACCATGATCAGAGGTTGACTATGCAATCAACTGTATTTTCACTTTCTAAAAGGTGTCCCGAAACCCACTGAATGATTTTCCACAAGCATAAAAGAGAGGGATGCAGGGTCACTTTGAAAGATTCCAGCCAACTACAGATATCCTTACCTTTCCAGTATCTGTCTTAACGCCCACACCATTATGCAAGACTACAATTACAAGCAGTTATGCTAAATAATACGCCTCTTCAAACCTATGTATCACAAGGGTAAATCTTACGAGCAGCGGGCCTCAGTAGGTTTAGATTGGGTAATGAGAGCAGCTATAAACAAAGAGGTATTGATGCAGCCGTTGTCGAACTTATGCGATACTCGGACAAGACAAAATCTAACTTGGCAGAAGCTAAAATGAAGTGATGCAGGTTAAAACGCATTGCTGGAAAAGAAATTAGATAATTAGAAATGAAAAGGACAATAAAGACGAAGAGAAAGAGAAAAACAAAATATAATTAAAAAAAGAAAACAGCTCCCCACTTGCTCTACATGCCATTGAGCAGAACAGATCACATATGATTTCTCCTTTTTGTATATTTATATACACAACACCCCACCCCACATCAAAAAGTAACAATTAGATCCAGATGGAAAAAAGAACCAAGTGTTTTAGTATAAACACTAAAATTAAGGCACCTTAAACTGGCATGAATTTGCATATCACGAACATTTCTCATATGATTGGGTGAGGAAAAGAAAAAACTATTGGTCAATGAGAGAAATATTAACAAACCAATTTAACCCTTTCCTGTAAAGCTTATTTTAGAGTAGTACTGTAGGCGGACAAAAAAAAAAAAAAAACACTTCTCTTTCACTATTTTATACAAAAATCTAATTGGAAAACAATGATAACATGTGCTTTCCGGTACCATGTAAAATGGCAATCTAATGGGAAATGGAATAGAATACATGCATATCTAAACAAATGATTTTGAGTAACTCAGTAGAGGTCAAACACCTCAGTCAGTCATGATGCTTCTAGGTCCAGCTTGGGGACTATAGCAGATTTAAGCTCTATATGAGAAACGCGGACAGCACCAATCAGCCGCTCCGGCAATTCATCAGTAGTATTTGCCTGTTGATTAAAACAATCATCTAACCACTTCACAGGAAGAGATACATATAGGAAAGAGTAAAAATTGTAAACAAATCCCAATATACAAAGTCCTGCACAATAAGAACCCTTAAATCAGAAGACACCTAGTTTCTTTTCGCACCCACACCACTGTGACACCATTACTGACCAAATAAACCTAGAATTAGAAAAGAATTTGACAGTATTACCTTTAAAAAATCTCCATTCGAAACAATTATTATGTTTGGAGTTGATGTCAAAAAAGAATTTAAAACTCAATACCATTTCAAGTCAGAGCATTTTGTTCATCCAAAAGAATACGAAGTATATTCCCTCTGAATAGTAATGTGTCATTTATTGGTACAAATTTCTCACATATTGTACCGTAACATTAGATGCTGCTTAAAAGCAGAGTATAGTGTAGTAGGGCACAGGTCTAATGAATTTAATACATATCAAAATAAAAAGATTCCACGACAGACTTTTCTATTTGGAGTATTTTCTGGGCAGCATCTGCTTGCTTCTATCACAAACTGATATATAGGTGGGTCTTTTGAAGTATCAACCAAAGGCCAGCAAACAGAGAGACCCATTAAAATTACAAGAATCAAAGAAAATTAAATCTAGCCATATTTATTGACTAAGACCAACTGATCTTCATACCCAGATTAACCATCTAGGTCCTAATGAGATCAATAGGAATATGAAGTGGGTATGATATCATGGGACAATGGGATTCAGGGAAGATGAAAGTCTTTGAGCAGAGAGTTAGTTGAATAGAGCGTTTTAAAAAGATACATCGATTGTGATTCCTTCAATTTGTACCATCTACACCCAAGAATTAAAAATGAACTCTTGAAATTTTTCTTGGCCTCAGTTTGTGTTTTTAACATAGTTGCATGCTGCATCTTCTTTTAGCCACATTATATGTAGCAACATTAATGAATAGAGAAATGTTTGGGTAGGTCTAACATGGGCAGGTGTCCAATTCAGAAGCAATTTGAGCCCAGCTAACCCATTTATATAATATCCTGATATTGAAATAACATTAAATAAAAACACACATTTTGAAGTCATTGAATTATTACTCTAAAAAAAATTAAAACCCAGGTTAAAAGTGGTTTACTACATTTGGGGAGCTACATGAATGCCCATTTAACTTGACTGGCCATGAGTAGGACTATGCCAGCACCAATAAGAGTGGTTGCACTTGATTAAAATTCATTGCTTGCTCAAATGTGTGAAACGTTACTGTATATATGACTTTAGCCGGCAGTCTCCTCATGCCAAATTTGAAGTTGAGAAGATATCGTAATTAAAAAAAACGTACCTGTACAAGGAAAGCCATGTCTACCACCAATGTTGTGATTACACCTACTACAAGCCCCAAAACTCCATTGGCAACAGTTGAAGAACCAATGTCCACATCAATCTGAAAAGAAGATGAACAATGTGAAACCATATAAACATAAATAATGGTGTCAAACTAGATTCACCATAGCATCATTTATTAAAAATATTGCTGACAAGGAAAATAAAAAAACATGTACTAGAGAGATTGAAGGATCTTTACTTCCAAGTACTTAGGGCCACGGATATAGTTACAATCAACAGCTTTCCCCAATAAACAAGGGGTGCTCCCAACACTCTGGCGCACAATCCATGAGCCCTGCATGATTCAATATTGAAATCCATAAAGGATGCATGATATAAGATATAGTTTGCCATATTAATTGTTTTGGCTTGGAATATAGTCAAGGAAGAAAATGGAAAGAAGCAGAAAACAGGCACAAGAACCTTCGCAAGGAGTATTGTCATATATGTGATATTTAATCTTTAAAATTACACAAGTTAAGAGAGAAAGAAGGTGATCCCTGCAAAAGTGAAGCAAAATTATTCTCACTGAATAGTGTCCTGCCGTGTGCATATGCATGGTACAGGGGCAACAATGATAAGGCATCGAACTGTTTATAACAGGTGGTATGGGATGACTTAAAGCATACAGAAAAACAAATGCCTGCCAACTTCAATGATCTAATTGTTTGTGCCAGCCCTGGGCTATGTTTAAGAGGAGAAAATGGAATACTAGGATTTCAACATATGGATGAATCAGATTCCAACCATGACCAACTCAAGGTGATAAATGCACATTCTCTCCCATTTTAGCAAGCATGACATTTGAACGCAATGCATCTAGATCCGTTGTTCTAAACAATTGAGCATTTAAGCAAACTGAAGTAGTTATGACAGAATCAGTTATTCTATGTTACGGACCTATGTTAGGAGGCCCAAACGCGTGCAGCAACATGACGAAACCCTAGCTGCAGCAAACCCTAACCCTAATCCAAGTGGCGGCTGATGTATTTTAGGAAAGAAGGGACAAGTCGGTGCTTGTGGAGCACGACTTGTGGGAGGAAAATTCCTAAGAATAAGGAATTATGTATTCCAGTAATTAAGGGATTGATAGCAGGATTTTTAGGGAGAGAAATAAGGAAAGAATTCCTAGAATTAAGACAATAGCCAAAACAGCATTGATATTGTATTCTATAAGTAGTGATTCGGAATAATAAGAAGGCATGCTGAAATTTATGAAAAACACAACTCTCGTAGTTGAATTGGGAGGCAGAGGTGTCAATGGACAGCTGTGCTGTCCATAATTGTTCATTGTTTCCTTACTTTTCAGCCCCCGATTCTTTCCTTATTTCTCCATCTCTTATTTTGTATAGTTGGCATATATATATTTGACCGAATATAGTTTATATGTATAGGGCTAGAATCATGCGGGACTTTATTTTCTTTCCATGTATAGCATTCGTGTAAAGCCTTTATAATAGACAGAACTAAAGGCTAAAGGTAGCCATTCACATAATATTTTGTCAAGAGGTACCTCGAATACCTCATTATCCATTTACCATCTTTCATCTTTCACCATAGGGAAACTCAGGAAATCGAACCCTGCAGCTCTACCCATCCACAAACCAGTAACCCAATCACAAACCCAGGCCTATAACATTCTACTTCAGAAAATAGTAATACCTAACTTGACAAAACCTAAAGAATGGTGGCAAAAAGGGCTTATACAACTATCGCCAACAAGAAGTGAAGTTAGTGAACCCCATAGAGATAACACATGGGAGGAAGGGCATTAGTAGGTTGAGCTGCCTTTTGCTCAAAGACAATCATCATGGTTGGGTTGAACTTGGCCCCCAGACTAGAAGTTTTGTTTGGGGCCAGAATCTAGATATGTTTTGGGTTTTTTTTTTTTTTTTTTGAGGGGGGGAGGGGGTGGTATCCATTTAAATATAATGAATTTTTTTGCTATAAATATAAAGTTTGACTGAAATCTCCTTTAAGCATGAACCTGCTCCAATACAGATGTCATAAATCCTTGGTGACAAGCTTCGTCAGCAAGGCTTCAATAAATTTTTAATTGTACTTTTCTTTTCCCTTTTTTTGGACAGAAAACAAAAGTCTAAAATAGGGAACAGTCCTAGTACACAGGAAGCATACGAGCTACACATTTTTTATTTTGTATTTAAAGAAAAGACATTAAAATCTAAAATTACGAAAGTCAAAGAGATCCAAGAAAGACAAAGAAGTGAATCCCTTAACTGCTTTTGCCCACTCAAAAAGCAATCTCACAAGAATGTTTTAACGTCAACTATTGGAAGATCAACTCCGTCAAACATACTAGCATTATCCAAATTAGGGGATTGGCAAAATATCCGATTGCCGTCTACCGACTTCTGGTGGTCGGTAGTCGGAATAAAAAAACTGCTTCGATGTCAATTCGGTTTGGTAGGCGGTAGAATTTTTATTTCGCCAGTTAACCAAATCAAACCAACCTAACCGACTTTGACTCTAAGTAGTTTTTTGCATCACTTGTTTAGCCCAAAAACATGTCCAATAAACACTTGTTTAGCCCAAAAAAAAACCAGTTGGGCCAAAACACAACCCATTTTGGCCCAATATATAAAAGCCCATGACTAACCGACTTTTACAGTTCAATGGGCAAAAATACCCCTACCGTCACCAATTTAACCGATACCCAGCCCTATTACAAATGAATGTGTAAACAGTTTCACCCACATTATTCCATTTCTATCTACATGGTATACATATATAATCCTGACTGTCACACAAGTATAAGTGTAATTGAGTGCACGCACGATGTATAAAGTGACAGGAATCTCCTAAATAAAAGGTGAACAATAGACTTCAATGTATATAATTAATTGTGCAGCAAAGGTGAACCGAAAATGAAACAAATACCTTGGGAACTGATGGGATGAGCTTCAGCCTACTATTGCGGAATTCATCGTCACCATCAACAAATCTTTGTAAAAGGGATCCAGGTACTAACTCCTTTGTCACAAAATAAAATACCATACTGTAGTGTGTTGACCCAGGTACCTGTAAGATTAAAGCATTATTTCTACTCCAAACTCCTGATACATTTTAAGTTTAACAGTCAAAACCAGCTGATGAAATCAACTTACTTGCAAATTTATGACCACAGAGAAAAGCCCCTTTTCCAAGGCAACCTATGAAAGCAATTAAAAAAGGGTCATCAATATGCTCAGGAAAAAAGGGTCATTAATAAATAACGCTGTATTGAGAAATTAACAGCAACTAATTTGTAAGTTAAATTTCAAATCAAATGAGCTGACGATCATTTAAACAAATATTTCTGAATAATAGTAAACTGATCCATTCATCTTAGTAAATTGATGGTTTAATTTAACAAAGTTCAAGAGTAACATCCAAGATTCCTAAGAGGAGCAACATCCAGGCAGAACTAGAATAAAATAAGTAATCCACATGTTATCTATTAATACATTTTAGTATATTACATGATAGTGCAATAACCACCACAATAGCATGTCGATTACCTTTTAGAAATAGTACAGGCAATAAAATCTCCACTCAGATCATTGGACTATTGTTCTGAGTCATAATCAAATAAATTCAAGAGACCCGTTGACATATGTACAACGGCACTAAGAAACAACATCACTTTCAAACAAGGTAGTACACGCCCACTGCAGAAAAGTATACAAGCAAAAATATTTAACTTCTAATTCTTACTTGTGCTGCACATCCTTGACGCCTAGCAACATGGTCCATTCTTTTGGTATCCTTGAACCAATCAACAGCAACAAGATCCAATAGATGTTTCCCTGCAGGAATCTTCAAATACATATTGACAACAACGAAATTAGAGCAAACCTAACAAGCTCTTAGATGTCAATTCACAAAGAACCAAAAGGTCAAAAGATTAGGAAACCTTTGTTTTATCAAAACAAAAATGCTTGCTCCGGACTCTAAAGTTGTTCCCTTCTGAAATTTTCCAGCAGTTACGTGCATTATCAAGGTCGTTACGTCGGAGGTTGCCCGAAAAACAGGATAAATCAATTTGGTCAACAGGTTCTTCTTCCAAGACTGCACTACATCAAAAATATAGCGATCAGATCTTCCACTTGGACCCATATATTAAAAAATGAACTACTGATCACTTACCTGTTCTCTTGAAATCACTCTCAAGGCCAGATGAGTCTGCCTGAAAAATGCAAAAAAACTAAAGTTCAGACTTCAGAGAGAGAATGAAGAAAATATAAGGCACTGGTGCATATCAAACCTCTTGTTCAGGCTCAGGTATTTGAAATTCCTCATCCTCATCAGAGTATTCTTCCATCATCACTGAATTTCTGTTTGCAGCATTAATTTGATCAGTATGTGTGCTAGGATGAAGAGATGCATGCAGCTTCTCACCCCTCTCTGAGGAGACAGAAGCTGAGGTCATATTAACCATTACTGGGATTCTTGGAGGAGCATTCCTCTCATCTGTTTGGGCAAACCATTCACGAAGTCCTGAGATGGACAAGATTTAAAAGAGGATCAGCAACAGGGAAGTCATAGCAGTCTGCCAATGTGTGCACTCAAACTGAAACAAAGTCCTAGTTACAACCCCCCCCCCCCCCCCCCCCCCCCCCCCCCAAAAAAAAAAAAGAAAAAAAAAATTGTCTGGTTGTTTACACTTTAACCGTCAATGGGAGAACCAACCAATTCATAGAAAAGTTCATTTTAATCAACATAAAATTCTATCCAAATTAAACACAATAAAAATTAAGAGATGAGCATTGCCCATGTGAGCTGCTTGCTGTATCTTGAGTATCTTTTCCTCTTTATTTTAAAACTAAATTAGAGAGAGAGAGAGAGAGAGAGAGAGAGAGCACCCAAAAAGACGTAAATGGAAAAAAGACAAAACAAATAAAAAATAAAAGGCTAAATGGAAATCAGTGCCTAACAATTCAATGTATCAATCAAATCATAAAGGGCCACAGTTTGCTGATGATAAAACTGAAACTCAAGAAAGCATCACCAAGAAAGCCATCTTGAGCTTCCTACAAGAAAGCTTTACACCATCCAGTACCCTGCTATTCCTCTACCTCCAAGTGCTCCACATCAAACAAGTGCTACCCAAGCTATATTACTTCATCCACCCCATCATGCCATCAACTGTACCAATAAGTTTAGCATTTTCCAAATAGATACCAAATAATGATTAACATAAAACCAAGGATTCCTGTCCATAGGAAAATTTCACTGTGAACCATAAACATATCGCCATTATTCCTAACCAGGAATTTTTTTCCATTTCACCAAGTTCTTGGTAAAAGTATGATCCAGGCAGTGGTTCAAAGTTTAAATTATGAGATATAGGCAGAAAACCCACCTTTCTATATGTTATTCCACGGAAAGCAGCTTTATCCCAAACCACACAAAACTTTGTAACAAAAAATCCAACCACGGAATATTGATCATATTTGGTCTTACCAAGTACTCAAAAGTCTATCATCACATCTATGGAGCATAAATCAATTTTATCTATCCAAAGAAAGCATACGGAAATTTCTTTGTATATTCTATACGAAAGAATTAATCCTTTCATTCAATATTCTTAAGGGTGTCTTTGGCGAGAGAGGAATGCTCGGAGCTTTGAAGATGTAGAGAGTTCGGTGACCGAGTTGTGGGAGCTTGTGATCAACACTTTCTATTCTTGGAAAACTGCCCATCATAGTTTGCTTGTTTCTAGTTTTTCAGATTTTTTGAATCTTTGTTCTTCTTTTTCGTCTGATTAGGGGTTCTTCTTATATACTCCATGTATACTAGGGTTGCGCCACTTTGCGCTAATGAATGATAATGAAATTACTTATATAAAAAAATATATATATATATATTCCGAAGTTTGAATCCAATTCAATAGAACTAGCGTGTTCTTGAGAAATCCTCTTAACAATTTTTTTTGGAAGGGGGACACTTAAGAGATCGTCGTCTGACCATCCTTTTGTGTTTCCTTGCTGGTTTGTTGTCTGAGTTGCTAAAAGCATGCCTCAAGTACAAAGCACCAAGGAAAAAGAATTTCTCGATCTAAAAGCAAAGTGCATTGAATGAAGCACAGTAAAAGTCCAAAAAAGTGTGCACCTTTTGCCGAAACACCAGGCACAAAAAAGCACTGCTTTTGGACTTTCATTGAAGCATATGTTTATTCACCAGTGACCTTTGATACTGATGAAAACTTTTAACATATCTTACAAGTCAATATTTCTAATGGTGTGTTGGTGAAACAACCCTTTTATTTAGAGGTGGATGTATTGTCTGATTGAAATTAAAATAAACATTGGTCAGCAGCCAATTAAAAGGCTTATTGATTAGTAATACCCTATTTTAATGCACTTTAGGTACGTATTGTAAAACCATGTCCTTGAATTGATCACTTCTTCCATGGTTGGGTACATTTTGTAATCCACAAGAAACTAAATTTTGTGGAGTAAAAGATAATAGTAATGACATTTATATTAATTTTTTGGGAAAAGTACACATACCCCTCTCAAACTACTAGTCCATTGTCAATGTGCCTCCTCAAACTACCAATTGTGTCAATGTTCCCTCCTAAACTACCAATAAATGTCAATGTCCCTCCTAAAGCCAACAAAAAGAAAAAAATAACCGAAAAAAAGTTTCAATAAGACAAATATATCGTTATAAATTTGGAAAAAAAAAATTGTGCTTGGGGCAATGACGCAGCTAGTGAGGTTCTAATCGAGGCGCGTCTATTGCTGGTTGAATACTATTTCCAACCCCCCCTCTCATGCCAATGTGTTTACTTATCAATAAAAAAAAAAAAAAAAAAAAAAAAAAAAAAAAAAAAGAAAGAGAATAAAATTGAAAGATTGAAAGAAAAAAAATTTAAAAATATATATATATATATATAGAAAAAAAGGGGAAAATTGAAAATCCAAGGGGTTGGCCCAAACTGAAAATTATATAAAACAAAATCTAGAAAATAATAATAATAATGAAAAACCTTGGTTTTTATATTTTAGTTTTTTAGTTTTAATTTTTTTTAAAAAAAAATTGTTTTTTGTTTTGTTTTTATATAATTTTATGATACTCATCAAAAAAAATAATTTTATAAAGGGTATTTTTGTCATTGGTGGGGACATTCACATTGTTTGGTAGTTTAGAGGAGGGCACTGCCACAATTGATAGTTTTGGGGGGCACATTGACAATTCGGTGGTAATTTAAGGGGGGTATATGTACTTTTTCCTAATTTTTATTTAATTTTGCTGATAACTTTGCTACATATTGTTAATTTTCTTCAAATTTAGTTGTAGAAGTTAGCCCTTTAAATACCCTAATTAGAATTGGAATCTATTAGATCTACAATCTATGTACAATTGGACAATGCTCTAAAATTTTTTTTTAAAAAAAAAAATGGTTAAAGACATATTTGGTACTTGTGGTTTAAAAACTTTATTTTTTAGTATCTCAAATTCATTTCGCTTCACAGATGATACCTTAATTTTGGGAAAAGACTGACTTAATACCGCCGTCTATTTTTCCCTCCAAATTTTAACATCCTGTCATGTGTCAACCTTGAAGGGTTGACACGTGGCACAATATAAAAAATAAGAGGGGTGGCTGACCACTCAGGGGTGGCCGAACCATCCCCATGGGCCATAGGGGGTGATTCGGCCACCCCCAAAGGCCAAAACTCCATTCTTCAATTTTTATTTTAATTTTTAATTTTTTAATTAATTTTTAAAGATTTTTATTTTATATTTTTAAATTTTTTATATTGTGCCACGTGTCAACCCTCAAATGTTGACACGTGGCAAGACCAAAAAAATAGACAGAGGTACCAAGTCAGTCTTTTCCCGAAACCCAAGTACCATCAATGAAGCGAAATAAAACTAAGGTATCAAAAAATAAAGTTTTTAAACCACAAGTACCAAATATGTCTTTAACCTAAAAAAAAAAAAAAAAAAAATTGAGGAATGAAGAAACAGATGAAAGTACAAGACAGCTAGCTTATGATAAAAACAACCCAAGCTTGTTTGGCAAAGAGAAATTTCCACAACGGAGGAAAGAATTAGAGGATAAACATGTTGTATTCACTTACAAATTTGAAAAGTCAGCTTTGACCAGAGCATCTTATAGTGCATAAAAAGTTGAAGAAGTGAAGTAGAACAAACAACACTAGATCTCATGCAGGAAATCAAGAGAAAGGAGACTAAGAGAGGAGACCAATCGGATGGGTACCAAAACCATTCAAACAGACCTTCCATTGCATCAAGAAGCCCAAGTCTATAGTGCTTGCTGTGGATCAAACTAAGGAAATGTGACCCAAAATGATGCTTCCAATTATTGATTGTCATTATTGAAAAATTTAATATCCCATTTGGAATAAACAATATTATGTTGTCATTATTGTTACCTCTGACAAAGAAAATGAAAGGGTATCACACCAAAATTCTTACCTTTAGCTAAGGTTAAAATCTACGAAACCAAAGAGTTCAATTCTAAAGCAATTTAAAACTGATGAGTTTTCTCCAATCAACAGAGAATGATGCAAGCAATGAGAAGCCAGTTTTATTTAATCATGTTTTAATTAATTTTAAGAGTCAAGGTGTTTCTATAATAATTTTCAAATGTCTATAGTGGGATGTGATTTTGGTCCATTTGATTATACGATGGATTTCTTATGTTGAGTATGGGTTTCTTTTTTTTTTTTTTTTTTTGATAAGTAATAGCAATTTATTAAAAAGCGCAGAGGGGCGCAACCCTTATACACGGGAGGTATACAAGAGAGCCCCTAACAGGGTCGAACAGAAAATAAATTTAAGAAATCTGGGTTTCTAATAGTTATCTAGTTTGCACATACTAGTCAAGCCATATATAGTCCATGTTCTATTAGGTTTAGGTTTTTTTTTTTTTTTTTTTTTTGATAAGCAATGTATATTCAATCAAGCACATAGGGGCGCAACCCTAATACACAAGGAGTACACAAGAGAACCCTTAAAATGTAGAAAAAGAAGCACATAACTCCAAAAACTCAGAAAAATTAGAGACATGCACACTATTCCAGGCCGCTTTCCATGTATACAGGGATTATAGCATCATCTTTTTTATCTCTAGCAAACCATTCTCACGATCTTCAAAATTCTATGTGTTCCGCTCTCACCAAAGACACCACATTAAACACAAATGAGCCAACCTCCAGATTTGCAAAGCATGGCAGGTTTAGGTTTTAGAAACCTATATATGTAAATCTAAAAATTTCTATTCAATAGATAGAGAATATTTTTTGTTAAGTTTCAAAAGCTATGAAGCCTAACACTGTTAAGTTGGCGAGATCCAACTAACTCTTTTTGTTTTTTGGCGACCTCCGACCAGCCCTTGGTATTTCTAGCGCAATCCGACCGTGCATTGCAGTTTCCTGACGAAGTTTTGACCAGCATTTAAGTTTTTGGCAAATTTTCAATCAGTGTTGGCATTTTTGTGGAATTCCAGCTTGTTTATATATTCGGTTTTATTTTTTTTTTATAAGTAGAGAATTTTATAAAAAGCGTAAAGGCGCCCCTAAGCATACAATAAGTATATTCGGTTTATTATATTTTCTCGTTAATTTTTTTTTAAAAAAAAAAAATCTGTCATTGTGTTTGTATGTTCCAAGTTGTTCCAACATAAGGGAAAGTCTTAAGAGTTTGTTTTGAGTTTGTTTCTTCCAAGCTGAGCATAATAGACGCCAATTTGAGAAGAGCTTTAATGCAATATTTGTTTCCCTAATTCCTAAGAAGGCAGACGTTGTGAATGTAAAGGATTTCAGGCCTATTAGCTTGGTGGGAGGGGTACTCATTTCTAAGGTCCTTGCTAACAGGTTCAAATCAATGTTTGCGAAAATTATTTCTAGCTCTCAGAATGCTTTTATTGGAGGACGATAAATATTGGATTCAGTTCTCATAGCTAATGAATGCTTGGATAGCCAAATGCGGTCGGGGGAGGCTAGATTGTTGTGTAAATTAGATTTGCAAAAGCGTATGATCATGTTAATTGAGACTTCTTACTCTACATGTTTCAAATGTGTGGTTTTGGGGAGAGGTGGAGGGATTGGATAGAATTTTGTATTTCTACGGTAAAATTTTCCATCTTAGCGAATGACACTCCGTCGAGTTTCTTTCAGAGTTCTCGTGGGCTTAGGCAAGGTGATCTGCTCTCTCCTTTGTTGTTTGTGGTGGTTATGGAATCGCTAAGCCGGATGTTGAATGCGACGATGCTCCAAAGTTTGTTGATAGGTTTTTTTGTAGGAACCATGGATAATGAAGAGTTAGTGGTGAATCACTTACTATTTGCGGATGATACTTTAATTTTTTGTGGTGAACAGGCAGAACATGTTTGCAATTTGAAGTGTACTTTCTTATGTTTTAAGGCCGCATCAGGGTTGAGGATCAATTTAGGTAAATCCAAAATTGTTCCCATAGGCGAGGTGGAAAATGTTGATTCTTTGGCTCATATTCTGGGGTGTCAAGTTGCATCGCTGTCGACGACTTATTTGGGTTTGCCGTTGGGAGCATCTTTTAAATCTATTTCTATTTGGAGTGGAGTTCTTGAGAAAGTAGAACGCTGGTTAGCTAGTTGGCAAAAACTTTATTCATCCAATTGTGGTCAGGTGACTCTGATTAAAAGTAATCTCTCTAGCATTCCTACTTATTATTTATCGTTATTCCCCATTCCTGTGAGTGTAGCTAAGAGACTGGAGCGATTTCAACAGGAGTTTTTGTGGAGTGGCATGGGGGATGAGGCTAAATTTTACTTAGTAAACTGGCATAGAATTTGTACTCCAATTAAGGAAGGTGGTTTGGGAATTCGAAATGTGATTCAATTTAATCAAGCTTTATTGGGGAAGTGGATGTGGAGGTTTGTTTAGGAGCGCGAAGCTGTGGAGATTGGTTGATTGACGTTATGTATAGGAGTGCGAGGGGTGGCTGGTGTTCTTTACCGGCGGTGGGGTCTTATGGTGTGAGTTATGGAAGTATATTCGAAGGGGGTGTGATACTTTTGCTAAGTTTGTGCAATTGGAGGTGGGAGATGGGTATCATGTTCGTTTTTGGCATGATCTGTGGTGTGGAGATAGGCCGCTCAAGCTTTGTTATCCAGTTTTGTTCAGCCTTGCTCATTTTCAAGACACTGGAGTCGTTGATAATTTGTCTGTGTTAGATGGAGTTGCTCATTGGAGTGTTGTCTTTACGCGTTATGCTCAAAATTGGGAGGTGGAAATGGCTCTTTCCTTTTATGAGCATTTATATTCTAATCGGATTCGGCATGGAAAGGTTGACATGTTGGTGTGGAATCTTTCTATAGAGCCTTAGTTAGTCAAGAGGCCGTCTCTTTTCCTTGAAAGAGTATTTGGCGTGTTAAGGCTCTGAAGCGAGTGTCATTTTTTGTGTGGACAGCGGCATTAGGAAAGATTTTGGCACATGACAATTTGCGTACGCATCATATAGTGGTGGTTGAGTGGTGCTGTATATATATGAAGACTGAAGAATTCATTGATCACCTTTTACTTCACTGTGATGTGGCATGGGCTGTTTAGAGTTTTTTCTATAGTTTGTTCGGGGTGAATTGGGTCATGCCAAGAAGAGTGCTAGATTTGTCGAGTGGTTGGGGCACTTCGCTGGGTCATAGTCAAGTTACGCAAATTTTGGAAGCAGGTTCCCTTGTGTATTATGTGGGGGCTTTGGAATTGTGTCAAAATGTGCTTAATATGTTATATGTATGGGTATCGGCTCATAGCCCGAGTAGTATTATGTTTGCTGAGTTTTTACATTCATGTTCTTTTGTTTCCTCTTATTAGGGGCACTTTTGTATACTTCCTGTGTACTAGGGTTACGCCCCTCTGCGCTTTTTAATGAGATTTTATTACTTATATATATATAGATGCTCCAGCTTGAGAGCGAGTGTTAGAGAGAGACTGATGTACTCTTCTAGAAGAATCACTTGGTACTCCCTACCAGATGTCTCTTTCCAGAATATTTTGTCATATTGTTATATTGTAAAAGTATGCTCCTCCTATATATGTGGAAAGAATGGAATGAGGGCAGACATAGAAACCAGCTCTTCCTTTTCATAGATTCTCTTCCTATTTCTCTAACACCATCAAACTTCAATCTATTGAAACCCTAGTCCATCTTATCATAACCCACCAGAAATAACGTGCAGAAAATTTTCCTAAATCTCTCTTATGACACAAACTCTAATAGTTTAAATGCTGGGAAGTTGTATAGGAACAAATAAAAGTTGGAATCCAAAATGATCACCCAAATCCCAATCCTACAATTACAAAGTCCTTTTCCACCCTACCCCTCTACCGCCACCAAAGCAGCGGGAGAAGGAAGAAGTAGGGTATAAACATTAAATCGTGACCCAACATGTTGACATCAAATCACAAAATTGCTACCAATATTCAATAATACTCCAAATCTTAAAAGTAAAATACAGAAAAAGGAACTCACCAGCAACACTATTTAACATTTGTAGGAGACAATGTTGCTGAAATGATGATACATAACCCACACCCCATCCCTTCAGATCAATCTGCATAAGATGCTGTACCTGTGCCCTGGGCTTCCCATTTTGAGGTTTTAGAGGGGAAATGTTGAATCCTCCACCTTAAAAATTCAAATACATCATGTTGTACACGGCTCAATATAATAAATAAACAAAAGATTTCCATCTCTTGAATTCTCAGAAATCACGCACCAGCATAAATCAAAGAAGAAAAATAGAACTTACTCTCAATATTTGCTCGTACATACCCAGGCTGTGGACCACAGTTCTCATGCTCCCTAGAGCGAAATAAGACAACTGCACAATAACAAGAAAGAAAGATGAAAATTCCTAATAAGAGAAGCTAATTGACCTGTCCAAACAGGAAAGAACAAGCCGAATACTTACCATAACTTCCATCATCATTTCGGCGCCAATATCGTACATAACAAAGATCACGAGGCCACACAAACCTGCAACAGTATGGATTAGTGAGCATAGACAAAATTAGAAAACTATGCATATGACTCTAGAAAGGAATAAGGGAGCTTTCTTCCTGACAACTTAACGACTAAAATTTGAACCACTAAAGAAATTCTTATGTGAGAGAGAGAGAGAGAGAGAGAGAGAGAGAGAGAGAGAGAGAGAGAGAGAGAGAGAGAGAAACCACCATTTCCTTGAAGAAAGACAAATAGTTACAACAGAAGGTCAACAATATTGGTTAATTATTATGAAGATATAGCAGAAAGAACACCCTCCACGGAAATATGCAAGAGGAAAAAACATAAAGTAGTCATGGATAGAACACCCAAAACACTCCAATTAATCCAAATATTCAACCTAAAGAAAAAACAGCGTTCCTAAACCACAGTCTAATAAAGAAATGGTTCCATGAGAAGCCAAAAAGTCACCCTCCAATCAAAATCTGACCACTAGCAGAAGTAGAAAAACATGGACTCAGAAAAACTTTAGCAGAGAATTACAACAAAATTTCCAGGTACTGTGAGGAATTCTTTTTTTGATAAGTAAAAAATTCATTAAAAAGCGCAAAGGGGCGCAACCCTAGTACACAGGAAGTATACAAAAAGAGCCCCTAATTAGAGGAAATGAACGAACAAGAAAGTAAAAAATCAGCAAAAGACATACTACCCGGGCTATGCACCGACACCCAAAGATATAACATATGAAGCACATTTCTACAAAGAGCCCCCACCGGAACCTCCACATCCTCAAAAAGCCAAGAATTTCTCTCACACCACAAGCCCCACAAAACACATAAAGGAACCTGCTTCCAAATCAAATACATGTTCTCTTTCTTTGTAAGACAGAAACAAGCTAATCCATGCAGGTTCCATTTTTTTTTTCTCAATTACTAAAAATTCAGTGAGCAACTTTCTCCTCTCCGGTTGGGCATGCATCTGCTTGTAATGATCTGAATGGCAACGTTTCCTTGCCTGTGGAGGCATTCGTTGCACAAAGTCTCTGACATAACCATTATGCCAAATCACTAGATGCATAGAAGCACCTCACTGGCTCAACAACATATCAAATAAGAGACAAGGGACTCAATTGTTCAGACATGAATTATATGCATCAATCATGAAATTTTTGGCATGCACGTGGTTATAGCAGTCTGAATGTCAATGTATCCCCGCCCATGGAGATATTCATTGCACAAAGTTGCCAACATAACCATCATATCAAGGCCTAGATGCACAAAACAACCTTTTTTTGCTGAACAACATATCAAAGAATCATCATTCCCGAAACCCCAAAACCCCCCGCCCCCCCCCCCCCCCCCCGGTGCCCCCACCCCCAAGGACAATCCTCCAAAAGAATAAGCAACCACGAAAAACCAGTGAATTCTATCTCCAACTTTAACAAAAGTTACTAACAGGTAAATTATGAAACTCAAAGGAACCACCATTAAGAAAGAAATTATTTTTCTATGAAGTTGTATTCCATTTTACAGTCTAAAAAGATAAATATATAATAAAAATCTTGAAATAACACATATCGAGCAAACCACTCAAGACTATTAACAATGCATATTAGTTCAGTATATCCCCACAAAACACTACCAAACGCAGATAATGTCATTTTGACAGTAAAAACAATTCATAACACAGCTAAAACAATTCCAAGATACTAGAATACATCCAGATCTTCACATCATGATCAGTTGTGGCAACATTTAAAACAAAAATGAGACGGGAGGGTACAACTAATTGGGGTTTGCACAGAAACACCATGCTTTAACAATTTTTATTCAGAAAATTATTAAAATCATTATTGGACTAATATGTAGACCATAAATTCAGACATATATCGATTAGAAGGAAGTATTACATCGGAAACCAGTCCAGCTGGAGCCTGTGATAAAGTAATGCTGTATGTCCATCCACCTCCTCGACTAAGCTACCATACTGGAAACTGCAATCCCACCTGCACAGCACATAACAAAACAAGGCAACACATACTTTAGAAGTACATAAACTGTAAGTGGAGGCTAATTCAAAACATCCTGGAGCTGTTAAGATCCATAATATGATTCTCTTGCAATGGAGACATAGTGGTTCAATTGTTTTAGAGCAACATAAAACCATGATACATTGACATAGTCAAACTAGTACAAGCATGGAGAAAGATACGTGTCTGCATGTTGAATTAAACACCATATATAGAAGGCATATATTTAAGCACATACGTTGACATATTTTACAGAAGAAGCTAGTCATCTACACATTCCAATTAAAGAGCCAATGAAGACCACCAAGTACAAAACGAAGCAATAAAAGATCCAAAATGCAAGTCCACACGTAATAAGATTTTAAGTTGAAACAATATACAAGTGTTTACCATTTTATATTACCTCTGAGTACCAAGTCTGTGAACTAATATATATATATACCATACACTACGACCAATCTGCCAGCTAATCCTATAAATTAAGCTGCCATCAAGATTCACAGTGTGGTATACGACCAAAAAGAAAACAAATGGGGTGCAAGCACAGCCCAAAATTTCTACAAATGAATGAACAGAGACACAGAAGTGGGCCTGCAGCTACCTCTGAAATTGAAAAACAAGGTCAAGGGAGAAACAACATAAAATGCAACAAAAGTTTTCCAGACCCATAAAACTTTAACAACATAAATGAGCTGTGCTGAAATGATATACTTGAAATGGATGAGTATTGAGTAGCTAGACAAGCCAGACCTATTGAAGGTTCTTCCTCTTCACGTTGCTGCTTTTTGTTTTTAAATCTTTTCTTTTGTTTTTTTCCTTTTACTCTTTTCTGATAACTAAAAAATTTACCAAAGAACACCAAAAGTGATGCAACCATATACATGGAAAGTAAACAAACACCACAGAGCTTGCACCCAATTTGTAAAGAGCTTTAAAGCCTCCAAAACAAGCACTAAAAAGTGGCTTCCTACAGTTATTTTCTATTGTCAAGACATCAGGTCCATGCTAATTCAGATGTTTTTAATTGCTAAGGTTTACAAACTTGGGTTAAATCGTTTCCACAAACCTATGGTGCAATGCGAAATCAAACAGACCCTTTGTTTCAAAAAGTATCGCAAATGGCACCTGTGGACATCTGATAAACGGAATTCGTACTTCTGTCCAAAATTTTAACGGCATGCCACGTCAAACCAATCGGCAACCGTCACATGTCTCATATGCTTTATGAATATTATTTTTATTAAAAAAGAAAATCTAGGGGCTTGTTGGCCACCCTCAAATGGTCAAATGGGGGTGGCTAAAACCACCCCTAGGTGGCTCAACCACCCCAAATGGCTAGGGGGTGGTTTTGGCATTCCCCTATGACCGGCTTGGTCGACCACCCCCCAATGGTCAGGCGTGGTTTTGGCCACCCCTAGGCCGGCCATTGGGGGTGGCTCAAGCCACACCCAGATTTTTTTGTTCTTTTTTACTTTTTTATTTTTAAATAAACCCCATTTAGCCATTTGGGGGTGGCCAAACCACCCCTAATGGCCATGGGCCACACCCAGATTTTTTTTTTTTTTTTTGTTCTTTTTTATTTTTAAATAATATTAACGAGTCATATGAGACACTTGACAGATTGTAATTGAACTTGACGTGGCATATCGTTACATTATTGGACGGAATATGAATAGAAGTATCAACAACATTTATCAGATGTCCATAGGTACCATTTGCGATACTTTTTAAAACGAGGGATCTATTTGATTTCGCGTTAAACCACAAGTACTTAAAAAGTAATTGACTCTAAAAAATTCTATTAACCATTGATGGGGCAATACATGTTGTTTAGGCTGGGGGTGTGGGGGGAACAGCCATAAATCATGAACCAGCAGACCTATTGTTAAAGTCGACTCAAGAAGCAGTTTCTGGTACCAGCCAACCTATTGTTTTAAGCACCCTAGCTCTCAGATAGTCCTTCAAAGAGAGTACATCATTCAATATATGTTTAATCTGAATTTGTTCCCATGAGCTGTAGCACTTCCTCTCCCCACAAGTAAGAGAGAGGGAGAGAGAGATAATGGAAAAGAGCCTTTTTCAATCAAGATTTAAGTCTCCAACCAACAAGGTCAACTCAAGAATCAGCAGTTTCAGCTACCACCAGACCTACTGTTTTAAACACCCTAGCTCTCAGATGGTCCTTCAAAGAGAGCACATCATTCAACAATGTTTAATCGGAATTTCGACAATAAGCTCTAGTTCAAATAGCATCTAGTACACCCCCGCCCCAAAAACCAACAAAAAAGAAAAAAGAAAGAATGCCAGGGGGTTGCGGTGTCAAAATCAACTTTTGTAACTTACCAATCAATAAAAAACAAATCTGAATTTGCCATTGAATTTCTGAACCATAGCGTTTTCAAGCTGCTGCACTTCCAACTTTGCTTTTCCCTTTGCCCATAACTTACCTCTCTCCCAAACTACCCTTAGAAAATAATTCAGGATTGCAACATATGACAACCACACCTTTTTTGTTCAATCAGAAACGAATTTACAGGCCAAGCTCATACAACATTATACAGCCTTCCTGCTATTTGTGAAGGAACCACTAACTTCTTTATGTTTTCTATATTTCCATGCCCTTCATATGCCTACGTGACAATTGGTTTTCCATACATGACTTTCCTGAACACACACATATATACACACAGTACATATTTGTTGCACACAACAAGGAGCACTAAAAAATGAGCTTTTAGAGTTAATCTGTAAAAAGATTTATTTGAAAAAGGAAAACACCTACTCAAACCGTGTCCCATCCATGCTCATAACAAGTTCAAATATTTCTTCACAGGTACCCTCCACAACGCCAACAGCCTTCATTGCTCTACTGCAGCTCCTTGGCTGCAAAAGGAAGACCAAATAAGTTTAAAAGAACCCCCAAGCATAGTAAAACCATGTCATTTACATAAAGCAAAAGAAAGAAATGATTCCATACAAGGTAATCAACTTCCAAAAGTTCTTCAAAAATGCGAAGTCCTGTCAACATTCATCAAGATAAGCCATAAATAATTCACCAACGCCATTACAATGTTACCAATAATCATATCACCAAATCCAAATCCTTGAATAACTTTTCTAAAAATTGTCATTATCAGCTAATCTGCTAAAAAATTGGGACTGTAAGAAAATACTTACCATTTTGGCATTGGAGAAGACGCCAATGCTTTCTGGAAAATGCTTGATTGTTGATATTCTGGTTTGATAATTCTGAGTCTAATTCTCGTGTCCAGTCAAACACCGACTCTGGAAGACCTGCCACTTATATGAAAATGATGAGATTCAGGTAGAAAATGCATCAAACTAACTGGAAATACAATCAAGGAATTCAAAGAAGACCATTTCCAATTGTTGTTCGCCGCGACAAATTTGGATGAGCATCATCTTCATCCTCCTGTGCACTGAACCTGCCCAAAAGTTCGGAAATTATTATCTATAAAAGGCAGAAGCTCAACTTGGCAACATAAAAACTTTTGGTGATCGTTAAGCACTACTAAATACCAACATATAATAGAAAAGCATGGAACAATTTCTCAGTAATGGTGTCAAAAAGACATGACATACGCAAATCATTGCCAGCTACACATGAAGAATAGTTGCACATCCGAGAACACAGCAAGAAGACAAAAATTTTATCTGAGACCAGACTAGGGTTGAATCATATACAGGATTCAGAAAAGGTAAAAAGAGGAAAAGGTATTTGTTAATTTCTAGCAAATATCCAAATTTATAGGAGCATCTTCACTCGTAGCGGTTTAACTATAAACAAAACAAGCAGCAAAAACTGAACTAAAGACTAAACTATATCTGTCAAATCCACTAAACATGTAATAATAATCTTGGAACGTAAGGCAATTAAATGAAAATATTGCACATAGAGTTTGTATAACATGAATTTCAGTAGTACCGTCATCCTATAACCAAAACAAGAAGAGAAAACAAAATTTGAAAGTACTTACTGACTTTCATGGTCAGATGAGGAGGCAGCCCTTCCATTATCCATCCCAGATTTATATTCAAAAGAGACATATTTGTTCCCATTTGAAGCTTGTGATCCCTGATGCTGCACACATAAATATGCAACGAGTACTATATGCATCAATGCTTACATGCCAGAACCATATCCTCCATAGATAAAAACATTAAAAGCTGGAAAACAACTAAGATGTAATGATTCACCAGAAACATTTGTAGTTTCACCCAAAAGAAGTAATACAAGGAGTCATGAAAATGAAGAGCAGATCAAGTACAGGGATTAGCTTCCTACCCTTACCCATAGATTAACACATTAAATTAGTAAATGGAATGGGAGGAAGTGAGGAATTTCGAGCACAAATAATGCAGTCTCAAGACAACAGACCTGATCAATAACAAGCTCAATCTTTTCCTTCCAGATTAATGCCTCCTGGATGTTGAATGCTGCCATCTGGAACAAGAACACAGCCCATATGAATACTTAGTCTTAACAAAAGATGGACATGTAATATTACCCAACCAAATGCACCTACAATGCATAACAGAGCACAATGACCAAGCGCACTATTAATGCAACTACAACACAAGACTCTCATTCCAAGTATGAGTCTTGTGCGGCACAATTCTATCCAAAAGTGGTTGATAAGAAGTCTATCTCATCCGGTCTCATCCAGACTCCTGGTTCTAAGCTAGAGTCCTAAGTCTAATTGTATGCTAAATAGATGGGAGTTAAAGAGTCCTACTTTCAGTATGTATAGGAGTCCTAGTCTATTATGAACTCTTGTAATTCTCCTATAAATATTCAATGAATGCTCAGCTATAGTGTAAGGTTTTACAGCCTAATATATTTGTTTTATCATGGTATCAGAGCCAAATCATTGACTAACGTCGTGATCCATGGCTTCCGACTCCGAATCCTCTGCCACATCGGCAGCTTCTCATGCTTCACAGCATCCCCCACCACCCGTTCAGCCCCCTGTTATCTTTTCAGTCCCAAATATGAACCATAATCTCAGTATTAAACTTACCAAAGGCAACTTCATGGCCTGGCGAACTCAGATTCTTGCGTATATCAAAGGCCAAGACGCTTATGGCTTTCTCGATGGTTCTTCTCCACCGCCTGCCCAGACGATTCCCAATCCCAGCACTATTGCTGGAGCACCAGCCACCGTTGTCAACCCAGAATTCCTCGCTTGGAATCAACGGGATCAGATGATCCTTAGTATTTTAATTTCTACACTGTCCGAGCCCTATGTCGTCCATGCAGTCGGCTCTCCCTCAGCTTCTTCTCTCTGGAACACGCTGCTCACCATGTTCACTTCTCAGGCTTGTGCTCAGGTCATGCAAATTTATTTCCAGCTCGCAACGGTCAAGAAAGGCAGTAGCTCAATCACCGAGTACTTTCAGACCATCAAGACACTCAGTGATACGCTTGCGGCCGCCGGACAGCCTCTCAATGATTTTGAGAGCGTATCCTTTCTCCTTAAAGGAGTCGGCTCCGAATATGATCCTTTTGTGACGTTGGCCACAACCCGAGTCGACCCACTGTCCTTTGATGAACTTTATGGCCACCTCATTGCTCAAGAGATGCGCCTCGAACAACAAATCCCAATCATTGATGTTCCCCAACCTGCTGCACACATCACCACCCACAATTCCACCTTTCGCGGGCAAGGCTTCCGTGGTCGTGGCGGTCGTCATAACAACCGGGGCCGCAGGTCCTTCAACAGCAACAGAGGTCGCGGTTCCTACTTCTCCCCAGATGCAGCTTCTTCTTGAGCCAAGCCCGGTCACACGGCAGTTCGTTGTTACTACCGTCAGGAACAACCTGAGGCATCCCAACAGCACGAGTCATACCAGCCATCCAATCCACAGGGTTATTACTCCTCCCCTGTACTACCAGCCGAGGACCTCTGGCATCCTGACACCGGTGCAATTCACCATCTCACCGGACACCTTCAGAATCTCAATTTCGCTCAAGAGGCATACCACGGCCAGGACCAAATCCGAATAGGTGATGGAACAGGTTTGAATATTTCTCATACTGGTACTGCACTTCTTCCTTTATCTCGTCGTAAGTTCATCTTAAATCAACTTCTGCACGTCCCCTCTATTTGTAAAAACCTTTTGTCCGTTAGAAAATTTGCCCTTGACAATTCAGTTTTCTTTGAATTTCATTCTTCTTATTTTTTGATCAAGGATAAACAAACCTGGATGCTTTTTCATCACGGGCACCTTAAAGATGGCCTCTATCAATTGCTTCCTTCTCCATCTAGTTCGTCGTCGTCGTCGTCAATAAATCAAGCTCTTGTTAATGAACGCACCACTCCGGCCTCCTGGCACAAGCGCTTAGGTCATCCAGCTTTTCGCACCGTTCAGCGTGTCTTGTCTCAATTTAAACTTCCAGTTATTTCCAATAAGGCCCAACTTTTTTGCTCTACATGTGCTCAAGCAAAGGGTCATCAATTGTCTTTTTATCCAACTATCTCTAAAGTTTGTAAAACCTTTATAGTTAATTCATCTGATGTATGGGGACCATCTCCTACTATTTCAATTAATGAAAATCGTTATTATGTTTCGTTCATTGATGTTTTCACTCAATATACATGGGTTTTCCCTATTCAAGCAAAATTTGATGTCATGCCCACTTTTCTTCAATTTCAAATCATGGTTGAACGTTTACTTAATCATAAAATTATAAGTGTTCAATCTGACTGGGGTGGTGAGTATCGTAATCTTCATCAATACTTTCAATCTGTGGGTATTACTCATCGTCTCTCTTGTCCTCATACACATCAACAACAAGGATGTGTAGAACGTAAACACGGACATCTCATCGACACCACTTTGGCATTGCTCACTGACAGCCATCTTCCCCAAAAATATTGGGATGAAGCTTGTCTTACATCCTGCTACCTCATTAATCACATGCCAACTCCCTTGTTACATCATCAATCTCCCTTTGAAAAACTTTTACATACACCACCCGACTACAATTTCCTAAAAATCTTCGGATGTGCATACTATCCAAATCTTCGTCCCTATAACTCTCACAAATTTTCTTCTCACTCAAAAGAATGTGTCTTTCTCAGGTATAGCCAAAATCACAAGGGTTATAAATGTCTCCATCTAGAATCTGACCGGATGTACATCTCTAGAGATGTCATCTTTCATGAAGACCAGTTTCCCTTTTCCAAGGTCTCTCCTATTTCCAAGTCTCCTAGTGTTCCTCTTCCTATTGTGCTTCCTCCCTCATTGTTTCCTCCTCCTTCTACCACTATATGTCCTCCGGCCTCTCCTCCAATTTTATCTTCTCCTCCTTCTCACTCCCTGTCCACCCCTGATTCTTCAAATCATTCTCCAGTAGTTTCCAGTATGCCTTGTTCCACTTCCTTTGCAGATCAGCCTCCTGCTCGAGTACACTCTATGAGAACTCGGTCCATGAACAACATTGTGCAGCCATGGCAACTAACAGGTGGTCGAGTTAGATATCCAGCTCCTCAAGCTTTAGTGACAGTAGCTTCTCCGGCCAGTTGTGAACCCACATGCTACTCCAATGCTGCCCCTATTCCAGAATGGCGAACTGCTATGCAAACCGAGTTCAATGCACTTCTTCAAAATCAGACTTGGTCACTTGTTCCTCCTCATCCTTCTCATAATATTGTGGGATGCAAGTGGGTTTTTAAACTTAAAAGAAAGGCTGATGGTTCCATAGAACGACACAAAGCTCGCCTTGTAGCAAAAGGGTTTCATCAACAGGCTGGGGTGGATTATGGAGAGACTTACAACCCAATTGTGAAGCCTACAACAGTTCGGACAGTCCTCTCTCTAGCCTACTCAGCTGGCTGGCCCATGCAGCAAATTGATATCTAGAACGCGTTTCTCCATGGGTTTCTTTCTAAAGATGTTTTTATGGTGCAACCACCAGGTTTTGTTCATCCAAGTTTTCCTAACCATGTGTGCAAACTCAAAAAGGCCATCTACGGCCTCAAACAAGCCCCACGAGCCTGGTTTTCAAGACTCAGTGACAAGCTACTTCAACTTGGCTTTGTGGGATCAAAAGCGGATACTTCTCTTTTTCTCTATCGCACTGAGACAATCACCATGTATCTTCTTATTTATGTTGATGATATCATCATCACAGCCTCAGATCCGGCTGCTATTACCGAACTTTTACAACTTCTAAGTGCAGATTTTGCTGTCAAAGACCTAGGTGATCTCCATTATTTTCTTGGTGTTGAAGTCCTAAAGATGGATTCGGGTCTGCTGCTCTCTCAGAAACGTTATATCATGGACCTTTTGAAGAAAACTAATATGCATGAAGCAAAACCGATCACCTCTCCAATGGCTTCCTCCTCAACTCTCTCGGCATTCACAGGTGATCCAATGGACGACCCATCTCTCTATCAAAGTACGGTTGGCTCATTACAGTATCTCTCTCTCACTCAGCCTGACCTAAGCTATGCAGTAAATCGTGTATGTCAATTCATGCATCGTCCGCTCAAGCCGCATTGGCAAGCTGTCAAACGAATCCTTCGGTACTTGAAGCATACAATTTCTCATGGCCTTCTTCTTCATCGCAACTCTCACAATACCTTACAAGCATACTCCGATGCTGATTGGGCCGGATGTTCAGATGATCGCCGCTCTACAGGTGCCTATTGTGTCTACCTTGGCTCTAATTTAATCTCCTGGAGTTCACGTAAACAACCAACAGTTTCAAGATCCTCCACTGAGGCCGAATACAAAGCAGTTGCAAATACCACATCAAAACTTCTTTGGATACGTGCACTTCTTCAAGAACTCGGGATTGGACAGTCTACTCCACCAATACTTTGGTGTGACAATATTGGAGCCACCTACATGTCGGTCAATCCAGTCTTTCATGCACGTAAGAAACATGTGGAGATCGATTTTCACTTTGTCCGTGACCGAGTTGCTGATAAATCCTTCGTGGTTCGGTTTGTTCCAAGTTCGGATCAGATTGCTGATGTTCTTACTAAGCCCCTTGTTTCCGCCAAGTTTCAAAACTTCTGTTACAAGCTCAACGTGGAATGAGAGTCTTGTGTTGTAGTTGCATTAATACGCACAAAGCCAGTATTACAGTAAATTTGACAAACATTTTCTCTTCACAGAAAATTGCAAAGGTGTAGAAGCACATAAAGTGCTTCACTAATTGAAAGTGCACATGCTGTTCACATTAACATTCCAACACTGCATGTCATGTTTACTTTTCAACCACGTTAATTCCTTCATTACCATGATAACCATCAGACCCAGAGAATCAGAATATATCACAGACGTGAAAAAGAAATAAAAGCTTCCCAGTCCAGTCACTACGATAAGTTTAGGAAATCATTGCTTAAAGGAAGCACAAACACAACTAGGAAATGAATAATGAAATTTCAAGGCACATGCAAACATCATTTTTTTGATAAGTAATTCATAGCATTGAAAAGAGCAGAGAGGTGCAACCCCAGTAGACAAAAAATATACAAAGAGAGTCCCCATTAATAGCTAAAAGAAGAACAAAAATCCACAAATTCAAAAGGCACATGCAACATTATTGACAGTTGAACATCATAAATGGGTGTAACTGGACTAGAACAGTAGTGTTTGTCAAATACTTTAGGAGCCTATCATATATAAGATTTGTTAGTTCTATTAACGTGACAATTCTCATGTACATCTACTATGAATCTCAATCTTTTATTTTCTTTTTTGTGTTTTTACTTGTGAGATGGAAAGGATCTTTGCATTTCAATTAGTACCAAGTCATATTCACCAACTGACAAGCATGAACCAAAACTAACACAGTACACCCAAATCATGGATTCACATAGAAGTAGACACAATTCAAAAAAAAAAAAAAGGCATTTCCCTTACAAAAGTTTCCCACTCCATTGCTCTGATAAACGTAGGTAATTACTACTTACACAAAAGCATAAACTCATTAAAGGAAAATGACTACCGATATCATGTCATGTGCCATAAAGAAACTAATAAACTGCACAAAAATGTAAATGAATTCAATTTAAGGAGTGAAAAGGACCGTGGGATGCAAAAAAAAAAATACATAGGTTAAAGTAGTGAGGAGGGGCATGATTGCCAAAATTTGAATGGAAAAATATCACCTCAATAGGGCTTAATAAGGGGAAGAAAAAAAAAACAAAAAAAAAAGGTAGTAGTCATTTAGATGAAACCAACTAGTTAGGATATCAACCTATTGAGCAGAGTTTATCATTAAAATTGCACATGACCCTATGAGCGGTATTAATACAGACAATCATTTGCTAATTGAACCATATACTTGTGTTATGCCCCATGTTTTTCTTTAATGGATCACATTACTAATCCAAGAAACAAGAAATCATCTGCTTGTTAGAAGTACACCTCGTGTAGTCCAAGACCTTAAGTCCTTCAATAGTCAATAGAAAAGTTAACTAACTCCCATAACCTCCATGCAAAAGAATTATAATTTGATACTTGACACAGCTGGGAGCAAGTAGATATAGATTAATTTGATTTTCCATTGAAGCACAAGTTTATTAAAGGGAAACAAAGGAAACCCTCTTTTTTGGCACTTAATCAAGCAAACCCTAGGGAATTCAAAAGAAACTAGAAGCCAAGGGCAATTTTCATTAATAATCTAAAAAAAGAAACAAATCAAGCTTCTATTACAAAGCTATCACAGACTCTATTTAGACGAGGCCCTAATAACAAATTAACATGATCATTAATTTAGACTAATCATAGCCATACACGTCAGCTTAAATAGAAATAAATGAAAAGATGAAAATGCCATTAAACTCCGTAGCTATACCAGCACAAGTAATACTGCTAAAATACAACTAACTCATGAAAAGTACTCTACAGTACCTATGAATAGTAATTTTTTCAGATCTGGTCCTGCATCAAAGCCACAGCAAAAAAGACAACCCAACCCAAAAGGATAAATCAAGATAGAAAATTGTCTTACTTGATAGAGTGAAAGAACATAGGTGTGCCTAGTAAAAGAAATGAACAATGAAATAATCATTTACCATTAAGGAAAAAGCACATACCGTGATTCGATGGTGCGTCTCTTTCTTGTTGTATACACACAATACATAAACCATCTGCACCAAACAAATGTATATATAGACTCAGCAAGATACTCCATTATCATGAAGAAAGATTGCAGGTCTTCATGCTACACACCGCCAAAGCTAGAATAGATAGTAAGATAGGTGTCAGTGTGTGTGAGGGGAGGGGAGGGACAGAGAGAGAGAGAGAGAGGCAAAGACAGCCATTGAATGAAAGACTGGTTATGCAAGCAGTATAACAAAAAATTGTCCAAAACAATTGCTAACTATCAAGCATAAAATTTCAAAGGTTCTAATTTCAGAAATCAGTATTTTCCAAAATATATGCTTAATTTTGCTCTGCATTCATATCCTAGGATCACTCACAGGCAAGGGCACCCCAATCCCCTGAAGCTCTAGTGTGTCCTAGGAAGATCTTTGCTCAAAGTTTCAATTAAACACAAAATTAAAAGGATGAATTACTGATAGAACTGACAGATAATTCCAAATTAGCCAACACAAGGTTAGAAGCAAAACTGTCAGCAACTGCCTTGTAATGCACATAATCGAACACTACAACAATCATAAAATCTTTGAGGAAGTCTCGTAATGTACAAGCAGCATGATCTTATCTGAACAATAATCAACCACGAAGTTTTTTTTTTTTTTTTTTTTCTATTAGTAAACCATACTAACGCATTTACGAGAAATTCCAACTAATCAAACAAAAATCCACCTACTTTGCAAACATTCATTCAGAAAGCACACCAACAGTCCATCCTGATGGTTTATTTATCATTTCAAATTCAGAAACAATCATCAAAAGAGAGATAAACCACAACTCACGTGTCCATGGTGCGTCTTCAGGCCACGATCCTCCACTCTACAGTTTCCATCAATCACCATGGTCTTAATTGGAACCTAAAAAAGCACACAAACGAAAAAATAAATAAATTCAGTCTATGAAGTCAATTACATTATATTGTTTATCATTAAAAAAGTATAAATCTTCAAAAAGAAAATCAAGAATCTTCTTTCCCTTTTGGCTGAGAAAAAATTTATTATCCTCTTTTGCGCCAATGCTCCTACTTTTGCCAAAAGCAAAATTCTCAAACTACAAAAACACACAGTAATTCGAAATCCTCCCACACTTTACAAGAATAAAAGCCTTTGAAAGGATGAAAAAGAAAAATAAAAATAACCTGATTGTCCTGAGGCTTCTTCTTGTAGTAAGCGAGCAAGCGAGACCCGAGCACGAAAAACCGCATGTGGATGAACGAGCGCCCGATCTTCCTCCGCCCGTAGCGGACCATCCACCCTTCGTACACCACCTTCGACGACATCGTTTCTGCTCCGAACGACGAAAAGGACTCCGAAATCGAATTCCGAAATGGAAAATCTCGCGGACTCTGAAGGAAGCTCAGATTGGCAATCTTTTGCTTCCGCGAGATCAGCAATAGACCTAAGTGACCTGATCGCTCATACTTCGGTGTTCAATTTCAGAGGACCAGTGAATCGGAAGATTCAGGTCTCATTTCGTCAGAGAACTCGGAATTCTCAGACCGGAATTGGGAAATTCCGCCGGAGAAAAAGCTATCAGAATTCAAAATTCTGATTGACTTCGAAGGGAAGCTAGAGACAGCGAGAGAGGGAGAGTAGGGACAGGCTTTTACTTTACGTGGCACGCCGGGATCGGTGTAAACGGAGATACGACGGCGTATGGGAGGGGTGCCTAGACGACCGCGTATTGAGGGGAGAAGATTCTGAGGGGTTCAAGTGGGAGATCCCACGTAAGTAGGGCGAGGGCTGTCCCAAAAAGCGTGTGCTACGTGGAGGTTTTCGATGGGTTGGTAGGGTCCAGAATAATCTTGGCGCCGGGAGGCTTTCCGAAGTGTTTTGAAAAGAGGTGGCGCCCGAAACGTTGTTTACTTTTTACCTCCTGATCTGGATCTCATCAATAAGGTGGGATGGGATGAAAATTGGTTTGATTCGATGAATATTTTAGAAAGGTTAAGATGGTTCCCAAAGATAAATTCTTTTTTAGTAGACTTTTTCTTTCATTAGGATTTGTCAAAATTAACTTTTTTTTCTGGGAATCTCTGCCACGTTAGATTCGTTGAATCAATTGCAAATTTAAGGGTATGTTTGGCAAGCTATTGCCAGTTACCCATAATTGTCTTTTTGCTCATCAAATCAAAATATTTTAATTTTTTTATACTTTTTATATTATCGTATCAATCATTTTTTATTATTATTCAAATAAAAAAATTCACTATAAAACAAATTATTTTCACTTTTTTATAAAACATTCTTAAATTTTATATCACATTAATCATTTCTTACTACTATTTAAACAAATATTCCATAACCCAACTACTTACCAAACACACCCTAACTTTTCCATCTTTCACCCTTCACCAATGCACCAATTTTGAAATTTGAGTGTTTTTTTTTTTTTTTTTTTTTGTCTCACGGAGGTAATGCTTTCGAAGATGCGGACCTAATGAGTCTTGACACGAATACCAAAAACCTAAGCCATCAATGAAGGTGGTTAAAGATGGTGTATATTGAGTCTCGATGACCCAAACACCAGTAGCGTAACAATTACAAGGGGAAACATAAGAAATACAGAAAACAAAACACCCAAAAATACAAAAGTGGAAAAATAAAAATTACACAACATCTGTATGAAGTCGTCGGGGAAAGGGTTGGGAGTCACCGGTGCCGGCACGTGTAGTACACGCGCCAACACTGGAAGACCTCTCCCTAGCCGTGGACGCCGCAGACGACCGTAAACCACCAACAACAGAGGCGGGGAGGAGAATTGTGGCCTTCACGCGCTGACAAGTAATAATCACTCACTGGCGCGTGCAAGCCACACTACGATGTATGGGTGTCCGGTGGAGACGCGGCTGGTGTCGGTGGAGGCGGAAGACGACAGCGGTCACAATGGAGAGGAACGTGTAAAGCTTTATCTGGAGGAGGAGCATAGATCTAAGTTTGAAAACTTAAACCTTTGATCCTAACCAAACTCTACAAAAAACACACGGTGGAGAAGATGATATATGAAGGAGACCCATGAGAGCTGCGTCAGAAGGTAGAAAAGCATATAAAACTCCTCCAAATGAGACATGGATATGGTTAGAGTAAACTCTAGCAGGATAAGAACCTCATAAGAGGTTTTTGAAGCCTCCAATGAGGCGAGAAGGGGAGGGGGAAGGAGGAGGAGGGGAGAAGGAGGTAGTGGATTCCACTACCTCCTCCTCGGCAGCCATGGGTTGTAGAGAGGTTTTCTTCAGAGGAGAGAGAACGAAGAGGATATCAGGTTTTTGGAAGCAAAATTAACATCAACAATTCATGAATGTGGTTTCAAGCTCTTAGTTCCTAAAAGTGAGGAGGGTATGATTTATAGATGTCCTAGGTGTGGACTGTTTGGCCATGTAATGTTAGTTAGACATTTTCCCAACTACTTTCCATTTCTTTCTTATTGAACACATGCAGAAAACTAAAAAGATTTTGTCCCATGGAACTTTTTCTAAGCAAAATAAATATATATGGCTGAAGTAGTAGGCTTACATTAAAATGAAAGGAAAAATAATAGGGTTAATTACACCTCTGCTCCCTGAGTTTTGGAAACTTTATATTTTAGTCCATGAGTTTCAATTCGCATCACAGATAATACTTCAGTTTTGGAAAATGACCGAATTAGTATGTAACGCCCCGCCTTTTACAAAAAGGCGTAAGTGAAAATTTCGATTTCCACGTGACATTACTACATCATCAGAGTATAAATTGGCAGCGGAAAAATATAATTTATTTTTTATTTTAACATCACCGATAGGGACAATTCCCTTTCAACACACATAGAGCTTTAATTGAAATACCTCAACTTACATTATAATAATAATAAAAGGTCTTACAAATAAATACACACAAAAGCAATAACATAAGGGCCACCACGGCTCACGTCCTATGTAATAGTAGTCATATTACAAACTATAAAACAAAGCGTAAGATGTCTGGAAAGTACATAAAATAAAACCTAATAACGACATGGAAGATAAACTGTTCAGCAAGTCTATCATAAAAAGAAGACTTTAGACCGTCTCATCTATGAAACCAGGATCATCATAAGGCTCCTGATAATCCTGATACTCGTCAGTGTCTGTGCCTGCACAGTCATCTATGAGAAGGTGGTTATAACCACAATCCCATAGTTCCATAAGTGAGCTAACTGTCATTCAACAACATCATGATTTATGCGTTATTTTAAGGAACAGATATGACATAATGATGTGGTGATAGTTTTTCATGCAAAGTTTTAACAGTTTATATAGTGATTACACTCCTCTCTTGTAAGGGCACGCCCCCCCGTTTAGCGTCTTTCTAGAGGCCGTTCCCTCCTCTCCATTACATTTTAATTAACTTGTTTTCGCACTATCGGAGACCTCCCTCCTCTAGTACTTTGAAAGCCGTTCCAATCAATATGATTATTATTGTTTCCGGTTCAACTCTATCATGAACCTTTGGGAGACGTTGCGCCCAATATTAATAGGTTGATTATTAACAGTATGCAATAATCAGTCACACGCATCCAATTAAAATAAAACATAAACACAACATTACTGAAATCCAGTGCTACCCTCAGTAAGTATAAAAATACTTACAGTCCTTTTTGTGCTGTCTCAATTCATCATCTGCATCAAACACATATACATGTGCATACAAGGTCAATATCATTACTTTCTAGAAACTCATGCCTCAACATGAATTCTATTTTTATACATAGACACATACATAGAAGCGATCATCTATTAATTGGAAAATCACTTACATTTATGAACACTCAACATGGTTAAAACTTAATATTTACTTAATCAATTAGCAAATCAATACTTTGGAATAACATCTAATCTAGGTCTCAAGTAATCACTCGAGTACAATCTAAAATTCTTGATATCATTCTCTATAGTATAGAGAAATCAACCAACAAGAAACCTATGTATTTTTCTAACAAAACCTAATCACTTTTAGGGAACATCAATCCAATTACCAAACCAATTAACAAAACATATTAACAATTATTTCAACCAATATATTTGAGAAATCATAATAATACAGCATGCTCAATTTCCATAATACTCAATTTCTAAAACAATGCATTACATGATTAAACTCATGAAATCGTTCTTTAATTCTAGAGTTTTATAATTAATCAAGCCCTTAGTTTAAACAACATCACTCATTAATTATCAATAATCAAACATAATCAATACTTTAGAGTATATATATATTTTTCAAAATATAATATACATAAATAAGTTATAATAAGAATATTCAATTCTATAATTATTAAAGTTATATTCTAATATACTAGTTACTTGATTTTATGAAAATATATACTTTTAGGCTAATTAAAAACTTAGAAACTCACATTAAGGATTTTCACTCGAAAATCCAGCGAAACGGTGAGTTTTGGAAGTAGCCGGAGAGTCGCCGGAAAAGTCGCCGGAGGCGGGTCGCCGGCGGGTCGGGGTTCCGGGTTCGGGTCAAGTTCAGTGGGTCTGGGTTACTGCTGGGTTTAATGGCTTCGGTCTGGGCTTTGGGCTTGTGGGTTTTACTGAACTGGGCTCACAGGTTATGGGCTTGGGTTGGGTTTGGCTTGCTGGGTTGCTGGGTTCGAATCCATGGTTCATGGGTTGATTTGTGGATCACAGGCTTTCTGGGTTTGGGCTTGAAATCAGTTTGTGGGGCTTACGGGTTTCTGCTTGCTGGACTGGGCTTCTGGGTCTGGACAACTTCTCTCCTTCACTACTCTAATTCCTCATCTCACTCTCTCTGTTGGTCACTTGGTCTTAGAAGAAAAGAAAGAAGAAGAAGAAAGAAGATAGAGAAGAAAGGGGGTCTGCGAATTCCACAGAGAGCTTTGCTCTCTTTTATAATAGTAAGGTGAGTGGAAAAATTAGTGGGTTGATTAAAGAACTAAAATGGAGAAGTTGGTGGTTGATTAAAGAACTAAAATGAAGAAGTTGGTGGTCGATTAGTGGAGTAGAAAAATAAGAAGAAGAAACAAAAGATGAGTGTATGCGTTTATTAAAATGAAGATGGAGGAATAAACAAATAAAAGAAATAGATAGGAGAAGATGCTGAAAAATGAATAATAAAATATTATAAAGTTTTATTATTAAAACCATATATTATAAATTTATGAAAATACGTTTTACGGTTTATTTATCCGTCAATTATATTAATTCAGTAATATATATATTTGGTGATAAAAATTAATTGTCAGTTTATTAAAAACACCGGTTAAATTGAAAATATTTATAAAACAAATAAAAATAATTATTTTTATTCTTTAACCAAATTACTAATATGTTTTAAAAACTGGGGCGCTACATAGTACCTCAGTCAAGTTTTCCGTCCAAAAACTAATGGCTCGCCAGAGGTTGACATGTGGCACTATATATAAAAAAATTAAAAATCTTTAAAAATTAATTAAAAAATAATAAAATTAAACATGGGGGGTAGTTCGACCACCCTAGACTGACACCCCCTTGTTTTTTTGTTTTTTATTTTATTTTTTAATTTTTAATATTATTAATTTTTAATTTTTTTATATAGTGTCACGTGTCAACCTCAAATGTTGACACATGACAGACTGTTAGTTTTTGGACGAAAAACTTAACTGAGGTACTAATTTGGTCTTTTTTTTTAAATTGAGGTACCATCTGTGATACAAATTGAAACTCAATGACTAAAAAATAAAGTTGTCAAAACTCAGGGATCAAAAAGGTGTTTAACCCAAAATAATATATAGCCATTTTTTGGGAATAATTCCATTAAGATCAGCCTTCGGGTCAATACCAGCCCATGAAGGAGAAACCGCAGAACTCCCAGTAACGTAATATCCCTAGAGATAGATACCAAGCAGCCAAGATGGAAGGACTTCCGGGATAGTCCTATCTCAAGAAATAGACACCAGGTAGCTAGTCCCAAGAATACGGGACATAAGGTACAATTAGATTGGGTCCTAGGAATGCAGACATCCCAGGACCGAGATTCAACTTAGCCAGCCAAGGCTCGGAAAAATATTGTCCCGAGAACTCAGTTACCAAGTTAGTTAAGGCCCAGGACAAGCATGTCCCGGGAACTCAAGTATCAACTGCATCCCAGGAAATTCGAATCAGTCCCAAGAAATCCGGATTAGCATCCCACGAACTAAGATAGACATTACGGTTCAGATCTCTTGAGATCATGCCAGTCCTTAAAAATCCGGATTTAGGCTAATATAGGATTTGTTGCCAAGGATCTTGCTAGGAGATTGATAAGGAAACCCTAGTAGTAATGGTGTAGATCATTTAGCATATAAATAGGTCCCAACCCCAGGTATAAACAGAGACTAAACTTTTGAGAATTAAGCAAATTTTCTCTATCAGAAGCTAACTCAAGCATCGGAGTGAGACCCCCGGAAGAGTCTCTTAGGTTTGTTGATTTTGCAGGATTCTTGGAAAAGCCTGAACAACGTAAAAGCACGAGCCGTGTTCCCGCCATACCAAAAACTGTACTAACACTCTTAGTTTTTTTTGTTTTTAATTTAAGGGGTAATTACATTTTCCCCCATCAACTACCAACCATTGTCAACATGCCCTCATGAACTAACACCTCAACCAAAAGAGAGTATCCAACTACCAACTTTACATACTTTGCCCCATTCCGTCAGGGAATTCCGTTAACTTGGACGGAATATTCCATTTTTTGGCATTAATTTTGGTTTAAAGACCAAAATGCCCTCCAACAATAATTAATAAAAAAAATATTAAAATTAATATATTTAAAAAAGTTGAAGGCATTTATGTCATTTTTAAATTTGAGTTAGGGTATTTAAGTCTTTTCACGAATTAGACTGACGGAAGGGGGCAAAATATGTAAAGTTGGTAGTTGGATACTCTCTTTTGGTCGAGGTGTCAGTTCATGGGGCATGTTGACAATGACTGGTAGTTGATGAGGGGAAAAGGTAATTACCCCTTAATTTAATTTAGTTTTTGGGTTTTCAATTTCGATAATCAGGTTCTTGTATTTGGCCCAAGTTTTAAATGTCTCACAGTCATTAAATATGTCTTTCAGTCATTTTACCGTCAAAGTTAACAATTTTTCTTCTACTACGTGTGCCACATTTGACCCGCCATGCGCACCATGGCAACACTACGTCGACAAATTTGCCACGTCAAATGTCTTGCCATCCACATAGTTAAAATAAAAAGAAAAAGAAAAAAAGAAAAAGAAAAAGAGATCCCAATCTATATGAGAGGAGGTGGCGATACGGCCGCCCACATTTCCTGTGGGAGGGGATGGCTGCTCGGTCGCCCCCATCTTGTGGCAGGGGGTGGTAGCTTCTATAGATTGAGTTCTACCTTCTTCTTTTTTTCACTCGTTGTAGGTGGGGGGTCTTCCTTTTTTTTACCGTGTAAATGACAGAGCAAATGACATGGTAAATTTGTTGACGGAGTACTGACACCGTACTTATGACGAGTCAAATGGGATACTTGTGTTAAATATTATTTTTTTCCCTTGGTGCTGACACCGTACTTATGCCGTGTCAAATGGGACACTTGTGTTTAACATGATTTTTTTCCTCCCATGAACTGCCAGAAGCTTCTCTACCATAGTATTATTTTATGGTAAATTTTGTATCTTGGCATTTATTTCACATCTTGGAAAGAAGGACAAGTGTTCAGGCTATGCTTAACCAGATCCCAATTCTCTATGCTTCAAGTTTGATGAAAACTGGATGCCATGACATGCCTTGAATGGGGCCAATAGTGGTGCCAGAAGCTACAAAGGTCAATAGAACCTTGTTGAAAAATTATATGGACTTCTAATTTTAACAAGTGTGTGTGAACAGTGTGCAACAAAATATTAAATGCGGAATTAAATGAGACAAATATTTTGTTGACGAAGTGGAAACTCAATTATGAGAAAAACCACTCCAGGCAGGGCCGGCTCAAAGCCTAGGCGAGTTAGGCACTCGCCTAGGGCCCCCGATTTGATAAGGCCCAAAAAAAAAACTTCTAGGCCCAATTTTTTTTTTTTTAATTTAAGGCCCAAAATTTTTTTTGTAAGGTCCAAAAAAAAATTCAAAAAACTTAAGGCCTCTAAATAAGTAATTTAAAAAAGGACTTAATTTAATAAGGCCCCAATATAATAAGCCCATGGTAACTTATCAAATATAATAAGGCCTCTGAATATTTTGTTTTTGTTTACAAGTTGTTTAATTCAAAACCTAATAGAATGCAACTAGATAATGAATGAACTAATGACTTGAAAAATCTTAGCGCTAAACTTAAAAGTCGTGAAATCTTAGTGTTTAATTAATATAATAATAATATTAACTTTTTTTTTTTTTTTACTTAAATTTTTTTTTAAGGCTCCATTTTGAAGTTTCGCCTAAGGCCCCAAAATACATTGAGCCGGCCCTGACTCCAGGGCAGCCAAACCCAGGATATCCACTATTCAGAAGACAAAGCTAGTTACAAAGTAGTAGCACTCACATACCCCTGATGCAGTGGTCGTACCTTGAACTCTAACGTGTAACCCAACACAAACGCCTCCCAACCAGGTCTCCTACTTGACGGGGTCTTCAATGGAATCCTTTACCTTAGGGCCAACCCCTAAGATAGACTTCACAGCTGATCAAATCACATACTGGCAAAGCTAGAGAGCTAGCAGATCTTCAATATCTCCCTAAATACCCTCTCTAAGCTATAAGGAATTCACCACCGAATTCTGTGTTGAATGCATGCCTATAACCCCTTATTTATAGGCTTTAGAAGCCCTAATTTGAGTAAAAAACGGAGTCTGAGGCACTCGCGTCCGGACGGGCAACTTTTTCCTTGTCCAAAAGTAATTCTAGAATTTTTGCATGGCTGTCCGGACACTTCTATTGGCCGTTCGTGTGGTCAATTTACAATATTTTTCGTTAGCTTCCAACGACACCGATTTCGTCCCAATCCGATATTTAAGTAAAAATTTATGATCAAAATACCGGAGGGTGTCCGACGGCTTGACCGAGCGTTCGGACGGTTAACTGCAACCGTCTTTCCAAAATAGCGCTGAAAGCTTCCATAACAAGGCCGCGTCCGGACGATGTTGCCCTAGCATCCGGACAATGTTACCCTATCGTCCGGACGGTTGCACTTTGGCTGCACGTAATTACCATAATAAGGCTTTAAGCGTTCGGACCCTAAAGGCTGACGTCCGGACGGTTGAACTGGTGCATGTAATTTCCATATATGAAGCTTGATCCCGGACCATGAAGACTATCGTCCAGACGGTTGAACTTTGTATGCATGTCTTGCCTTATAGAGAACATCGTCCGGACGGGATCACACATTTTCCGGACGGTTTCAGCCGTCTTCCCATAACTGTGTCTTGAGGCAGAAACCCTAATGTTTGTCAAACACTGAATGGTGTCTGAACGATATAACCACGTTGTCCGGACAGATGCACTGGAACATTGGGATCTTCTCGAACTTTGAAGAGTGTCCGGACGGAAAGTTTTCGTCGTCAGGACGGATTATGCTTTGACAGATGAGCGTCCAGACGGAATACCACGTCGTCTGGTCGGCTGACAGGGAACCGAAAAAAACTTCCTTGAAAACTTCACAGAATCGTCTTAAAGAACATAGCTGAAGAGTAGACTCTGGATAAAGCAGCATCCCTGTAAAAGCAGCAACATTACATAGAAGTGATTTTGTCCAACAAAATGTAGCCAACACAAAAACTAACACTTGTTGCAAATCTTGTGCTGCTAGTTTAAAGGTTTGGTTAACAAGCTTTGCATCCTTTTGGTGGAACAAGACTCGGGCACTGATAATGAGGCTGTTGATGATAGAGTTTATATATGTGCATAAAATAAAAAATGACGAATTAAAAATAAGTGAGAATGAAGCATTATATATCATAAATATGATAGTGATACAGTAATTACAATCAAAGCAATATATATATCTCATTAGTATGATCTCAAAATACAGTCACAGAGTGTGCTGAAAAAATGGGGTAAAAGAAATAAAGAAATGATGCACATGCTAAGAATTTTCCAAAGATGAAAGAAACTATAAACCAACTGTAGAAACAAAATCAATAAGACGAAAAAAAGTGAACAAACTAGCACTTGCCTCATCCTTTCCAGACTAAATTGAAAAAAAGAAGCAAATACAATTCCTATTTCCAGTAAAGAGTCAACGGTATTACAAAAAAATGGACTATCGTACAATGTCTTCCCTCTACAAATGTCATATGGGAACAGGCATTAACCAAATTGATTACAGTGGCAATATGAGTTCCTAAAAAAGAACAAAGATATAATGATAAAGAATTAAATATTTAAACAGCTAAAAGGAAGATTATGTAATTGAAAAGCCAAATGAGAAGTGCTCAAAACATACTTATACAAAGATAATAGACACATTTTCTCTTCCCTTCAAATCTGGAGGTAAACTCCTCTTTCTTGAACTCCTCCATTTTATGTGGTTCTCTTCCGGAATGACACTTCCTGTTGAGAGACCAGCTTCTCCTAATACCCCTCCTCTGGTTCCAAGCAGCTACATGGGTATAAAGAGCAGGGAAACAAAAGCACATCAACACTAGAAGTAGCATTCCTGCACATAGTATCATGACATTACGAAAACCGTATTTTATCTTTGGGTTTATTTGCCTTGTCCAGGAAACTCCTCCCACATTCATGCCAAACACTGATACAAGTAATCCATGTCAAAATCCCTACCACTTTCACCAAAATCATAAAAAAGTGCCCTGCAAAATTCTACTAAATGTAAGGTTATAATGAAGAGAAACGTTTACCTCCGGTGATGATGGACAAAGGAAGGAATATTATTGAAAGGAATGAAAGATAATACAGTTTCTTGTTTATTTGATCAGCCTGCCACCTAACAAGGCCAGCTTGGATTGCTGTGACACGATATATTATAAACCCCACATTGTCTTTTAGCCTCCTTAACTGTAACGCCCTGCTTTTTACAAAAAGCGTAAATGAAAATTTCTCATTTCCACGTAACATTACGGCATCATCAGAATTATAATTTAGCAGCGGAATATATTTTTTTCTTAAAGACTCGAGAATCATAACATTACACATTGAGCTGACTAAATTACCTCTAGACATTCATTATAAGTTATTTAATTTTTCTTTATACAATTACATCAAAAACATGTGTCACAAATGACATGAAAGCATACATGGAAAGTCTACTAAATACAAGCAAATCTCTAAACATGTTACATACAAAAGAATACAAACATCAATAATCACAAAGCAATAAAACCTACCTACATTAGCTTTAAATCTCTTATGCTAGCAAATAATCCAATCTCTCATCTTCTGAACCTGCACCAACAAATATGTGATTGCGGATACTTCCATAATTCCAAACTGTAATCAAGTGAGTCAACTGCCTCAAATAATATAATGAAATACTAATCCATTTAAAAGTACACTATGCAACAATATGATGACAATTATATATGCTGATGCACAATCTCATTAACAATTCCATTTGTACAGTCTCATTCATTAGTGTAGATGGATCAATAAATGTTGTGGACTTTAATCACCTATTTTTACATGTATAGATATCTTGGTGCCGTGGGTCTCTTCCCAAACCGGTCTTATGCATATCGTGCATCGAGCCTCTAACCTAAGGTCTTTGCCTTATTACTTAACATTCGGTTTAACCATCGGTCTTATCAATTTATTGACGCCTTGGTACTTAAACTTTCGGTTTAACCGTTGGTCTAATCAACTTCTTGATGCCTTGGTACTTAAACCTCAATTTAACTATTGGTCTAATCAATTCACTGACGCCTTGGTACTTAAACCTCTAATCTTTCTTATTCGCATGTTCATGATTCACAACAGTAAAATATGAAATGTCCCAAACAAAACATGTTAAATGCCAAACAACTTGTATACAATTAAATAAAGCAGAAATCAAAACATCATTAAAGACAACCATGTATCATCCCCAGTGAGTAGAAATACTCACAGTCCTTTAGTGCAGTTCTCAGTTCATCGTCTGCAATAAATACGCATATGGACATAGGATTTCATTATTACTATTACTTTAGAAAGTCATGCCTAAACATGAACCCTAACTTTCGATATATATACATACATAGAAATAATCATTATCTTATTCATAAAATCATTCATTTATATTAGTTTTAAGGAACTTAATACCTTTGTCATGGTTTTAATCAAAGGAACCATGTTTTCCATAAAACATTAAAACTTGTCTAATAATATTTGAGTATTTTCCTTCAAGAGAATCACTTTAAAAAAACCATCTTAGCATCAAATCTTAAATAAACAAACTCATTAGTTAATCAAAACACTCGATAAATACCCAATCTCTGAAAGTCATAAATCTAAATAAAATAACATTCGGTCATTTACAAATACACCAAGAGAAAACACCTAATCGGCCAAAACTCAATCCAAATCATCAACAATAGAATATAACACCAAATCAACAAACTTTCAACACAATCGGCCAAACCCATTGAGAACCACCAAAATTCTCACAGCATAGACTAATCGGTCACCATACCACCAAAATTATCTATAGCAAACACTTACCCACAATCGGTCAAGAATCACCTACTTGAATTACAACTTAACCATAATATACCTAATCATCGTCAAACCCAAAACCAATACACGACCCAAACACCAAATAGCCAAGAATCATCACAAACCAAACCTACACCCAACACCACACAACTAGCCGAACCCACAAAAGGGGAAAACCATCACAAATTCGAAACACTACTCAGTCGTAACATACACACAACCGAAACAGCAGAAAACAACTCAATACCCAATCAGCAAAAACTCAAATCCACAATAACCCCAAATCAGCAGTGAATCCACCCCTTAAAAAATTACCCAAAACCTCCATATCTTATACCAATCATCCAACAGGAAATCCAACACTCAATTGGACTAAAATTTCATCAACACCATCAATCATTTATATTTCGATAACAAAAACCAAATGAAACTATTAAGAATCTACCTTGCTGATTTTCTATTAAATAACAGAGAAATCCACCGGAAAATTCCGCTGAAAATTGCCTCAAATAGCCGGAACTCGTTACTGGCTCTACCGGAAACCGCATCTCGATTCACCGGCATCAACCCATAGAAGATCAGGCCTCTGATCGGTCTCTGGATCTTTCTCCCCTTGATTCTCCTTCTCGGGTCTCCTCCCGATCGTTCTCTTTCTCTCAAAATCATATCTCACTCTCTCACTCTCTCTCTGAATCTCATCCGGTCTCTCGCTCTCTCTGTGTGTCTGGGTTCGGCGAGAAGGAAGGAGAAAGGAGAAGAAAGAAGAAAGAAAGAAGAAGAGAAGAAAATGAATAAGAATAGATGAAGGCGTCTGGGTGTGTGAAAACTGAAGGATAGTGTGTTTGTTTTATAAAGAAATAGATAAGATATTTTCTGCAAACTTGCGGCTTAAGTTTGTACAGGTGGAGATTTGCTAAGTTTCAAACTAAACTTATTGATTAAGTTTTAATCTATAAAATATCTTATATATATTTTATCTATAGTATTTTACTGTAGGTCATTTTTATTTAATTTGTCTCACTAAAGTTATAATTTTAGACCTGTTTGAGGTCTAGATCGTTTCATAATTAATATTATTTATACCATAATATTATTACACTTATAAGAATATTATGCACAATCAATTTCATACAATAATATTTTATAGTATTAATAATATCATTATATTAACTAATTCACAGACTATTTAAGCATGTTCATTTAAATTTCCTAACAATATTATTAGAGTAATATTATTACTAACAATCTCATTATTTATAAAATAATAAGACTAATGAATATTTATTTTCATTATTTATCCATAAATATCGAAGTCATTTTATTTAGTCTTCAATTCTAATTTAAGACGCTATATTCCAGGATTTAAAATCTGGGTCGCTGCATTAACTATCCGATCAACTCTTCAAGGAAGATAATGTCTTCGCTTGTAAACCAACATTTTGAAGAACATTTTTCTTTCACTCGTGAAAATACTTGATCCCCATTTGCTATCACCTGAGTTTGATGAAAATACAAAACCAATCGAAGATTTAGTCAATAGTTTTGACTTAGGGTACGTTTGGGTTTGTGATTTCAAAAAGTGCGATTTAAAAATATGCGATTTAAAAAAGTGATTTTTAAAAATGCAGTTAAGCGTTTGGCAAAATCGTAGTTTGACCTTTAAAATCGCAGGTTAGCTTTTTAAAATATTGCGTTTTCAAAAAAGCACCCAATTGCCTGCAATTTGAATAAGCATTTTTCTACGTTTTCAAATTGCAATTTTTTAAAAACGCAGTTTTCAAACGGTTCAAAATATGCGATTTGGTTTAAAATCGCACTTTTTCTCTACAAAATCGCAATCACAAACGCACCCTTATACTCATTAGATCAAAACTCCAATCAAGTGGTAGTAATCATTCTAGCCAATGACATTCTTGTGGAAGATAAAGAAAGCATGAAATACTACCATAATAAATATTGTCCATATGTTTATTGGAGAAATTTTTACTTGGCCTCACAACCTTTATGATTAACAACACAATTGATACGTGCTAGTTTCATGAACTTAGCTCCATGGGAAGAAGCTGACGACCCCAGAGATTGTTGAACTCCATTTATCCAAGTAACTTCCATAGCTACCTGAATTCTAGCTTTTTCTTTTATGGGCATGCTTCTTATCAAAGACTTGAATTTGTGAAATCATTACTCAAATACAACTTAATAACTTAACTAACAAGGAACGTATAGCTAATACTAATTCTTATCCATTTCATTCTGATTCTGGCCATTCAAGAAACCAAATGGGTTTGATAAACTACCTGAAAAGGTGCTGCAAATTAAGATGCATTTTGGGGAATCTTCTATCATCTGGCATTTGCTTCTTCAAAGCAAAACCACCTGAAATGAAATAGGAGAATTATGCCTTAATTTCAACCCAATATTAAGCCATGCAAATCCAAGCAGAAAACGATATGAAATAGATTGGGTGCTGCTTAAGCACAAAAGAAAATTGGAAAGACATGGTGAAATTTCAATGGGATTAATATCTCCATCCTTTTTCAGATAAGTAGAGCATTTATCCTCAATGGAGAAAATACTTTTTCAAGTGAAAATCCTGCAACTGGCCCTCACCAAGCTTTCTCAATGGTATCACCATGCACATATAGGTCAACAATTGGGAACATTATTTGCCATTTTGAGTATAATAACAATTCTTTATTACCTAAATAAACAGGACAATTAAATATTTTCTTCAAGAAACCTGTTGAATAGTGGTCAGTCACATATAAGACCATTTTAATCCTTCAAGTAGAATTTTATTGTGTTGTGAGTACACATGTGAGTGTTGAGTCACACATTAAGGAAAAATAAAACCCAAACCTATTAGCTCAAGCCTTTGGGTTGGAGTGGTGTCCAACCATGTATATTAACGTGCTCTTGGTGGACTCTTTTGGTGATTTTCTCCCTAACAAATTGGCATCAGAGCTATGGTTCAGCTTCCATTTAAATAAGTGTCTTGGTCATTGATGCATTTGATTTGGATTTGGTAACGAGTGTTGATGGCTTTTGGAGCAAAGTTGTGTTTAGTGGCCTGCAATTGGTAAAACTCTTGTACATGTGACACTTTTGGATTTGTAAATGATTGACATGCAAAGAGGAGTTAGGTCAATGTGGAAAAGACTTACGTGTGAGGGAGAGATTTGTCGTGAGTACACGAATGAGTCTTGAGTCCCACATTGAGGAAAAATTAATAAAGTGAGTAGTTAATATACATAAGTGGACCTAAACCCATTAGCTTAAGCTTTTGGGTTTGGGTGGTGTCCAAATATGTATATTAATGTGCTCTTAGTGGACTTTCTAGGCAATTCTCTACGCCCACTCTAAAGCTAGGCATTGATTGATTGTTCTGTGCAACTTGGCTCCCAGTATAGCAATTCCTCAGAGTTCGTTGATGGAAACCAAGTGGATTATGAGGATGTAACGGTTGCAAATGTCTCTCTCTTTCTCACCTTCATTCTCTCTCTTTCTCTAGAATTTCCCACACGACCCCTCATCCTTTAAGTAAAAAAATGTTGTATTTAGAACCTCATGAATCAAAGCCTTACTAGACTAGATAGGGGGCAAAAAGGAGTAAGGAAACTACCCTTGTTCCCACTTACGTATATGAGATATTTTAAGAAATGAACATTTTACTTAGTAGCGGGGTACGGGGAAAGAATAGGAAATGTGACTTTGCTATATTTATGACCGGCAACAAGACCTATAACAATATTTTTTTTTTTTTTATTCGGGCAATAGTTCTGAAAAGAAAGATTGCCTATTTTCTTTTTCTTTTTTAATCTTGGGCGAAAGATCTTGGGGGGGGGGGGGGGGGGCTTTGATTTATTGAAATTTGTCAATTGACTAATTTTATGAAGTTATATTCCAACTGTTACACTTAGGAGTGTAACAGTTACAATACCTTTTTTTTTACATTCCTTTTTTTTTTTTTGGATTGAGCTATCACAAGCATAATTGAGTCCTTAGCAGGCATTTTCACAACTGCAACGATGCCGCAAAATAACCATTTTTTTTTAAATCAATAATGAATGATACACAATTCCAAAAGGAATGGCACTCATGTTGTGTTTTGCAGATCAACAATTTAGTTATAAGAAATTGTAGATTATATTTTAATCCAACTTCATTCTTTTATATTCAAGCATGCAGCCTTTCTTAATGATACCTCAAGGTCTATGAGTGTCCAAATCTCTGGTGCACATGATGAATTGACCCTTTTGATTTCCACTAAGTTGAGATGCTACTTATGTTGTATTTACTCCTATTGGGTGGGCTAGCATAGTCCATTTTTATTTGGGTCCATAATGGGCTGGACCTATTATGTAAGCACTTGAGGAAGCCATGTACTTTCACCCTATAAATAAATGGAGTTAGCCCAGTAGACTTTATTAGATCATCTGAAAATTAGGGTTGAGAGACTAGATTCCTCCGCACACACTACAAACAGGACGACGGCTAAAAAATTAGAGATGGCAAACTCATCATCAAACAATGAAGGTACATACGCTTATATCTTGTTCCTTCACATGCTATGAAGTAAGGCAGAATCCATATAGAGGGCTAAAAAAGATATAAGAGACTAGTACTATACAAAATAGAAATCATTTGTGACAATCTCTAAGGTAATATGTTTGAAACCAAAAGAAATATCCCACATGTACAATAAGTAAATAATGATGACGTAGACAACACCTTATTTCAAAGTTTTTCAAGATCAACCAAATCAATTTAGCGAATGTTTGCTTCAGTTACAAAGCTAACATCAGGATCATGAAAAATGATGCATGAACCTTGATGACCCTAAAGTTTGGTGTTACTATTATATTATAACAAATAAAGGATATAAAAACCGATAAGAAGTTTCTTCCACAAGTGAATTGATGATTACATTTACAATAATTGGGCAACGATATATAAGGAGGATTCAATTATAGTTGGCACAACTTAAATTGGAACCAATCGAATTTTACCTTTATCCATTTGAATCTCCACGGAATCCAGCTCCATCTCGAGTTTAGTCACAACATCTTGAAGGTGATCCACATGCGTGTCAAGAATGTGAACAAGATTAGAAACCGATTTTGACACAGGATTATCAGCCTCCTCAGAGTGATTCGTTGTCAACAAGAGCTCAAGAAGATGCTCCTTGATAACAATTCCACATGCGTGAAAGGGATAGGCATTTTGATATGGATTACTTGTATCAGTGTTTGGCATGAATGTGGGAGGAGTTCCATGGACAAAGGCAAAAGACCCAATGATAAAAGACGGTTTCTGTAATGTCATGATACTCCGTGCGTCAATGCTACTTCTAGTGCTGCTATGCTTCTGTTTGCCTTCTCTTTGTAGCTGCTTGGCACCGGAGGAGAGGTATGAAGAGAAGCTGGTCTCTTATCAGGAAGTCATTCCAGAAGAAAACCACAGAAAATGGAGGAGTTCAAAAAAGAGGAGGTTACCTCCGGATTTTAAGGGAAGAGAAAATGTGTCTATTATCTTTGTGTAAGTATGTTTGGAGCACTCCTCATTTGGCTTTTCAATTACAGACTTGTTAACAAATTAAGTGTGCAATCCCAAGTGTAGGTTGTCGTGAAATAGTAAATTATCGGAGGTTCGAATGTTGAACCACATGGATTTGGAGAACAAAGAACACTAACAAAATAAGATTAGGAAAAATCTGTGACAATTGATTTGTTGAATGATTTTTATAAAATGCAATAAAAGATGTAAGGAAAGAATAATTAAAAGAAACTACTAAAGTATTGGTGTTTTACTTTTAACAAAACCATAATATTTATTCGTCAACTCATTTTATAACTCAATTGAGAGGTAGCTAAGGAGTGCACCCAATCGGAAAATAGAGCAGTGATCATAAAGAGAAAATATCATTAAAAGATTAATCTTAAAAATTAATTGATTTTGTTACACAAAATTGGTTATTTGATTCGTAGGGAATTTCCAAGTATTCACTGTACCTGTAGTTAACAATGAATCAATGAATTTTACAGAACAAAAACCATTTTCTAAAATAAATAATGCAATCAATTAAAAAGATTATACATTAAAAATCATAGAAGAGCTGGAGAATAAATACTATAATTTCATTAAAAGTTTTACCCTTAGCCTTAACTAGAGATTTAGCTACACGTGACTACGAAAATATATTCCATCTTCAAAGTCCTAAACATCATGCTAGTAAAATAAAATAAACTGAGAAGAAAATAAAAATAAAGAAAAGTTGATAGAATGATGAACGTCGCTTCCTTTCTTCCAGAGCTGTACTCCTTTTCATAGAGAATAAAAACATCTCATCCTCTTATTCTCCCCTCAATTATCGTGTGTGCAACCTTGTTTGATCAAGATCTTTTTTTCTTTATTCAAAGGTCTCTTTTTTATTTGGATCACTGATTACATTGCACCTTTTATGGAAGTAGGGGTCTTCACTCTTCATACAGGTAAGAGTTATTTTGTGGGTCCACCTATTGTCTTCTTTTAATTAAATAGGAACTCCTATTCTTTTCATCTTCTTTCTTTTTATTTCTTTTGTGATTCCTACAAAGCACAAACTCTTGCATTAATATATCATTTAAGCTCAATATTAATAATTAAATAATATTTCACAATTAAATGTAAAATGCAATAATTAAATCATAATAAAGTATGACAATACTTATTTTAATACGGAAAATAAGTACTTTTAATCTATTATCACACCCCCTAACTAGCCTATTGCTAGTCCCTTGTAATTTAAGCGACTTAAAAAACAAACTAAATTAGACTTAAGAAAAGAATTTTTTTTTTTTAAATGTAGAAAAAAATAACTAAAATAAAAGTTATAACTACACCACTTTAGCTGGCATTCTCGATTGCATTTAGCGAATGCAACAAGCCTTTAAACTCCTAGGTATCCCTAGTGGACGAGTTATAGTCTCGTTAGGGCTCACCAGAAGCGATACCCACAAACACTATGTTATTTCCAACAACCTGCTCAGTCTTGACTTCAAATTAAACAAATGTCAAACTATATTAACAATGAAAATGAAGTATCCAAAATATATATATATTTCTTATTCATTGACAAGCTTAGAATGAAAAACTCTATTTTCATAAGTTTAGGACATCCAAAATAGATCACATCATCTATAATTGGCTACTGAAACGCCACAAGTCCCCTTTGGTGTAAAGTGAATTATCACACAATCATAAGGCTTCAAAGTAGTTCCTATATACATAACCCCAAAATTCATTGGAATCTCCATTAGGTGAAACAACCAAGGCAGAAATTGAGTTCCTTTTTCCTTCTTTTTTTAAAAAAAAATTTTTTTTTTTAATTTTTTTTTTATCATGTGTGGACTATGCAATGCTTAGTTCCCTTAAGCTTTCTAATTGATCCATGTATCGAGCTTTAGACCAATGACTCCTAAGCCAGAGGGATTTAGGGCATTAGGTGTAGAAACACCCCTACGGGCTTACTAACTCGAGTCAAAAAGACTACGAAGCTAAACTAGCTACAACATGACACCAATCACTCTAAACTTCTCACATTTTGATGTAAACACTCCCTGCTTACTGAGGCAAGAAGTCCGGTTACTCAGCAAAAAGCTCAAAATGGTCAAGAACTCACTTTTTTTTTTTTTTTAATATATATAACATTAATTCCATGCCAAGGTCACTCATCCAACAAGTCAACCAAATGAACTTAAGACATAAATATGCACATTTGGTTCCACATTTCATACCTCACAACTATATGCTAGTGTGCTTGTGCTAAGTTCAAAATGAAATGAGTGAAATATTTAGTATCCAAAAATAAGCAGCATAATTCAAATTTCCTATTCACATGATCATGTATTCATGAATTTAAGCTTGCCAATGAACTTCGAATCAAAATTAAGGTTCTACGACATTCTCAAAAATGACTTACTTAGGCATTTGAGTTCAACATAACCATTAAAGAAGTCAAGATATCATTGCACAAAATTTTCCTTTTTTTTTTTTTTCTTTTTAATTTTTTTAAGATAAATAAAATAAAATAAAATAGAGACTAAAAAGAAAACACACAACAACAACAACAAACATCAAACTCCACCCCCAACCTACAACTTACATTGTCCCTAATGTAACAAAATGAAGCAAATAAGTATAGATTAAGAAGAGTACCTTGAGGTGATGAAAACAAAATGACACTTTATTATCTGCTAAAAAAAAAAAAAAAACATAAACTACGACATAAACATTACTATTACAATTGCCAACTAAGTACAGGTGTTTGGCAAATCCTGATAAACTGGATTCGCCAAATCATAAGACTCATCTATAAGCTCAAAATCTTCAAAAAATGGTTTCAAATATTTTTCTTTAAAAAATTACCATTTTTTGGGGTTTTCAATTTTTTGTGCTTTGATACTAGATTGATGAGTTTTAATGGGTATATACAAATCCTCGAAACATGGGTTCCATCCATTAGTGTCCATCACTGGATTAGCATCCAAAACAACATTAGCTATGCCCAATTCTATATTATCACTGTTGGGATTCAGTAAACATGTCTCTATAGGATCAGAAAACATACAATGAGCGAATTTATCTTCCACCAAATTTTGGATCATGTCTACCTCATAAATTTTCTTATCATCATCAATGACAGGTTGCTTACAAATGTTAAAGATGTTCAACTCAACGGTCATATTTCCAAATGTAAGCTTCATGATTCTATTCCTGCAATTAATTAAAGCATTAGAAGTAGATAAGAATGGTCGTCCCAAAATAACAGGAATGTCAGTGCTAGATTGTGCAATAGGCTGTGTGTCCAAAACAATGAAATCCACAGGAAAATAAAATCTATCAACTTGCACTAACACATCTTCTACTATCCCTCTCGGTATAACAACAGATCGGTCAGCCAGTTGAAGAACAACTTTGGTGGGTTTTAATTCACCAAGACCTAACTTTTCATAAACTGAGTAAGGTAATAGATTTACACCAGCCCCTAAATCAATCAATGCTTTGTCAATTTTTGAATCTCCTATGATGCATGGGATAGTAGGGGATCCTGGATCTTTATGCTTCGATGGAATTTTCTGCTGAATTATAGCACTTACGTACTCTGTAAAAAATGCTTTTGTTTTCACATAAAGCTCCCGCTTGACAGTACAAAGATCTTTCAAAAATTTAGTATATGATGGAATTTGTTTGATGGCGTCTAACAAAGGGATATTTATCTTTATCTGTTTAAACACTTCCAAAATATATTGATTTGTTGTCCCCTTTTTAGGTGCAAGCAATATTTAGGGAAATGGGACAATAGGCTTATACACTATTTCCTCAATATCGTCAACTTCACTAGGCTTGTCATGATCATTGGTTTCTAAATTTCCCTTAGGTTGTGAAACATTCGTTGGAATTTCTTTGTTCACAATTTTTTCACTCCTAAGGATGGTGACTGACTTAGCATGTTTTACTTGAATATTTTCGACTTCATGTACCCCACAGTGAGTCCTTGGGTTAGGTTGAGGTTGAGTTGGAAACATTCCCTTCTCCCTCGCATTCAATTGGGACTCAATTCTATCTATTGAGTTTTTCAACTCTTGAATATTTTGCATGATATTTTAGTTGATTTGGTCTTGTCTTTGTACGAAGTTTGCAAAGTATCCTCAAGAGTCCTCTTATGTGGGAGAGCATAAAGAACAGAGTTAGAGAGCCCTTGAGGTGGTGATGGTGCATTATTCTCCTATCTCTAACTAAAATTTGGGTGATTCCTCCACCCCGGATTATATGTCTCAGAATATGGAGCATCAAAAGGCTTTTTGTAAGTGTTCATGGCATTTGCTTGACCATGCAATCCTTCTTTAAAAGCTGGAATAGTTGGACACTCATGTGTTGTGTGTCCAATAATTTCACAAATGCCACATACTTCCTCTTTTTGTACAACTTTGATTTCATTAACTTTCCTTAATTCCATGGCTCCAACTTTTCTAGTCAAACTTGAAATTCTAACATTTAAATCATCTCCTTCCCTAAGCTGATACATACCCCCAGTAGATGTAGTGGTAGAAGGCTTGGTCTTACTAGAATTTTCAAAAGTAGCAGTGGTGTTCCAAGATTAAGCATTTTTAGCTAGTTGGTCAAAGTACTGCCAAGCCTCATTGGGGTTCTTGTTTAAAAATTCACCATTGCACATCATTTCTATCAATTAGCGCATTTGGGGCATCAAACCCTCATAGAAAAAATGAATGGTGCGCCAAATTTCATAGCCGTGATGTGGGCAAGAGTTTTACAAATCTTTAAAGCGTTCCCAACATTGATAAAATGTCTCATTTTCCTTTTGAACAAAATTCATGGTTTGTCGTTTAAGAGCATTGGTCCTATGAATAGGAAAAAACTTTTTGAAAAATTCAGTTTGCATCTCCTGCCATATGCTAATTGACCTAGGTCTCAGAGCATTAAGCCAAGTTTTTGCTTTCTATTTTAGGGAGAAAGGAAACAATTTAAGCCTAAATAAATACTCTTCCTTTTACCTGTTTAAATATTTAATTCTTTATCATTATATCTTTAATCTTTTTTAGGAACTCATCTTGCCACTATAATCAATTTGGTTAATGATGCTTCCCATATGACTTTTGTAGAGGGAAGACATTGTACAATAGTCCATTTTCTGTAATACCGTTGACTCTTTACTGAAAATGGGAATTGTATTTGCCTTTTTTTTTTCTCAATTTAGTCTAGAGAGGAGGCGGCGATTGATAGTTTTTCCACTTTTCTCCTCTTACTCGTTTTGTTTCTACAGTTAGTTTATAGTTTCTTTCATCTTTGGAAAGCTCTTAGCATGTGCAACATTTCTTTATTTCTTTTACCCCATTTTTTCAGCACACTGGGTGACTGTATTTTGAGATCATACTAATGAGATATATATAATGCTTTGATTGTAATTATTGTATCATTATCATATTTATGATATATAATGCTTCATTCCCACTTACTTTTAATTCATCCTTTTTTATTTTATGCACATATACAAACTTATCATCAATAGCCTCATTATTAGTGCCCGAGCCTTGTTCCACCAAAAGGATGCAAAGCTTGTTAACCAAACCTTTAAACTCTGACAGAATAAAACTTGACAACTTAGGTTGGTTTTTTGCTTCGGATGGAATTGATCTTTTAACTATCATTTTTTGTGAATTTGAAGCATCACAAGAAGTGCAACAAGGTTCTATTGACCTTTGTAGCTTCTGGCTCCACTATTGGCCCCATTCATGGCATCCAATTTTCATCAAACTTAGAGCATAGAGAACTGCGGTCACGTTAAGCATAGCCTGGACACTTGTCCTCATTCAAGGATGTGAAATAAATGCCAAGATACACAATTTACCAGAAAATAATACTATGGTAGAGAAGCTTGTGGCAGTTCATGGGAGGAAAAAAAATCATATTTAACACAAGTGTCCCATTTGACACGTCATAAGTATGGTGTCAACATCGAGGGAAAAATCATATTTAACACAAGTATCCCATTTGACTCGTCATAAGTACGGTGTCAGCACCATGTTGACAAATTAGCATGTCATGTGCCCCGTCATTTACCTGGTAAAAAAAGGAAGACCCCCACCTACAATGAGTAAAAAAAGGTATAGCTTAATCTATAGAGGCGACCACCCCTTCCCACAAGATGGGGGCGACTGTGCGGCTGCCCCCTCCCACAGCAAATGTGGGTTGCCGCATCGCCACCTCCTCTCACATAGATTGGGCTCGTCTTTTTTTACTCATTGTGGCTATGTTTTTTCTTTTTTTTTTTACTGTGTGGATGACAAGACATTTGACATGGTAAATTTGTTGACGTAGTGTTGCCAAGGTGCTCATGGCGGGTCAAATGTGGCACAAATAGTAGACGAAAAATCGTTAACTTTAACGGTAAAATGACTGTGAAACATATTTAATGACTGTGAGACATTTAAAACTTAGGCAAAACACAAGAACCTAATTGTCGAAATTGAAAACCCAAAAACTAAATTAAAATTGAAATTAAAACTAAGGGCTAAATATTATTTTTCCCTTCATTTTAATGTAAGCATACTATTTCAGCCATAGATATTTTACTTAGAAAAAGTTCCATGAGATAAGATATTTTTAGTTTTGTATGGGTGTTCGATGAGAAAGAAAGGGAAAGTAGTTAGGAAAATGTCTAACATTACATGGTCAGGTTGTCCATACCTAGGACATCTATAAACCTTACCTTTCTCACTTTTAGGAACTAAGGGGACGTTTGGGTAACTCATGTTTTTTGATTATATCTTATTATTTTTGAAAAACATGTGTTGGGTTGATTTTTGAAATCCAAATTCTACTCAAGTTTTATTCAAATTTTTTCAATTTTGTCTCCGGTTTTCTAAACCATCCAAACATAATTTTAAAAAACAAATTTTATCGGTATTCACAATTTTGAATATAGTAAAGAATAGTAGAATACAATACAAAACTTCGCACACCCAAACGAGCCCTAAAAGTCTCACATCCTAGTAAATTAACTATATCAATGCACACCATGAGATTAAATCTATATATATATATTTCACCAAAAAATGTCACTAGTAGAAGTAATTAATTTTTGAAAAATAATGTATCTGAAAAATCAAATTGTACAAATTATCATTATATTAAAACCAGGGGCGGAGCCAATAATTTTTTGGTAGGGGGTCCAAACCTAAATAAATATATGTGTGTGTATGTGCGCGCGCGCATATAAAATAAAAGCAAACAAGTCTTAGGCTTCGTTTGGTTCGAGGAATATACCCTGAAATGGAATGCTTATTCCTATAGAATAATCATTAATTTATTTGGTAAGAGTTGATTTTTGTAAATAGTTATTTCAATGGGAATAACTATTTCCTTACGAAGATGAATACCTATTCTTATAAAAAAATGAGAAGAATAGCTATTTACAAAGGAATAAAATTTTTCAATAATAAGAAAAAGCATTCATATTATTTTTGTATTTCCTCTCAATTTAAAAAATAAAAAATTTAAGAACTAACCTACGTGTGGTTGGCCGACCACTCATTCGGGTGGTTGGCCAGCCACAGCTTGATGGAGTCGAGGGGTGGTTGCACCACCTCTAGAGCAGCCTGGCCACCTTCGATGGGCTTCAAGGGTGGCCATGATCACCCCCGGAGTCCCTCAAGCCACCCCCAAATGCTTTGCACCACCCCTGACTTCATCTATGGCTGGCCAACCACCCCTTAATTTTTCAATTTTTCAATTTGAGTTTTTTTTTTTTTTTTAAAAAAAAAAATTAGAAAAAAAGAAGAAGAAACAATGTAGGGTTTTTTGTTGTTTTTTTTTTTTAGTAATTTTGATTCGATTCTAATGTAGGAATAACTATTCCATTCAACTCTCTTTCATTCCCAGTAATAGCTATTATATTTTCTAATGGAATACTTAGTCCGCAAGCCGGGGCCTTAAACTTAACTTCATATTAAGTCATAAGTCATAAGTACTGTATGCAAAAGTTTTTTTTTTATAAGTATTGTATACAAAAGTTACATGACTATAAAATCATCTTTAAATATAAATTTTATTCTGAATACAAAAGTGTTCTAGTTTGCTATAGACATGTACAAAAAAAAAAGAAAAAGAAAAAGAAAAATCCAAAAAAGAACTTTGTATCTCCTTCGAATTATGCTTAATGACGGTTTTTTATGGAATAAAATTCATCCATTATCATTTCTGTAGTGAAATTATTGGCAATTTATTTCTCAATATAAACTAGCGAATGATTTGTTAGAAACTCATCTTCTATTCTACTACGTAATCTAGTTTTTACTAGTGGAATAAATTTTTGGGGGGGTTTGAATTTCATTTTTGCTAGGACTATTATATGATTAACCTTTAAAAAATAATTTTTTTTCAAGGGTCTTTAAATTTTTTGGGGAGGCCATGGACCCTCACCCCTAAAGGTGGCTCTGCCCCTAATTAAAATAAAGAAAGTATATATACTCCTGGAAACTATAACTACATTTTCAATGTCTTTCTTATTGAGATATTTTTATCAGATTAGTTTTCGACAGATTTGTTATTTAGTTTTTCTTTTTGTTATACAGTTAGTTTTAACTGATATTAGTTGAACAGTTAGATTAACTTTAGTATAAATATCTTTCTCTCAGTTTTAATTCATTATGTACTTTACTGAGTTTAATAAGAATTCCAGAGCTTCCAACTCTTTCTTCTCTCCAAACTTTTCTCGCACATCTCCCTCTCTGAAAATCAATATGGTATCAGAGCAGCCATCCATGGCGTTTGGCTCATTATCTTTTGCGTTCTCTGATTCTTCCAGTCCTTATTATCTTCATCACGGGGACAGTCCCGGTTCCATCTTGGTTTCTCAAGTTCTTCAAGGCGACAACTATCACACTTGGAGCCATTCCATGATCATGGCTTTAACAGCCAAAAATAAGCTCAATTTTATTGATGGATCGATCAAGAAACCATCTGCTGAGCTTTGAAGATGAATTTCATGCCTGGAATCGCAGCAATAATATGGTTTTGTCCTAGATTTTGAATTCTGTGTCCAAGGATATTGCAGCGAGTGTGATTTACATCAACTCGGCCGATGATATGTGGAACGATTTGAAGGATCGTTTTTCACAGAAGAATGGCCCTCGAATCTTCCAATTGCAGAAGGCGATTTCCTCGCATTCACAACAAAACCTTACTGTTAGTGAGTATTTTACCCGACTCAAGGGGCTTTGGGACGAATTGACCAATTATCGGCCAATTCCACAGTGTTCCTGTGATAATCCTAAAATTCTTGCTGATCATTCGCATCAAGATTACGTTTTTCAGTTCCTCATGGGACTGAATGACAGTTTTGCTTAGATCCGTGGGCAGATCCTCCTCATTGATCCATTACCTTCGATCAATAAGGTATTTTCTTTGGTTATTCAAGAGGAAAGGCAGCGTGAGATTTCTGTTCATCTTGTTCAAGTGGAAACTACTGCACTGATTACTAGAGCTTCATCACAATATCAGAATCAGCAACATCACAATGGCAAATATTCTTTTCGTAAGGACAGGCCTTTGTGTACTCATTGTGGTCTGCTCGGCCACACAATGGAAAAATGTTATAAATTGCATGGGTACCCCCCAGGGTACAAGTTCAACAAGAACAAGCCGAATACCATTTCAGCAAATCAAGTCCAAGAAGTTGATCAATCTTTTCAGATTCCCCAGCTTTCTATTTCTCAAGAGCATATTCAACAACTGCTTTCTCTCCTTAAACCTTCAACTTCAGTTTCTGAGAATTCTCCTTCAGCACTTCAAGTAGGTAGCTCTCAGGATCATTTGTTCTCCAACATGGGAGGTAATGTTTCTAATTCACTTCCTTTTTCTTTTGCTTCCTTCCTTTCGAACATGAAGCAATCCATGGTTCATTCTGCTAATGTTTCTATTTCTTTGGATATGAAACATTCTGTATTTTCATCATCACATACTTCACCTGCTATTTCATCTGATGAATCTTCTTCTTGGATAATTGACACTGGTGCCACTGATCACATGATCAGTTCCGTGTCATTATTCACTTCAATTACTGCTACTATTTCTTCTCGTGTCAAATTACCAAATGGTAATTATGCCATAGTTACACATATTGGTACTGTCAAACTGTCTAAACATCTTACATTACATGATGTTCTCTGTGTTCCTTCCTTCTCTTTCAACTTGATTTCTGTTAGCAAGTTGATTAAATCTCTTAACTGTTGTCTGATTTTTCTTGCCAATTTTTGTTTCATACAGAGTTTGTTGGACTGGATGACGATTAGCGTGGGTAGACAGCAAGGTGGTCTCTTTTACTTGCTGCATAAGCCTCTTTTTCATTCTGCACAAGTATATTCTGTTTCAATAAAGGATGTTTCCACTGACCTATGGCATTATAGGTTAGGTCATCTGTCGAATTCTATGATGAAATTGTTAGTAAATTTCATCCCTCTGTTTCTTGTAATTCTGAATCCATTTGTACATTTTGTCCCTTAGCAAAACAGCATAGGCTTCCTTTTTCTTCTAGTACTTCTGTATCTCAGTCTTTGTTTGGCATGATCCACTGTGATATATGGGGTCCCTTTGCTGTGAAATCCAATAATAATAGTTTTTTTTTTACCATTGTGGATGATTTCAGCCGTTTTACATGGGTGTTTTTAATGCATTCTAAGTCTCAAACTCGTTATTTCATTCAGTATTTTTTTCACTTGGTTGAAACTCAGTTTCATACCAAAATCAAATGTTTGCGTTCGGACAATGGTTTTGAATTTGATATGGTCAATTTTTATATGACTAAAGGTGTTATTCATCACCGAACATGTGTTGAGACTCCTCAACAAAATGCCATTGTTGAACGTAAACATCAACATCTTTTAAATGTCGCTTGTGCCTTACGTTTTCAATCTCATCTTCCATTGCATTTTTGGGGTGACTGTGTTCTCACTGCAGTTCACCTTATTAATCGCATTCCAATTCCCCTATTGTCAAATAAATCTCCTTATGAGATATTATTTTCAAAATCTCCTTCTTATTCACATTTACAGGTTTTTGGATGCTTGTGTTTTGCTTCAACCTTGACTAGAAATCGTCACAAATTTGATCCTAGGGCTACTCCTTGTCTGTTTTTAGGTTATCCAGCTGGTGTCAAAGGTTTCAAGTTGTTGAATTTGAAATCTAAATCAATTTTTGTCTCTCGAAATGTGATCTTTCATGAATCAGTTTTTCCTTATAAATCTGTTCCTAATTCTGATCCTTTATCTTTTAATCCTTCTGTTTTACCAGTTCCTTTTTCTTAATCTACAGAGTCTAGTTCTCCTCACATTGTACCATCTTTTTCTCCTCAGTCTACTGATAATGCTCAGCCTATTGATATTGTTTCTTCAGATATTCATCATCTTCCTCCAGATATTGTTTCTGGTCCTATTGATATTCCTTCTACAGATATTACCTCTGTTACAGATATTATTCCTTCTCGAAAGTCTACTCGTGCTAAATGTAGACCAGGTTTTTTGCAAGACTACCATTGCCAACTTGCTACTCACCCATCCTCTTCATCTTCTTCTAACAAATAAGGTATTCCTTACTCTCTTTCTTCTTGTCTTGCTTATCATAAACTTTCTTCTAAACACAAACACTTTTGTCTTAGTATTTCTTCACATGTTGAACCCAAATTTTTTCATCAAGCAGTGAAATCTCAGCAATGGATAGATGCTATGCATGCTGAGATTTCTGCTCTTGAGCTTAACAATACTTGGACAATCGTTGATTTGCCTTCTCATAAGCAGCCTATTGGTTGTAAATGGGTTTATAAACTCAAATATAAAGCTGATGGTTCTATAGAACGTTACAAAGCTATGCTTGTTGCCAAGGGACCCAATGCGAAGGTCTAGACTATTATGACACTTTTTCACCGGTGGCTAAACTCACCACTGTCCGCATTTTACTGGCTGTTGCTGCATCTAAAAATTGGTTTCTTCACCAATTAGATGTAAACAATGCATTTTTGCATGGTGATTTACATGAAGAGGTCTACATGACTCTTCCTCCCGGTTTTGATTGTAAAGGGAATTTACTATCTGCTGGTTGTTCTTCAAACAGAGAGTCTTCTAAAGTTTGTAAATTGACTAAGTCCTTATACGGCTTAAAGCGGGCTTCTAGACAGTGGTTCTCAAAATTTTCAACCACTTTGCTCAATTCTGGATTTTCTCAATCCCGTTCTGATTATTCTCTGTTTACCCGGGTTCAAGGTTCTTCTTTTGTGGTTTTGTTGGTATATGTTGACGATATTATATTGGCCAGTAATGATTCTCAGGCCATTTCTCAGTTGACTGATTTTTTAAACACTCAGTTTAAATTGAAAGACCTTGGTCCTCTCAAGTTTTTTCTTGGTTTAGAAGTTGCTCGGAATACTCAGGGTATTTATGTTTCCCAGCGTAAATATGCCTTGGAGATCATTGATGAATGTGGGTTACTTGCCTCCAAGCCTGCAAAATTTCCTATGGAATCCAACTTGAAGTTGTCTCAATCTGATGGTGTTTTACTTGAGGATCCCTCGGTCTATCGTCGGTTAGTTGGTCGTCTTCTATATTTGACCATAACCCGGCCTGACATTTCTTATGCAGTCCAGAAACTCAGCCAGTTCATGGCTCATCCTCGTCAAACTCATCTTGATGCAGCCTATAGAGTTTTACGATATCTTAAAAGTTCTCCTGGTCAAGGCCTTCTCTTTTCTGCTGCATCTGAACTTCATTTAAAGGCCTTTTGTGATTCGAATTGGGCAGGTTGCCCAGATACACGTCGTTCTGTCACAGGATTTTGTGTTTTCTTAGGTGATTCTCTCATTTCTTGAAAATCTAAGAAACAACACACCGTTTCTCGGTCTTCAGCCGAGGCAGAGTACCGGTCCATGGCCTCCACTGCATGTGAAATCATTTGGCTTCTTGCTTTGCTTAAGGATTTTAAGATTGAGCATCCACAGGCTGCATTGCTTTTTTGTGACAGCAAGGCTGCCCTCCATATTGCAGCAAACCCAGTTTTTCATGAAAGGACCAAGCACATCGAGCTTGACTGTCATTTTGTACGAGATAAGATTCAAGATGGCATTATACGTACTCTCCACATCAACACTCAGCATCAGATTGCTGATATCTTCACAAAAGCTTTAGCTTGGGGTCCTTTCAGCTGCTTAAGTCCAAGATGAATGTCCTTGATCTATTCCCTTCATCTTGAGGGGGGGTATTGAGATATTTTTATCAGATTAGTTTTCGACAGATTTGTTATTTAGTTTTTCTTTTTGTTATATAGTTAGTTTTAACTGATATTAGTTGAACAGTTAGATTAACTTTAGTATAAATATCTTTCTCTCAGTTGTAATTCATTATGTACTTTATTGAGTTTAATAAGAATTCCAGAGCTTTCAACTCTTTCTTCTCTCCAAACTTTTCTCGCACATCTCCCTCTCTGAAAATCAATATTTCTCAAGCTACTAATTGGTTCAATGTTTTTCTTAAATGGCTAAAAAAATGTCAATAACTATCCAAACAAAAATACTTTTCATAAAATTATAAAAATTAAAAAATTAAAAAAAGACCAAAGAAATGGCTCGGCCAAATAGACTTATTAAAAAAACACCACAAAAATAACCATCACCTTAATAATTCGCATAAATGGACGGCCTTTAGAAAACTTTTTACCCAGGAAATCCGAACTCCCGCTTACCGCCACGTGGCCCATGACCAAAGAGAATGCAGGATCCCACGCAATCCAAAGCCCAAAGGGCTATCTATTAAAAAAAAAATAAAAAAATTGCCCAAAGGGCCAAAACGGCGACGTCTCAAAAATTCCATTTGCCCATTAGGACCTCGTACTAACAATTCTGCTTTTTCTGCTTTTTGAGATATATTTTAGAACCCCCCCGCGCGCACCTCTTTTCATTTCCGCCTCATAAAAATCCCCCGTTGACCCTTACCGCCACCGCAGCCTTGCTCCGATCGCTACGGCGCCGTGACGTCGCCTCCTCCTCTCTCTCCGCCTTCCAATCTGTACGTCGTCTTCCTCATCATCACCTTGACACTTTTCGTTTGTATCCGGCTGTGCTTTGTTTGGATTTTGATTGTCTATTTTGGTTGGTTGTGATCCGAGAAATCAGTGATAACTGGTCTTGATAAAAAAAAAAAAAGTTAGCTTTGTCTAAGAGGTTGGGGTTTTGCGTCTCTGATCGATTGAAACGAAAATAAAAATAGCTGATGCATTTTTCTCGGTTTTCTTCGTTTTATCTGAGATGGGGTTTTACAAAATGATATAGAGAAGCAATTGTGTTCTGTAATACGAGGTTCTTTTCTCGGTTTAAGTTGCTGCATATGTTTACTGTTGAATATTAGAATTGGAAACATCTAAAAAAGCCAAGTTGGTGATGGATGGGAAGCTTCGCAGGAAAGTGAGAATCCATGCAACACGCTTCCTTTCTTCTTTGTTTATACTCCTAGATCCCTACAAGTCCCATTTTCAAAATATTCCACTTGTGGAAAATTAATATTTGTTTGAAATTTTCGAACACCGTGGTGGTCGCTCAACGACCTGTAATAAGGCTGAGGAGGCATTTTTGGAGTTTCGTATATGCATCTTTCTATTGCTCTGTGATTGGGTAATTTGGGTTTGTTGATTCTGATGCGGGTTTTTCTTGTTTAGGCCATGGCATGCTGACATGTAGCCTTTTAATGAGGTACGCCATCTACATATGAGTATTTATATACGAATTTCTGTTGCTGTTTTCATTCTTTCTGGTTGTTGATGTATTATTGAGGATTAATTCTTGTAATGGGATGTCTTGGGGTTGAGTGGGATTTGAAAGATTGAAAATTTGATGGGTTTTGCAGGGACTGGTGGATGTTGAATTTGGAATAGTGGTGGATTCAAGGTGTGGGGTCTAGTGGGTTTGCAGCAAATTTGGTGATTGGTTTTGATTTGGTTCAATTTGGATCCAGTTTTGTGTTTACCTTGTTTTGAGACAGTTAGGTTCAATTTGATATCATCTTGGTGTATATTACTGAATTTGGTCGCAAAAGGAGATAATAAAATGGTGCTTTGAGGTTGAAATCTTGCAATTTACTGTGATTTGAATCTATAATTGATTTTATAGCAAAGTGGAATCAGGATTTTCTGGATTGGATTGATTTGATAGACTTTATTGCTGTTATTGGATTGACTATTTAAAGATAAGCTGCATTAAATTATGGACCTAGCTCATGAAGAACCAATGGGAGATAGAGAAGCAGAGGAGATGGAGACACAACCTTTGGAAGGCACTCCTCTCAGGGAGCCCCCTGTCTACTGGTCTCGTTTCCAAGGTGAGGTGAGACAGAAAGCCTATATTTTTGATGGCTATGGGAACGTTTACAATAAGGAATGGGATCTAGTAGAAGGTAGAGGCAATGAGTTTTGTTGGTATCATGTGGAACTGCCAAAAGTAAACCAGAAACTGTCACAATCTGCACAATACCTCATTAGTGTTCTTTGTCCACCTTTGAAACTCCAAGACATTCTTTCACTTGTCAGCAATGGACCCTATTGTGGGCATGTTGATGGGGCTCTTGTCTTCAGAGCTAATTCGCCTGGTCCTCCCTCTAGCGATTTTACATTTAGAATCGCTGCTAGAGTTACTGAGAATTCAGTGATTACAGTATCATTGGGCCGTGTTCCTAGATTGGGCTTCTCGAGGATGGGTCAGTCTCTTCTCTCAGAGATTCCAAGAGTGGAGAGTCCGCCTTATCTTAGGGGTGAAGAGAAGGAAGGGGGTGGAATTGTTATTAGGGAGCATGTTCTTGAGTTCTTGTTGACAATGAATCACTCTGAGGAGGCTGACAATCCTGTGCCAAAATCTGTTTCTAATCTTGTTGTCCATATTCTTGACACGCATGTGGATCACCTTCAAGATGTTGTGACTAAACTCGAGATGGAGTTGGATTCTGTGGAGATTCAAATGGATAAAGGTAAAATCCCATTGTTGCCAATTTAAGTTGTGCCAGCTATAATTGAATCCTCCTTATATATTGTTGCCCAATTATTGTAAGTGTAATCATCAGTCCACTTGTGGAAGAAACTTCTTATCGGCTTTTATATCCTTTATTTGTTATAATATAATAGTAACACCAAACTTTAGGGTCATCAAGGTTCGTGCATCATTTTTCATGATAGGTCTTGTTCCTAGTCAGAAATATAGCGAAGTGACATTTCCTGTTCTTTCCTCGGACCCCGCTACTAAGAAAAAATTTCACTTCTTAAAATATCCCATATATGTTAGTGGGAACAAGGGTTTTCTTACTCTTTTTTGCCCCCTATCTAGTCTAGTACGGCTTTGATTCACGAGGTTTTGAATACAACATTTGTGACTTAAAGGATGAGGGGTCGCGTGGAAAATTCTAGAGAAAGAGAGAGAAAGAAGGTGAGAAAGAGAGAGACATTTGCAATCGTTACATTCTCAGAATCCACATGGTCTCCGTCAACGAACTTTGAGGAATGGCAGACCTGGGTAGCTGAGCTGCACAGAAGGATCAGTCGATGCGTAGCTTTAGAGTGGGTGTAGAGAATCACCTAAAGAATCTACCAAGAGCACATTAATATACATGTTTGGACACCACCCAACCCAAAAGCTTAAGCTATTGGGTTTGGGTCCACTTATGTATATTAACTACTCACTTTGTTTATTTTTCCTCAATGTGAGACTCAAGACTTCATGCACTCACAACAAATCTCTCCCTCACATGTAAGTCTCTTTCACATTGACCTAACTTCTCCTTGCATGTGAATCCTTTACAAATCCAAGAGTGTCACGCGTACAAGAGTTGTAACAATTGCAGGCCCCCAAACACAACTTTGCTCCAAGAGCCATCCACATTCGTTACCGAATCCAAATCAAATGCGTCATAGATCAAGACACTCATTTAAATGGAAGCTAAACTATAGCTCTGATACCAATTTGTTACGGAGAAAATTGCCAAGGGAGTCCACCAAGAGCACGTTAATATATATGTTCTGACACCACCCCAACCCAAAGGCTTGAGCTAATAGGTTTGGGTCCACTTATGTATATTAACGACTTACTTTGTTTATTTTTCCTTACTATTTGACTCAACACTCACATGTGCATTCACAATACAACAAAATTCTACTTGAAGGAATTAAATGGTCTTATATGTGGCTGATGACTATTCAATAGGTTTCTTGAAGAAAATGTTTAATTTTCCTGTTTATTTAGGTAATAAAGAATTGCTATTATATTCAAAATGGCATATAATGTTTTCAACTGTTGACCTATACGTGCATTGTGATACCATTGAGAAAGCTTGGTGAGGGCCAGTTGCAGGATTTTCACCTGAAAAAATCTTTTCTCCATTGAGGATAAATGCTCTACTTAACTGAAAAAGGATGGGGATATCAATTCCATTGAAATTCCACCATGTCTTTCTAACTTTCTTTTGTGCTTAAGCCACTCCCAATCTATTTCATATCATTTTCTGGTTGGATTTGCATGGCTTAATATTGGGTTGAAATTAAGGCATAATTCTCCTGTTTCATTTCAGGTGGTTTTGCTTTGAAGAAGCAAATGCTTGATGATAGAAGATTCCCCAAAATGCATCTTAATTTGCAGCGACTTTTGCAGGTAGTTTATCAGACCCATTTGGTTTCTTTAATGGCCAAAATCAGAAGGAAATGGATAAGAATTAGTATTATCTCTACGTTCCTTGTTAGTCAAGCTATTAAGTTGTATTTGAGTAATGATTTCAGAAATTGAAGTCTTTGATAAGAAGAGTGCCCTTAAAAGAAAAAGCTAGGAATCAGGCAGCTATGGAAGTTACTTGGATAAATGGAGTTCAACCCTCTTTGGGGCCTTCAGCTTCTTCCCATAGAGTCAAGTTCATGAAATTAGCATCTATCAGCTGTGTTGTTAATCATAAAGGTTGTGAGGCCAAGTAAAAAGTTCTCCAATAAACATATGGACAATATTTACTATGGTAGTATTTCATGCTTTCTTTATCTTCCACAGGAATGTCATTGGCTAGAATAATTACTATCATTTGATTGGAGTTTTGATCTAATGAGTATAAGCCAAAACTGTTGACTAAACCTTCGATTGGTTTACTCAGGTGATAGCACATGGGGAGCAAGTATTTCCACGAGTGAAGGAAAAATGTTCTTCAAAAAGTTGGTTTGCTAGCGAAGACATTAACTTCCTTGAAGAGTTGATCGGACAGTTAAGGAGGCTAAAAGACAATGTGGGGTTTATAGCAAATCGTGTCACAGCAATCCAAGCTGGCCTTGATAGCTGGCAGGCTGAGCAAATAAACAGGAAATTGTATTATCTTTCATTCCTTTCAATAATATTCCTTCCTTTGTCCATCATCACCGGAGGTAAACATTTCTCTTCGTTATAACCTTACATTTAGTAGAATTTTTCAGGGCACTCTTTTATGATTTTGGTGAAAGTGATAGGCATTTTTACTTATCAAAAAAAGAAAGTGATAGGCATTTTGACATTGGCTACTTGTATCAGTGTTTGGCATGAATGTGGGAGGAGTTCCATGGACAGGGCAAATAGACCCAAATATAAAAGACGGTTTCCGTAATGTCATTATACTCTGTGCGGCAATGCTACTTCTGGTGCTACTGTGCTTCTGTTTCCCTGCTCTTTATACCCATGTAGTTGCTTGGCACCGAAGGAGGGGTATGAGGAGAAGCTGGTCTCTTAACAGGAAGTCATTCCTGAAGAGAACCAAAGAAAATGGAGGAGTTCAAGAAAGAGGAGGTTATCTTCGGATTTGAAGGGAAGAGAAAATATGTCCATTATCTTTGTGTAAGTATGTTTTGAGCACTCCTCATTTGGTTTTTCAATTACAGATTCTTCCTTTTAGCTGTTTAAATATTTAATTCTTTATCATTATATCTTTGTTGTTTTTTAGGAACTCATCTTGCTACCGTAATCAATTTGGTTAATGTTGGTTCCCATATGACCTTTGTAGAGGGAAGACATTGTACGATAGTCCATTTTTCGTAATACCGTTTTGACTCTTTATTGGAAATAGGAATTGTATTTGCCTCTTTTTCTCAATTTAGTCTAGAGAGGAGGCGGCGATTGCTAGTTTTTTTTCACTTTTTTTCTTCTGACTGGTTTTGTTTTTATAGTTTCTTTCATTTTTGGAAAGCTATTAGCATGTGTAGCATTTTTTTTTCTTTTACCCCATTTTTTCAGCACACTCTGTGACTGTACTCTGAGATCACACTAATGAGATATATATATACTGCTTTGATTGTAATTTTTGTATCACTACCATATTTATGATATGTAATGCTTTATTCTCGCTTACTTTTAATTCATCCTTTTTGATTTTATGCATATATATAAACTCTATCATCAACAGCCTCAATATTAGTGCCCAAGCCTTGTTCCACCAAAAGGATGCAAAGCCTGTTAACCAAACCTTTAAACTTTGACTAGGATGAAACTTGACAACTTAGGCTGATTTTTTGCTTCGGATGGAATTGATCTTTTAACTTCCATTTTTTGTGAATTTGAAGTAGGACAAGAACTGCAGCAAGGTTCTATTGACCTTTGTAGCTTCTGGTACCACTGTTGGCCCCATTCAAGGCATGTCATGGCATCCAGTTTTCATCAAATTTGGAGCATAAATAACTGAGGTCCCGTTAAGCATAGCCTGAACACTTGTCCTCCTTCCAGGATGTGAAATAAATGCCAAGATACAAAATTTACCATAAAATAATACTATGATAGAGAAGCTTGTGGCAGTTCATGAGAGGAAAAAAAATCATGTTAAACACAAGTGTCCCATTTGACACGTCATAAGTACGGTGTCAGCACCGAGGAAAAAAATAATATTTAACACAAGTATTCCATTTGACACGTCATAAGTATGGTGTCAGCACTAGGTTGACAAATTTACACCGTCATGTGCCCCATCATTTACAAGGTAAAAAAAAATGTGCCCCATCATTTACAAGGTAAAAAAAAAAGGAAGACCCCCACCTACAATGAGTGAAAAAAAAGGTTAAACTCAATCTATAAAACCGACCACCTCCTTCCATAAGATTGGGGTGACTATGCGGCCATCCCCTCCCACTGCAAATGTGGGTGACTGCATCGCCACCTCCTCTCACATGGATTGGGCATCTTTTTTTTTTTTCTTTTTTATTTTTTTTTTATTTTTTTTATTGTGTGGATAACAAGACATTTGACGTGGCAAATTTCTCGACGTAGTGTTGACACGGTGCGCACGACAGTCAAATGTGGCATATGAAGTAGAAGAAAAATCGTTAACTTTGACGGTAAAATGACTGTGAGACATATTTAATGATTGTGAGACATTTAAAACTTGGGCAAAATACAAGAACCTGATTATCGAAATTGAAAACCCAAAAACTAAATTTAAATTAAAAAAGAAAAGAAAACTAAGGGTGTTAGTATAGTTTTCGGTATGGCGTGAACACGGCTCGTGCTTTTAAGTTATTCGGGCTTTTCCAAGAATCCTGCAAAATCAACAAATCTAAGAGACTCTTCCGGGGGTCTGACTCCGATGCTTGAGTTAGCTTCTGATAGAGAAAGTCTGTTTAATTCTCAGAAGTTTAGTCTCTGTTTATCTTGAGGTTGTGGCCTATTTATAGGTTGAATGATCTGCACCATTAGTGCTAGGGTTTCCTTATCAATCTCCGAGCAAGATCCTTGGCAACGAATCCGAGATTAGCCTCAATCCGGATTTTTAGGGATTGGGCACGATCTCAAGAGATTTGAATCATAACATCTATCTTAGTTCGCGGGATGCTAATCCAGATTTCTTGGGATTAATTCGGTTTCCTAGGATGCGGTTAATACTTAAGTTCCCGGGAAATGCTTGTCTCGGGCCCTAACTAACTTGATAACTGAGTTCTCGGGACAGTCTTTTTCCGGGCCTTGGCCGGCTAAGTTGAATCTCGGTCCTGGGATGTCTGCATTCCCAGGACCCAATATGATTATACCTCCTGTCCCGGATTCTTGGGACTAGCTACCTGGTGTCTATCTCTCGGGATAGGACTATCCCGGGAATCCTTCCATCTTGGCTACTTGGTATTTATCTCCCAGGATAGTACGTTCCCGGGAGTTCTGCTGTTTCTTCTTCTTTGGCCAATATTGACCCGAAGGCCGATCTCAATAGAATTATTCTCAACAAAGGGCTATTTATTATTTTTTCCTTCAATTTTAATGTAAGTCTACTATTTTAGCCATAGATATTTATTTTGCTTAGAAGAAGTTCCATGAGATAAAATCTTTTTAGTTTTATGCGGGTGTTCAATGAGAAAGAAAAGGGAAAGTAGTTGGGAAAATGCCTAACATTACATGGCCAGGTTGTCCACACCTAGGACATTTATAAATCATACCCCTCTCACTTTTAGGAACTAAGAAGTTGAAACCACATTCAAAATTGTTGATGTTAATTTTGCTTCCAAAAACCTGATATTCTCTCTGTTCTCTTTTCTCTGAAGAAAACATCTCTGTAACCCATGGCTGTTGAGGGTGTCCACTACCTCCTCCCCCTTCCCCTTTACTCCCTTCCTCCTCCTTCCCCCTCCTATTCTCGCCTCCTTGGAGGCTTCAAAAACCTCTTATGAAGTTCCTATCCTGCTAGAGTTTACTTTAGCCTTATCCATTTCTCCTTTGGAGGAATTTTATCAGCAGTTCTACTTTCCAATGCAGCTCTTATGGGTCTCCTCCATCTATCGTCTTCTCCATCGTGTCTTTTTGCTGAGTTTGGTTAGGATCAAAGGTCGGAGTTTTCAAACTTAGATCTACGCTCCTCCTCTAGATTAAGCTCTACACACTCCTCTCCACCGTGACCGTCGTTGTCTTTCGCCTCCATCAACACTAGTCGCGTTCCCACCGGACACCCACTAACCAAAAGCGTGACTTGCACGTGCCAGCGAGTGATTCTCACCCGCCGGCGTGTGAAGGCCTCGATTCTCCTCCCCGCCTTTCCCCACCTCTGCTGTTGGTGGTTTACGGTTGTCTGCGGCATCCAAGACTAGGGAGAGGTCTTCCAGTGCTGGCGCGTGGACTACATGTGCCGGCACCGCCGACTCCAAGCCCCTTCCCCGGCAACTTCATACAGATGCTGTGTAATTTTTATTTTCCCACTTTTGTATTTCTGGGCGTTTTATTTTCTGTATTTCTCCTGTTTCCCCTGTAATTATTACGCTACCTGTATTTGGATACTTGAGATTCAATATACACCACCTTTACTAGTGGCTTGGGTTCTTGGTATTCGTGCCAAGACTCATTAGGCCCGCATATTTGAAAAAAAAAAAAAAAAAAACTTAAAACCCTCAAATTTCTTTTCCAAATTTCAAAATTGGTGCTGATGAGTGCCAAATATTGTGTATTTGGACCCCTTGATTTGCACTAGTTAGACCTTTAAGCTTGTTATTTTCTAATGTTTTGGTTAGTTTTTGTGTTTTCTGTTTCTGTAGGACAATAAGAGAGGAATGACAAATTTCATAAGGAAATAGCTGGAAATTCGGAGATCCTGAAAAGTCGATCGATCGAACTTAAAATTCGATCGATCGAAACTTTGCCCGAAGTCGATCGATCGAAATAAAAGTCGATCGATCGAAATTTCCCAGAAACTGCTTTTGCAGAGCGCGCCAGAACGCCCAATCAGATGCCAAAAAGCAATCCTCCCTCTGATTTCCGCTGCAGAACACGCTGGTTTCGTGTTTGTGGTTGTCTCTAGCTGCAGAGGAACCCTAGAGGAGGGTAGAGGAATCATTTCTTGCCCTAGCTTTCTTCTATAAAAGCCATAGCCATCCCCTTGTTGAAGGAGTAGTAGAGAGAGTAGGAGAGGAAAGAATAGAGCAGAAACTCTGTAGATAGGTTTAATTTCGTGCTTCTTGTAGTGTAATTCAATAGTTTATTTTCAGATACTTTTTCTTTGTAGAGCTTTTCTTTCATTTCCATGGTTGTTCATCATTTTCTTGTGGTGTTCTTAGTCATGGAAGACTAGTAACCTCAACTAGGGTTGAGGATGAAACCTTTCCATTGATAACACTCACAATCTTGCTGTACCACTTGCACATTTAAAGATATATCATGTTAGTTGTTCAAGTTCCATTCATTTAAAGCTTTATCTTTTGCAATGAATGTGGTTAGTGGTAGATAGAGGACATTTTATGTGTTTCAACAGACTAATACATTGTTTTATCGGTTTGAATGATGATATCCATTGTGATTGAATGATACATTGGATGTTTTGATTTCAATTCGGTACTCTTTGTGATTTGTCAATGTGTTGGATTCATTTAATGGTTCTTGGGTTTATGGTTAAGAAACTTGAATAACACCCTAAGCTTAATGTTCTTTGGGTGTTCAAGTGGAAACCAAGAGTGTGAATTGTAGGATTTGGTTTGGTGGATTCCTTGACCTTAGTTCCTTTTAATTTACATATTTCATTCTATCCCTTTCCTTTAGTCTTTTGTTCTTCAATCATTTTTCAACCCTTTGGAACTAGGTTAAAATGAGGTTGATTAAGCAAGACACCAATATTTGACCATTTCCCTGTGGATTCGACCTCGCACTTGCACACACTATATTGCAAACGATTCGTGCGCTTGCGAGTACTATTTAAAACACACATCAGGTGCATTGGTGAAGGGTGAAAGGTGGAAAAGTTAATTTGCAATTGATTTTATGAATCTAAGGTGGCAGATAGTCCTAGAAAAAAAGTTAATTTTGACAAATCATAATGAAAATTCAACTAATAAAGAATTTATTTTTGACAGTTAGTTTGGGAACCATTTTTACCTTTCTAAAATATTCATTGGATCAAATTAATTTTCATCCCATCTCACCGTAGTGATGAGATCCAGATCAAGAGGTAAAAAGTAAACAACGTTTCGGGCGCCACCTCTTTCCAAAACACTTCGGAAAGCCTCATGGCGCCAAGATTATACCGGACCCTAGTAACCCATCGAAACTCTCCATGTAGCACACGGTTTTTGGGACAGCCCTTGCCTTACTTACGTGGGATCTTGTAACAGGTTTTTGGGTTTTTAGGTTTTTTAGGGAGAAATTAGAGAATTGTAAGGGAAAAGAGAAGATGAAATGGATTTGTGAAATGGAATTATACTGATTATAACTGATAAATTGGCAACTTCGAGGATGCTAGAACCTCCAAGGAAACATCAATTCACTATCCAAAAGCTACCTTTAGTCTATTACCCACACTGTCCATTAGGTATTACAAAACGCATAAGATAAGGAATAAAACGACTAAGCCCTACTGACATATACAACGACATCAGTAAACACATAAAACGCATAAAAGCTAGACTCCTTCAAAACGTAGCCGTTTAGACTCTGGAGAGAGGTTGAATCCAGCTGGCACGCACCCACTCTTGGCTCCACCACTTTGCTGCCACGTACCCCCTTACCTATTGAACTCATCCCTCACTTCTTTAGCTTCCACACCTTCTCTCTTTAGTTTGAATCAAGCTTCCACCTTCAGACTCCATCCCCAAAGCTCCAGCAGCCAGCTTCAAGGAACATCAGTGACAATACCCCCTCAATTAAAACACCTTGCCCACAAGGTGGGGGTAGGCGTTCTTCAGACCATAAAACTCCTTCCAAGTCGCATCATTAGCGGTTTGGCCCTCCCAACGGATGAGGAGTTCGATGAGCGGGCGGTAGTCATGTGGCCGGGAACGACGGTTGAGCACTTCCACGAGTTCCGGTCGAAAAACTCCATGTGAATTGACAGGGGGTAGTTTAGGCACGAGGGCGACAGTGGATCCCAACTTCAATTTTAACTGAGAGACATGGAAAACGGGGTGGACGCAGGACTCCTTTGGCAGATCGAGTTCATAGGCAACGGCACCCACCTTCTGAATGATGGTGAAGGGACCATAGAACCGTGGAGTGAGTTTAAGAGACTGGTGGTGTGCCAAGGTCATCTGTTGGTTGGGCTGGAGGCGTAGGTAAACTTTATGACCTAGCTCAAATTGTCGCTCTGTCCATTTGATGTCTGCATATTTTTTCATGATTTGTTGTGCCTGTTGTAAGTTGTGATTGAGGATGGAGAGGATTTGCTCCCTGTTGCGAAGGACCTCATCCACTGCTTGTACTCGGGTTGTGCTCGAAATGTAGCTCAACAGTCTAGGTGGTGGAACACCATAGACCACTTCGAAAGGGGTCAACTTGGTGGAAGAGTGCCAAGTAGTATTATAGTAATACTCGGCCTAGGGTAACCAATAGGACCAGTTTTAAGGGCTGTCTTGGGCAAAACAACGTAGGTAGTTCTCCAGTGCCTTGTTGACAATCTCAGTTTGGCCATCAGTCTGAGGATGGTAATTGGTGCTGAGCTTCAAGGTAGTGCCTTGTAGCCGAAATAGCTCACTCTAGAAGGTGCTTGTGAATGTAGTGTCTCCGTCTGAGACAATGGAATTGGGCATTCCATATAGCTTAAACACATGAGCAATAAAAAACTGAGCTATCTTGGCTGCTGAGTAGGGGTGAGATAAGGAGATAAAGTGTGCATATTTCGACAAGCGATCAACTACCACAAAAATTACAGAGTACCTCTGGGATAATGGCAGTCCCTCCACAAAATTCATAGAGATATCTGTCCAAACCCTAGAGGGAATAGGAAGTGGTTGTAGCAGTCCCGCAGGGAAGAGATTATAATGCTTGTTTTCCTGGCATGTGTCACATTACCTGATGAATTTTTTGATATCCTTTCTCATGCCTTGCCAATAGCAGTCCGTTTTGGCCCGATAGAGTGTTTTCTCATACCCCGAATGCCCTACCATAGGATCACTATGGACATAGAGCAATACCTGGGCTTTAAGTTGTGGGGACTCACCCAACACAATTCTGTTTTTATACATGAGAATTCCATCTCGGAGAGAATACCTTTGGGTATTGAGCGCATGATTCTGCCATTAAGACATTAAAAACTGCAACTTAGGATCAAGCAAATATTGAGCTTTTAAGTCATCCACCCTGCTAAGATCAGGAAGAGATAAGATAGATAAGGAAATATTTGCAGCCTCCGAGTCCCTTCTAGATAGAGCATCCGCAACCTTATTCTCTACCCCTTTCTTGTATTCTAACAAGAAATCATAACCCAAGAGCTTTGTAAGCCATCTTTGCTAGAATGGAGTACCAACTTTTTGTTCTAGCAAGAACTTGAGGCTCTATTGGTCAGTGCGAATCACAAAGGACTACCCCAAGAGGTAGGGTCTCCATTTATACATAGCTGTCACTAAAGCAAAGAGCTCTTTTTCGTAGGTGGACATGTGAAGTGCTTTTCCTTTTAGGGCTTGACTTAGGAAGGCAATGGGACAGTTTGCTTGCATTAGGATTGCACCCACACCTATGCCACTAGCATCACATTCAATTATGAAGGGCTGGGAGAAATTGGGGAGGGCTAGAATCGAGGCTTGTGTCATAGCCTGTTTTAAAGCCTCAAAAGCATCCTGAGCTGCTGCTGTCCATGCAAAAGAATTCTTTCTAAGCATTTGAATGAGAGGGGCAGCAATGGAACCATAACCCTTTATAAATTTTCGATAATACCCTGTCAACCCTAAGAAGTCTCGCAAAGCCTTTAGGGTTTTAGGAAAAGGTCATTCCACCATGGCTTTAATCTTGCTCGGGTCAGCACAAACTCCTTAAGCCGAGACTATGTGTCCCAAATACTCTTCCTCCAATCATGCAAATTTACACTTAGACAATTTAGCAAATAAGGAATTCTGCCGCAAAGTCTCAAGTGTCAAGGAGAGGTGAGTGAGATGGGTTTCCATGTCCTTACTATAAACCAAGATATCATCAAAAAAGACTAAGATGAACTTTCGCAAGTAAGGTTGGAATATATGGTTTATTAGGCTTGGGAACGTAGAAGGGGCATTGGTTGGCCCAAATGACATAACCAAGAACTCGTAATGGCCTTCATAAGTGTGTAAGGTTGTTTTAGGGATGTCCTCATCAACTACCCTTATTTGGTGGTACCCAGACCTTAAGTCCAATTTTTTTAAAAAAAATTGAGCCCCATAACTCATCTAACAGTTCATCAACCACTGGAATACGGAACTTATCTTTAATGGTTACCTTATTCAAAGCCCTATAATCCATGCACATGCACCAAGTGCCATCCGCTTTTCAAACTAGCAAGACTAGGGATGAAAAAGGGCTGTGACAGGGTCGGATAACACCTGTATGCAACAATTCTTTGACAATCTTTTCGATTTCCGCTTTTTGATAAAAGGGCTATCGGTAGGGACGGATAGAAACTGGTTGAGCCCCAGGTTGTAGAGTGATGGAGTGATCCTGAACTCTTCTTGGTGGCAAGTCAGTAGGTTCCTTAAAAACATCACCAAAATCCTTGAGAAGTGCGGCCACAGGAGGTGGAACTCCCTGCTGGCCCATTGAGGACTGCTGCCCCTGTAACAGTTAGCAGTGGGTAGGGTAACTTAGGAGCTGTAAAACCAGACCCTTCCGTTCCAGCTTAGGCAATCGAAAAGAGTCACTACCCTCCAAGCTCAAATGTGGTCCTTGTTTCAATCCGTGCAAAATGCAAGTGGCCCATCTTGAATTCATGGTGAGATCCTTGTGTTGGTGGTCGGTAGAATCTAAGGAATTCGCTCTGTCGGTGGTTGGAGGCGCTACAGGTATCAGGATACGTGAGAAATGCAAAGGTTTGACAAGGTCCATTCTCCTCGACAGAGACGAGACTGCTTGGTTGAACAAGTCTTTCGGCGAGTTAGTTTCGGTCTAAGACTCCAGAGTTTTTTGGAATCAATCCGTTCGTGGTTTCCCTCCCATTCTTGCATAGCAATGTTACAACAGGCACGGTTATTTTTTGACCGTTGAGGAATATGAGGGTAGAAGAAGGAGCGGCTCCATCTTGGTTCTAAAAGGAAGATTTGGTGAAGGATGGGAGAGATTCGGGTTGGAACTCCGTTTAGCTTTCAGGCTTCTCCACACTGATTCTACCAACTCCTTGAAGCAGTTGGGTGCTTCTGGAGTTCCTCATGTGGAGTCCAATAATGTGATGAGGAGGAGTTATGCTGAGGTTCTGAGGTGCTCGCCGCCGAAGCTGGAAGAACCACTTCCCCCTTTTAGGCGTGTCCTCCGGGAAAGGGCCCCAGTGATCAGTTGAAAGCAACGGTTAAGACTACTTCGGCAAATTCAGTCTCTCCTGTGATGGAAGGTCCAACGAAGGCAGTTCGGGCTCCGGCGTTTGTTCCGGTCTCAGGCCTAAAGACAAGTGTGGCTGGCTCTAGCCCCCTTTCGTCGTCCTCAGCTACATGCAAGCCTGCAACTCGCAAGTCACGTTTTAGTGACAACCTCGATTTTTGCAGCTTCAGGAAGACGTTGGAGAGTCTTCTTGTAGATATTGGACATTGCCTGTCGGTTCTAGACCAGTTGGGTTATGGGCCCAAGCAACCCGTTTACTGCCTGAAGCTCAAGAATCGGTTTGCTCATATGGGCTCTAGTTTCTTCCGGCCCAAAGCTAAGGGTCCTCCGCCGGCCCAAGTCGCTTCAGCGCCGGCCTCTGACCTTATAGGTAAAGCCCCTCTGGTTCTCCCCAGCCTCCGGCCCAAGCTCGTTTATAAGGCTAAGGTTGGTTTGGGCCCTGTTACAAGCAACCTAAGGGCTTCTTCTTCCTCCCTGGTATCGACTTCTCTGCCCCTCGCTGGTTGTGCGCCCAAGTCTCCCAGGCTCGTCACTCCTCTTTCAGGCTCAGACGGCTCTTCCCTGGAGGTACCTTCTCCTTCTACTGAACCGGACTCTGATCCGTCTCAAGCCAGCTGTACTCTCTCTCTCTCTCTCTCTCTCTCTCTCTCTCTCTCTCTCTCTCGGCCTAGAACGCTGGAGCTGGTGCTTCCCTGTTTAACATCGGTCCCTTCAATGTTGCCGCCACTTGCTTCTCCGGTGGTCTTCCCTTTGGCGAGCCTTCAGCACCTCTCCCCCCCCCCCCCCCCCCTTGGAGGCGCCGATGGCCGTGTCTCTCAGGTTTCAGCTCAGGTCACCACCCTTGGTCAGGGATTCTCTCTCACCTTTGATGGCTCTCCCCCTCCCCTTTGGGTCCCCAGGTACTGCTACTCCTTTACCTGACCCTGATCCTGATCCTCTCTCCATTGCCCCGATCCTTGCGGAGGCTGCCCCTCTCTCTCTCGGTGGCTGGTGGCTTAGAGTTTGATTTCCCTGCTGTGGTCAATCCCATCCTTCTATCTTGCTGCCCTCCTTCCAAGTCCAAGTGGAAGATTGGGAAGAGCTCTCTGGACTGGCTTCTGCCGATGTTAGAGGATTCCTGGTACTCTGTGGGTCTCTCTTGCGATGATTCTGTTCATAATCCTTTGCCCCTGTTTTCTGATATGTTGTCTAACCATGAAGACCAAGGGAAGTGCTCCAGTCCGAAGGTGCGTAAAAAAGGTGTTAGAGAAGTTAATGGTCTCTTTTGCTTTGTCAACTATGATGCTCGTGGCGGCAGTGTCTCTCGTGGTAGGAACAAGAGGAGGGTTCTCAGTGGTTCCTCATGAATCCCAGATTGATCTCTTGGAATGTTAGAGGGTTGAATCAAAGAAGCAAGCGGTTGAAAATCAGGAACCTCCTCAGGCAGTGGAAGGCTGACATAATTTGTTTGCAAGAAACCAAATTAGAACTTATCTCTAACAGTATCGTGAAAAGCTTGTGGGGTTGTCAGTTTGCGGATTGGTGCTTTCTTCCTTCAAGTGGGGCTTTCGGTGGTATCCTGTTGATGTGGGATATGAGGGTTGTGAAAAAATTTGAGGTGCTGGTGGGGGATCACGTCGTGGCTTGTAGCTTTAGAAATTATGCAGATGACTTCTCTTGGGCTTTTGCTGGGGTTTATGGTCCTAACCTTGATCCTCTTCGTAGGAATTTATGGGACGAATTGGCTGGTTTGCTCAGTTTGTGGGATCTCCCTTGTTGCATTGGTGGTGACTTCAATGTCATCCGCTTCCCCTATGAGCATTTAAGAGCTGCTTGCATTTCTCCCGCGATGGCGGATTTCTCTGACTTTATCTTAGAGCATGGCCTCATGGACCTTCCCCTTGCAGGAGGGTCATTCACATGGTCGAATCTCTCCTCTCGATCTAGGATTGACAGATTTCTAGTCTCTCCGGTTTGGGAAGCTAAATATCCTGGTCTCTTCCAGAAGAGGGTTCCCCGCTTGTGCTCTGATCACTTCCCCATCCTCCTCAATTGCGGTGGTATTCATGCGACGGTGGGCGGCAACACTGATGACGAAGGTGACATGCGTTCCCAAGCTAATTCAGCACTTGGCGAATTGGAGGCATAATGGTAACAAGGAGCTCACGTTTGTCTATTTTTTATTATTTTTTTTTCTTTCGTATTATTGTTGTATTGTTGAGAAGGGTGAAATGAGAATTTCAAAATGTAAGGAGAAGGGTATCTTTTGGCTTTTGGACTAAAAGAGTCGCATGCCGTGCACGTGGCTCACTTTCCATCTATTTAGACAGCATAAACTGTCGGAGGAAGGCCAAAAAAACAAGCAATTGGTAGTTTGGGGAGCCGAACTACAAGTACTAGTAATTCGGGAGGCCATCTGGAGGACGGATGGTAGTTTGGAAGGCTTTATTATATTTAACCCATTTAAAAATTTATGTAGTTTTGAATGTTTTGGGCGCTAAAATTTTTTACCGAGCGTGAATTTCTTGAAGAAAAAAAATGGTTAAACTTTGAATTCTTTCTTATAATTGAATTTTAAATTTGCACATTAATTTTTACTAAAAACAAAAACAAATTGACAACCAAACAAGGCATAAGTGAGTTGCTTCTTTTCAAACTCCTAGATGGATCTATTCATGACAATTCAATTTTGGCCATGAAAAATCTTCAATGCCATGAAATACGAATAAGGCGACGGGGGATTGATGGACCAATTCTTTTTGAGAAATACTAGAGGTACTAAATCTTTTACTAATAGATATGTACTAAGATGATGTGGAGCTTATTCATTAATACCCATAACATTTCTTTTTATTAATTGTTTTGATCATCTCTAATGAATAAGATCAACATCATCTTAGTACCAATCTCTTAGTAAAAAAATTAGTACAACTAGCATTTCTCATTTTTTTTCCCTAATCAAAATGTGAAAACATCTAAATAACCATAAAAAGAAATTTTTATTTTTTTCCCTCCTTTGCCTTCCTTCTACTTAGGTGCCAAGGTTATCACATTATTAAATCCTCAAAAACCATATTTGTCAACCAAGTTTTTTCCATTGTAGAATTGGAGAAAAAATCACAAAATTAATTCATTGCATCCAAGCCCTGAATGAATACATATGTAGAAGTTAAAATAAATAAATAAATAAATAAAATTAATCCACCAAACTTTGTAGCACTTCCAAGCTAGCTAGTCAACCAAAAGGGAAATGAAAATAAAGGAAACTTCGCTTAACTCCATTGTATTGTTGCTGTTTTTGTAATTGCTCATCTGAACTTTAAAAACTCTCAATTTAGTGATTCATCTTTCATTTTTTTTTTCTTTCCAATTCCATCACCCGTTAGGATTTTTTCGTTAAATCTTGTCAAAATTTTCAAAATACACTTATCTTTTATTAAAAAAAATATATATATATATAAACAAATTTCAAAGCTTTAAGCGTAAGTATTTTTGTAAATTTTGTTAAATCTCAACCAATGCCTAAATCTTTGATTTTATTTTATTTTTCCGAAAAAAAAATGAGGGTATTTTGAAAATTTTGACACTTCTCGATTAAGATTTAACGAAAAATCCTAACAGATAGGTGAAATTAAATAATAAAAAAAAGAGATCGAAGGATTTATGTACTAAATTGAAAGTTTTTTTTAACTTTAAGTAATTACAAAATGCGATAGAAATTCGGGGGTTAAAGTGAAGAAGTTCAATCTACCAAACTTCAGTAGCAATTCCTTGGCACATCACCTATCAAGCTTCCGGTGCCGGTGGCGCTGGTATTGGAAAAGGCAATCTGTAGATCCGAACAAGAGTGCACCAATACTCTATTATCTTTCCACCATAAACCCTCGTATATTACCGTCGCTCTCACAGAGACATTGAAGCTCATCATTCCCTTCTCCCTATCCCGCCTAATCTCTTGCGATTCCGGGTCCCCCGAGAACCACTGAGTTCCGTCCTCGATCATAGCATTCACAGACTTTTCCCTCTCCATGCCCAACCAGAGAAGCTCCTGCACCGTCTCCCTCGCTAGAATATAGCTTTTGTAGAAAACACTGACCTCAATCTCCTCAAAGTAAATTTTCCATGGACAATTTGCACGATTATAGGTGAAGCCGATATCATATATGGCCGTCAACGTATAATTGTCGGAGGTATCAAATTTAGGTGTAGATAGCGAGTCGAGCGAAAGAGTAGGGGTTTGTTGTCTGAGGCTGAACCAGATAAGGCTGAAGGTAATGGCGCTAACCGTGAGTGTCGACACCAGCAGGAAAGCTACGATGACAATGAATCTGGTGACGCCGCTCTCATGCTGGTTGGCCGGCGCCGAGCCACAAAGCTGAGGGTTACCATCATCGTTGTAATTGCAAGGGTGAACTTTAATTCCTGAATGTTGAGCTTTGAAAGGTATCTCCGCAACGCAACCAGCCATGGTTAAGAGGAAGAAACGAGGAGATCGATCGAAAGATTTTGGCGGAATGAATAATTAGATGTTAGAAATTACGATTTTATCACACGATCATCCTGCTGGTATGACAATTTTAAATAAATTTTTAATTTTTTTGTTTAACATAAGTAAATTAAAGAATTAATTTTAACTGTCACGTCAATATTATAAAATAATCGTAGAATAAAAATATATAGTTTCTTGGGTTACTTTAATTGGAATATTAGTTACCAAACCAATTGCATTGATGTGGTGGATGGGTAGAAATTGATTTAATTTGTAACGAAAGGCTGTTCAGATCAATAAAACAGGGAGGAAATAACAGAAATTTTCCTTCTTTTTCTATTCATTTGCACATAATGATCATAGAATTAAGCAACAGATAACAAATTAAATTTCAAGTTGAAGCCGATCGGGTCAAATCTTATTGTTCCTCGATGAAATATTGATGAAATTGTTGAGTAGTAAACTTATGCTTTTATTATATTCATTTAATTATAAAAAAAGGGATAAATATAATTCACCCCCTCTTAAGTTGTCGACCATTTTCAATTTGACTACCAAAGTTTAAAAAATTGAAATGTACCCTCCCAAAATTTCAAAAAATTTCAATTCAAGCAGTCAAACCAGACGGAATTTTGACCACTTTAAAACGACGTCGTAACCTTTGAGGGTAGGGGTGGCCTTCGGGCCACCCCTAGATGAGTTCTAGAGGTGGTACAAAAGCCACCCCCAACCCCTGGGGTGGCGCACAGCCACCTCTAGCACCAGGGGGTGGCCGCGCACCACCCCCGGCAACCTCTTGGGGTGGCCGCCGCCTCCCCTAGAGATTTTTTTTAAAAAAAAAATCAAATATTTTTAAAAAATTTGTAATTTACCCCACAAAGTTTCTGAAATTTTTAATTCACCTCTAAAAGGGAAAAACGACGTCGTTTTGCCCTCACCAAAACGACGTCGTTTTGGAGTGGTCAAAATTCCGTCTGGTTTGGAGTTATTAAAACAACATATGCTGCTCACATGTCAAGGGACACATGTTAATCTTATATGTGGGTTATATGAAATTTTCTACAAACCAGTTTGTAAGAAATTTCTGTCCGAAAGGTATCGCTTGATATAACAACATTTTTTTTTTATGACATTTTAGCTGAGTTTTGTGGAAACAAATAGTTTATAAAAATATCTGCATCTTATAAAATTAATTAGAAAAAGCTTCACTTAACCTAGTGGCAAAGCCAGGATTCTGATTGAGGGTGGTCAAAATTTTTTTTTAATGAATTAAAAAAAAAGTTGAACAAAAATTAATTAAAAATATTAAAAAATATAACTAACAAAATAAATAAACAATTCAACAAAAGTTATTTATTGTTTAAAACATATAAACAATAGGATGGTAATGGAAAAAAAATTTCTTAAGCAAGAATTTTTTGACAGGTTTATTAAATCTACCTCGACACGAGCTCGTTTAAAAATTTAATTGAAGCTCATTAGAATTATTGTTGTTCTCCATAATATTATTAGGTAACTAGAATAATATATTTCATACATACAATTAAAATATGTAACAAAAAATATATATTTATAAACAATTAATTTAGAAGAAAAATCTAAATATAAAAGTTTAATTGGGTATTTGAAATTTTTTAAGAAAAAATTGATTTGAATTGATACGAATTGTTGAAGGCTTATAACAGAAGAAATATTGTAGAAAGAATTGTTGGCGCATATTATGATTCTCTAATTGCAATTTGCAAATTCATTCTTTTTCTTTATTTTTCTTTAAAGTCGGCCGAAATTTCAAAAAAGAAGAAAAAAAAAAAAAAAAAAAAGAAAAAAGGTAAAAGTTGGCCCATTATATCATGGGCCTCCTGCTTTTTACTTTTCAGGACTCTTTATCGTTGCCTTCAAAGTCTTGTTTTTATTAAAGTTTTTAATAACTCTCTTGATTTTGTAATTTTTCCCAGAGTTAAAAAACTCTTAGTTTAATGTATTTAATTTTTTTTTTTTTTTTTTTTTTAAATCTCACCCCTAACGTTAAGGTTTAGAGTTAAATTAAACTATCAAATTATAAAATTACCCTTATACCCTTATAAACTTTATAAAATTATAAAATTACCTTTAAATTATAATTAATTTTTTGGAAAAAAAAATACTGGATTATTAGGTATTTTGGTAATAGTCTCGATTGCTACGCATGGCCTCAGTTAGGTATATCCAAGGTCTTAGGCTCCGTGGCACGTGGGTTTAGTTTTTGATGAATGCTGAAGAGTTAATGGCACATGGCTTCAGTTAGACATTTACTAGTTGAAACTTGAGAGGGTGGTTGTTCGTGGACCGTGGGTTTAGTAGATCCTTTGTAATTTGATCCAATTTCACAAATATCAATCCATTATTTTCATTAATTCAGTTGCTTTAATTTTCTTCTATTTCAAATCAATTTAAAATATTTTTGATAAAATATTCTAAAATTAATCTTCTTCTTAGCGAAATGTTCATTCTACATCTCGACAACTTGCTAATCTACAAAATATCGGAGTGTTTCACAGGTGAAAAAATAACTGTATAGTAAGTAAATTTTTATAAAACTTGTTATGCAATTAGCCTTCTGTAACAAATCACATTTTTCAAATTTAAGTAACTAATAATATTATGGGTTTTACAAAATGGATCAGGGTCGCTGCCATCATTATGCCAATATTAAAGGCGGGCATAATTCTGGTAATAAGTCACTTGTATTTTAATGCATGACAAATGTATAACATGGAGATTATTTAACAGTCATAGCTATCATCTATATGATTTATCAATGCCTTTAACCCTTCTTGGTAGGATTGGCGTTGTCCTGAGGGACATGTAGTATAATATCGGTATCTAGGATATTGCCGCGTGCCATTATTGTTAGTAACTCGACTAAGTTCGATGGGACATCGCAAACCCTATCAAGAAAGGATTAAGGGCTCGAGTAGACTATATGGAGTTTGACTATGGTACATTCACTTGACATATCAAATAATATATCTATATTGTATCATCATGATTTTCTAGTTTGTCATTTGATAATAACTCTATTGCATATTAATTCTTGTGATTTATCAATATTTTATGAAACAATTTGAAAAATATAAAGTGACCCCTATGTGTGTGTGTGATCAACAATGCATCAAAATATAAATTCGGAATGTAAAAAAGACATATATTTTGATGACGAAGTGGAAACTCTTTGCAACAAAGAGAAAAACTACTCTGGGGCAGTCAAACCCAGGAAATCCACTAAAAGAAAAAATAGCTAGTTACAAAGTAGTCGTATTCACATACCCCTGATGCAGTAGTTGTACCTTGAACTCTCACATGTACTTATACGTGATTGCCTCCCAACCAGACCACTTGTCTGAAGGGTTCTTCAATGGAATCCTTTAACTTAATGCTCCTCCCTAAGTTAGACTTCAACGGTTGATCAAATCACACAAATCAAAATTCTAAGAGAGCTAGTTGATCTTACAATCTCTGCTTAAACACCTTCTCTTAGCACACTGGAGTTTATATGATACTCATTTTAAAAACACTGTCTAGAGGCCTCATTATATAGGTTTCTAAAATCCTAATTCTACTCAAACTTGGATTTGCATAGCGACGTCCGGACCTGCAACTAAAACTTCGTGAAATCACTAAAGTGCGTCCGGACCTGCAACCCTAGCATCCGGATGGTTGCATAAAGTACTTCCACTGTCCGCAGTCATCACATCAACGTCCGTACCTTCTTGTAGATGTGTGCTCTATGTGACTCGAGTCTGCTGGGTCGTCCGAACTTCTTCTAAACGTTTGCTCTCAGACTTCAGTGTATGCTGTGCCGTTCAGACCTTTATAGGACTTTGACTTTTTAAGCTAGGCGTCTAGACCCTGGCATCTGGACGTCCGGATGGACCGTAGGGAAAACAGACTTTCTGAGCTGTAAAGTCCCCATCATATTTCCTTCAACAGGAACTTGCCTTCTTAAGAGATATTTTGTGCAGATACTTGTCATGATCAGTCCTTTCCATAAAGGAATATGTATTCTGTGATATTCTTCTGGAAGACTCTGGAAATACGGTGTCCTTGTTATATAATTCCCTGATATGGAAGTCTCTTATAAGGAAGCGTTTTTGTCAAACCAGAATGAGTCAATTAAAATAAACCAACACAATTGAGTTCACAATATAATGACATGTTCTCCCTGTGTATCTTATTCACTAAGTCGTGGACTTGGACTTATATTTTTTTTTTTTTCCATAAATAAGACATGTTTTGTTTTATAGTTAGCTTATTTTGTAAAGTCGGGTATGAGTAGGAGGGAGCCTCTATTCCCAAAGCCTCTAGAGGATTTGGAGAGATTGATATTCGAAGGGTTAGACATTGGCTTGTCAGATTTCTTGATGACTGGAAGAATGGAAAAAATAAGTGATTTCGTAGTGTAACACTCCGGTCCCATATTGAGATAAGATGAGTAGCCAACATATAGAGTGGGTGGTTAATAAGAGATGCTCATGGGGGTGCTAAGTCTCACATTGCTTACTTGCTCGGTGAAAATGTGCTTTATAAGCGATTATAGGAAAGCTTAAGATTGACTAGTTCTTTTAGAATGATAGCACATATATGGTTAGCGTTTTTCCTTAGGTCGTTATAAATGGAATCATAGATACCTAGTAATGCCGGTCACATTGCATGACATGGCCCTGAACAGGACATCATAGGTTTAAAGGGCTGAGAAGTTTGTAACACCCCAGTTCCCATATTGGGAAGAGATTAATAGCCCACATAGAGAGTGAGTGATTTATAAGAAATACTTATGGTGATAGGGAAGCTCTGAATTGACTAGTCTTTTTGAGGTGATAGCGCATATGTAGATAGTACTTCTTCTTGGGTCATTACACACTTACACATATAGTTTCAGTTGTTGGTATACCTTTTCCAAAGTAACCCTGGCATGTCAGAATGTTTACATATATTGAGGCATCTACCTATAGAGTTACGCAGTATTGTGATATGACTTTTGATGACATTTACTTGCCACCGTGGGTTAATTATCATGTAATTAATTTTATAGGGGCATTATAGGAAAAGAGTCGATAACAACTTATTTTTTTCTCCTTAATAGAGTCCTTATGGGCTCTTTCAGCCCATGCGAGGTCTTAGACAGAAAGACCCATTATCACTATATCTTTTTATATGGGCTTGGAAATATTGTTCAAGATGCTGCGAAAAGACTAATTAAATGGGCTTCCTCGTGGGATAAAACTTTATCAGGCCAGCCCCAGCCCCAACTTTGATGGGATCCAAATCCCTTCATATTTTTTAAAATCTGAGGCCTTGTTTGGCAAACAACGCAGAAATTTCCTACTTTATTTTTACATTTTCCAATAACAATCAACATAAAAAAAACATTTCAACTTTTTTTCACTTTTTATATCACATCAATAATTTTTTATTACTATTCAAATAAAAAAATCCACTACAATACATTATTATTATTATTATTTTTCACTTTTCTATACAATTTTTTTTTACTTTATATCACATTTATCACTTTTTACTAACTCTAAAATTAACAACTCACTATCCCGTTCTACACAGTGCTTTGCCAAACAAGGCCTAAATTTCTCAGATTTTAAGATCTGAGTCGATGCAAGGGGTAAAATAGAGCTAGTTGTTGCTGCATTTTTAAAATAAAAAAGTCAATGAAAAATTCAAAAGCATTTCAAAACTCTTTTATTCTATGTAAAACAAAATTTGCCCCCCAAAATTCCCCGTCTTCAGAACTCCTCCCTCCGCATCAGGATCATCTCCAGTTGATGGATCCTAGTCCCCTCCCTCCACCCTCCCCCAAAATCCACTATATCCAGACAAGTCGACGGATCAGCCACCCAACAGACACCGAGTAACGAACCACCATACTTTCCCGAGCTTCGGGCGATGCCAAATCGTGGACAGAAAGCACTGTGCGACGCGGGGTCATGACCATCCCACAACCACCGTACTTCGCTGAAGAATCACCACATGCCCACTGGGGATGAACATCATGAACCACCACCGTACAGAGGTAATTTTTTTATTTTTTATTTTTTCATTTGATTTCCTTTGGTAGTATGACCCCATATCTGGCTTCTCCTTGTTTTTAATTTATTTTTGGTTTTTCTAGCTTTTTGGCTTTTCCTTGTTGTTTTTAATGGGTTACCCGGGTGAAAACCAGTTATTCAGACTGGGTAGTATTTTTTTTAAAAAATACTACAACTACATATCAGAGTTATTGAAAAAATACTACAATTATATGTTATATATCTCACATATGTCTTATGTATTTAATGTCAGTTTACCGTGTCAAACCCAACCTAAAACATAGGTATATATATAGGGACGATGTTAAAAAGCACAAGATCAATTCAATCCAAAGTCCATTACTCCAGCTCATAATGATCCTATCCCAATCATTTAGTATAACTATGTAACAACACTTAGGGTTGAGAATGGGGCGGGGGGAGGGGGGGGGATGAGCTTTTTTTGGCCCCGCACCCCGCAAAAAACCTCCTACAACCGTGAGGGACGGTTGGGGATGGGGCGGAGATGAACGGGGAAGGGATCCGGTGGTATGTGAGGATCCCCGCGGGTATGGTTCTACAGCAAAAACTGGCCAAAAAAGTGAAAACAACACCCACATGATTTTGCATATCGTCATTTGAACGCATTCCAAGAAGAAAAACTCAACCACGAGTTACAATTCTAATGCACTATTACTGGAAATTTAAGTAAGATATGCATTTTAGAGGGATACATAAGAAAATCTGCATGTACCTTATTAGTACTCGAGGCACAGAACCCACATGATGGAAATGAAGCTTTCAAACACTTCATACAGCTCCAACGATTGGCATTTAGTATTTACAGCCGAACTGTAATTCGGGGAGGTGTAGTTTTTGAATTGAGATGTTACTGTTGGCACAACCAATGGTGAATGAGTCGAAGTTAGGTTAGAAAGTAAGAAAGTCAGGAAGTTTTAAGTGTTTTTTTTTCGTGTTTTTTTTTTTTTTTTTTTTTTTTTTTTTTTTAAAAAAAATTTGCAGGGTGGGGATCCGAGAATTTTCAAGGGCCCTCCCCGCAACCTGCACCGTATCGTGCGAGGAGCCCAAATAAAGGCCTGTGGCCCACACTATGGGTGCGGTTTTATGCTAGAGGGGGCGGGGCGGGGCGGGGCGGGGCGGGGCGGAGCGGGTATTGCGGGGATTTGTTCACTCCTAACAACACTCACGTAGATTGAGTGTATCTAGTAGTCCTAGTATAATCTGTAACATATTCCTAGTATAACTCTGATATGTAGTTGTAGTATGATTCCTATTGTAATATGTATTTTTTTTTTTAAGAAGAACTCATATTTTGTGAAAAAGAAGTAGGTTTTAGGCTGCGACTAGTAAGAAGAGAAAATAAAAGTGGAAAATAGAAATAGGAAAGGGTTAAGGGGCGTGTGTTTAGGGTAAAGTGTAAGGGGTAATTTTTTATTTTTTTTTTTAATTTATTATAACCCAGAGCCGATTACCCGGTTATAATCTGGTGTCTAGAAAATTAATACCCGACTCTGGCTCCAACTCCAGGTATAACCGGGTACCAAATCAATTTTCTGGTTTTCCGGTTAGTGTCCAAAGCCGTTTTCCTGGCCGATTATAATCGGTCCGAAATTACACCCCTAACTTTAGGAGACAATTTAACCACGAAGAAGCTTCTAGACAGCCAACAACTTGTAAAAGAAATGTTGAGAGTAAAGCTCCACTAGGGGAAGAAATAAATCAAAAGGCAAGGATGGACCCCAAAACCATCTTTGCTTCTTTCTGTGTATCAGAAATAAATCATCTTGCTGTACATCAGAAATAAATTAAGAACCCAACATGTGTATCAGAAATAAATCATCTTGCTTCCTTCTGGAGGCTGGATTTAGAAGCTTCTAAACAGAAAGCAGCTCGGAAAATCAATGTTTTTTTTTTTTTTTTTTGGAATTTCGGAAAATCAATGTTGCAAACTAGTCCAAGTAACCGAGAGAAAATGATTAAAGTCAGATAACAAAAAGTTAATTCATAAAGCGAATATTGTTGATTAAAGTCAAATACAACACAACAGCCCACAAAATTAATGGTATCAGAGCTTGTTTTCTTACTCTTCCTCTTCTCCAGAACTCTGCCCGCAGCTTCTCTGAGACTTTTTGTCAAACACTTCCTTCACCTCTGTTTCTTCACCCACACAAAAAGTTCACCACCACTGGCACCAAAAACTTGTGGCACCAAGGCACCCAAAATTAATTATCCAAATGGTGAAGTCTGTAGAAAATGTCTTGTAGATCTGGGAAAAATACAGAAAAAGCCAGAGAAGCCCACAAAACGTAACGTCAGAGGAAAAAGCTAGAAAAACCAAAAATAAATTAAAAACAACAAGGAGAAGCCAGATCTGGGGTCATACTACCAGAGGAAATCAAATAAAAAAATAAAAAAAATTACCGTGTGGTGGTTCTTTAGCAAAGTACGGTGGCTGTGGGACGGTAGTGACCCGGCGTCGCACTGTGCTTTCCGTCCACGATTTGGCGTCGCCCGAACCTCGGGGAAGTACGGTGGTTCGTTACTCGGCGTCTGTTGGTGGCTGATCCGTCGACTCGTCTGGATATGTGGATTTTGGGGGGAAATCTGAGAAACTCAGATTTGATGCAAACGCAGATTTAAGAAATCTGAGAAACTTGGTTTTAAGAAATCTGAGGGGATCCGGATCCGCTTTGATGAGGGTCAGTTCCTTGACTCCTCCAAAATGAGAAGCATCTATATGATCTATTAAAGTATTTATCGGTATTGCCCATAAAATGAAAGCAGATCTTGGTCCATGGAGTTCCAAGAAGGTAAGAACTCCAGCCTGTGCAAGCTCAGTCACAGTCTAAGTTCAATATATGCCTTACTAATGTCTCGAAACCTTCGGGGATAAAACGGAGGCGGAAGGGGAGCGGAGAGCGGAGAGCGTAGGAGGAAGACTAAAGATGCTGTCGTCGGCACACGCTCTCTACCCCTTCTTACCCTAAAAAAGCAGGAGTCCATTGCGTCCTTGAACTGATAACCATCTTTCGCTTAACCTATCCTCCTCCGTCCCTCTAGAACAACAACGGACAGTATAGGGAAGCAGACCTTTGATTTTCTTGAACCACCTAAGAATACGTCGTCTGATTGAATCTTCTTGTTCTTGGATGCTCCATAGAAATCCATCGCTATTCATTTCTTCCACCAGAAGTAGGTCCAAATTCAGAGTTAGCAACATAAACATGCCATGATCAGTGTAGCTATTCTTGGATTTCTTGTTTGGGCTCATCATATGTTTACTATGGGCTTAGACCAGGTGATTGCTCTTAGACTTGGAGCAAATTTAGCAAAATCATGAAGGAGAGATTGCGAAAATGATATAAATTTAGGGGGTTTAGTGAAATTTCCTCAATTTATATTCATCATGTTTTCAACAATCCGTTAGTCACGAGGTAAATAACAATATCTTCAGGGACTTCTTTGAAATTTACCCAAATAAAAAAAGAAAACAAAATCAAGAATAACTTATTCTTCTTCGATTTTCAACCCGAACGCACCGGAAGAAAACCCAAAGACAATTGTACTAACTCCCAAACTCTCTCTCCCTCTCTAGCGAGCCATGAGTCTCTTCGGTCTGGGCAGGTATAATATGAAAAAGAAAAGATAATTTAGATCTTATGTATTGTTTTTCCTGAAAATACGTATTACTCTTTTGTAAAATCCTTTGTTTTGGTGCTTGAATGTGTTCTTGCTTTCTGTCTTTTGCCTAAAATGATGAACAATGGAAATTATATATGGTTTGTGATAACTTACGGCAGATCTTACTCATTCATCCAAAAAAAACTTACGACAGATCTATTGTATTGGGTAGATAAACAATTTGTGATTTTGATATCATTTTTGGGCTTTATTGACTTTTTTTTTTTTTTTGTAAGTATGGGCTTTATTGACTTCGATCATGCTTTTTTGTTTTTACTATATCTGTGTGTGTGCGCGCGCGCCTATGATGCTAATATTTAATGGATACATCTTTTTCTAGTTTAATGTGTTTTACGTATAGGATATAAATGGGTTAAAATCGTTGTTAATTTGGTCATATTTGTTGGTTGATTTTGTGTGATAACACTAAGCAATTAGGGGTGTGCACGGGGGACGGGCCGGATTTCCGCCCTTTTTGCCCCCGCCCTGCACCCTTACGGGTTGTGAAAATCACACCCACGAACCACTCAAAAAATGGAGAATCCGTGTGGTGCGGGGTGATGCGGGGTGGGGGGTGCAGGTTGGGCGGGACGGGGTGGGTTCAATACCTAATCTAGAAACCAAAGCTAGATTCAATATCTAGAACTCAAACAAGCAACCAAACAAATCAACTATTTTTTCAAGAACCAAATAAATTATAGAGAAATTTAAGCAACAGAGAAACACCAACCATGGTCCGACGAGGAACGGAGGATGCAATCACGAAGCCACAACCGAAGGTCTTGAAGCTAGGGGTGTGCATGGGGCAGATTTTCGCCCTTTTTGCCCCCGCCCCCGCCCCGCACCCCTGTAGGTTGTAAAAATCATACCCGCGAACCGCTCAAAAAATGGAGAATCCGTTTGGTGCAGGGTGATGTGGGGCAGGGGGTGCAGGTTGGGCGGGGTGGGTTCAATACCTAATCTAGAATCCAAAGCCAGATTCAATATCTAGAACTCACAAACAAGCAACCAAACAAATCACAAACAAATCAACGATTTTCTCAGGAACCAAACAAATCATAGAGAAATTTAAGCAACAGAGAAACACCAACCTATGTTCCGGCGAGGAATGGAGGACACAATCGCGGAGCCACAACCGAAGGTCTTGAAGCGAGCTTCGACGAATTAGCCAGTGAGCCACGCCCGTCGCTCTCCATGGTTGCCATTCGGCCCATTCCGCAAACCGTAGAAGAACTAAAAAAAGAAGAAGAATAAGTGGAGGAGCGAGTGAGAAAGACCGAGAACTAGTGTTTGTAGAGAGATGGACGAAGAAGAGGAGGAAAATGAAAGAAGGTTCTAGATTAGACTTTAGAGAATAGAGAAGGCAGCCTAAAAAACGCACCATATGCGTTTTTACGTTTTACGTTTTTTTGTTTTGTCATAAATGTTTAGCCTAAACGCACCGTATGCAGCCTGATTCATCAAACAGCCAAATGCACCGTTTGGAGTAGGTGAGCTGTAACAGCTGTAAAACACTTCTACTTCTAGATTATTCCAGCCTACCCCATTTACTATTTTACCCTTCAAGCCTTCAATAATGTATCTCAACCTTCTAGATTAGACGAAGCCATGTGGCTTCGTCTCTTTCTTTTCCTTTCAAAATTTCAGGTTACAGTGTTTCACCGTTTCAAGTTTCGTCTCTTCTTTTCCTTTCATCTTCTTTTCGCAAATCTCAGATATCTTAGATTCTCAGCCACCGTCCTCCTCCAATCCTGCTCAAAGCCAAAGAATCCAAAGATAGTAGTACTAATGAAGATGAAGAAAGGGTGACTCGTGAGGGACAGCCGGAGTCCCTGGACAGGGGGTTAGGGTTTTTTATTTTTAGGTGTTTTAGGTTTATGCGGTGCGGTGCGGGACAGGGATCTAGTGTTGAAAAAATCATAAACCCGCGTCCCGCACGGTTTGGCAAAAATTCAAACCGTGTCCGCAAATATCAACATAAAAACCGGTAGGGGCGGGGTGGTGTGGTTTTGCCCACCCCTATAAGCAATACGCACATACTTTATTAGTATTAACTAGATTCTATTCACGGCTTTATGATGTGATCATATTATTTAGTATTTGATCCAATAACGAATAATCTCTGATAAGGAGTTTGATTCCAATTATTCTTAATAGAGTTAAGAGTCCTAGTCTAGAGTTAATAGAGTCCATCTTAATCCTAGTCGGCCAGTTAGATAGTTTAAGAGTCCTATTTTGATTACTAGTTATCTTTGTAACCGATCAGTATTGCTCCTCTATTTAAAGGAGATTATTAATAAAGAAGAAGTATGATGAATATTGTTTGGTATAATATAGTTTACTGTGTTTAGGAGATCAGGCTCTCTCGAAGTAGCCATTGGTGGTAACGGCTCCCTTGAACGAGCCCATCTATCATTTTCCTGTGTTTTGTGTCAGTTGGTTCACATCAATTGGTATCAGAGCCAGGTTGATTGTTTTCTACCGCAATCATTGATCCTTGAGCTTCTGCATGAGGTACGCACTATGGTGGAGCATATGGGAGATGTGTGCCATCAAGTTGCCCTAAAAATCCAACCCAACGTCCCACCACCATGCCCCTCTCCAGCAAGCCAATCATTGCCCATAACACCTATCCCACCGGCTGCTACTGTCACAATAAAGATGACGAAAAGAGCTGCTGAAGCAACAAAAATCCATCTGCACCAACGTCGCACTAAATCACTGTCGATCAGCTATAGATCTGCCCACCCCAGTTGCAGATCCAGACATCACCAGAACCAGCAATGCTGGCAACACTACAAGGGTCCGCATTGCAACAATCTCCTTGGCCCTCGCTGCCAACAGATCAGAAAGAAGCACCATAAGCCCATGTCACCATCTCTTTAGCCCGAGCTACCAATGGATAAATCAAAAGCACCACCCTCAGACGCAGATCTGCACTGTTCAGTCCCTGGGTTTATTCTTTACCGTGGTGCAAGTGAGCAACGACAAGCCTTTGTGTGGCTTATTAAAAGAAAAAGAAAAAATATGGAAAAGAAAACAAGAGATAGAGGCAGCAGCTAGCTTGCTTAACAAGGTGCGAAAACCCAAAGAAAGAGTTTGAAGTTTTGTCAACATATCAAACTCTTTAAAAAAAAAAAAGGCGCAAAAGAAGACAAGCAACTTCTTGTGGGTTACGAAAGAGAAAGCATGCCTTGGTTGAGTTTTTAATAATTGTTATTTTTATAATTGTTAAATGATATTTTTAAAAGGGTTTTAAGAGTAGTTTTTAGAAAATTTTCCTTGGGGACAAGGAAATTGTTAGGGGAAGGAAATGATGTGATCATATTATTTAGTATTTGTGTTAGTGTCCAATAACAAATAATCTTTGATAAGGAGTTTGATTCTAATTATTCTTAGTAGAGTTAGAGTCCTAGTCTAGAGTTAATAGAGTCTATCTTAATCCTAGTCGGTCAGTTAGATAGTTTAAGAGTCCTATTTTGATTACTAGTTATCTTTGTAACCAATCAGTATTGCTCCTCTATTTAAAGGAGATTATTAATGATGAAGAAGTAGAGTGAATATTGTTTGGTATAATACAGTTTACTGTTTTTAAGAAAATCAGACTCTCTCGAAGCAGCCATTGAAGGTAATGGCTCCCTTGAACGAGCTCATCTATCTTTTCCTGTGTTTTGTGTTAGTTGGTTCACATCACTTTATGACAAAAATACTGTGTTGGTTTGGTTAAACTTTTTAGAGGTTGTTTTTGCTTTTTTGTTGTGATGTAACATAAAAGTGAAAGTAGTTTTGAGTTGTTTGTTAATACTTTTGTGTTTTTTGCTAAAATGAAAAAAGTTGTCCTAAAAAGTGTTGCCAAAGGGCCCACTAACATGGGAGTTGACGTCCAAAGTTATGGCAAGGTTCTTTGTTATGGATTGAAATGTGTTATAGGTGTCTGCTATCAGTTATGTTACCATTCTCACAGTCGCTTGCATTGACTTAGATATATGGTTGCTTAAATGGGTCCAAAACAACTGGTTAGCATTATAGAATGTGATGCTGTAAGTGCATTGTTCTGTTGGATTTAGTACAAAGTGAACATTGAAGCTTTGCAAGGGTGAACAAAGTGTTGTGTTGACAACTTCACTTTGCTTTGTCATATCTGGATGTTATATGTATGATGGAGAATTATTCCCATATTGAAAGGATCAGCAATAGGGGTTTCACTCTGAAAGAAAACGAATGAAGAGAGCGGGCAGCATCTCTAGTGGTCTTGACAATTTGTGTAGTATAGGAAAAGCACTTATTACAGCAATAGCATTCATTTACTGCTAGTTTTGATCCTCTATATTCTTACATATGTTTACTTGGTCTCTTAGCGTGAAACCAATAATAGTATTTTAATTGGTTGATATGTACAAAGTTATTGTGCACAACTATGGACTTAAATGCATTTGTATGTATATAATGGTATCTTCTTGCTGCTGGTATGCCTCTCTTGTCTAGATCTTCAAATTGACTGTTCAAAATGTCTATGGTTTGCATTTTTAAGCTATACAATTAAGCAATAATCTTGACTATTTATATGCCACAGTTGCATCTTTCATTGTACATAATAAATGGTAGCTCGATCGGGTGAGCTCGTTGACTAGCCTCATTATATGCTAGTTGCATTTTAGGGTCTCCTCGTTCTTTTTGCATTGGCAACACCAGTTAACAAGGGCAAGTCCCCACCTCCTAAGATTATCGATCGTGAGGATTTTACCCAAAATTGTCATCCAAGTGAAGAAAGCAATGCCTTCACCTTCCAAACGCTCTTCCAAGGGAACAGACGGAACTCTCACGGAACTCTCTAGACTGTAATGAGTTATAGTAGCTCTTCACTTCAAAGCCATGATTGCATGTTGGGGTCCACAATCTATTTGTCTCCCCTGAATGGGCTTTCAAGGAGTACAATAGGTTGAGGAATACGACAAGGGACTCCAGCTCCCAATCTTGGACTGCCCTGAAGAAGCTCGGATTCCAATTGATATATGTGCCGGAGGGGTCCAAGTAATCTGACACTAAGTCCTTTTTGTCATGAGCTTTAGCTTAGAGTTGCAGGAATGAGGACTTGAGAGCTGCTTCTTCGCACCAAATATCATGCCAAAAACATATGCAAAATCCATCTCATCTCTGTAGGAGACCAAATTGGAGAAATTCTCCTAGCCATTCTTAATATTCCTTCAATGGCCCACTTTGTATGGCTCTCGAGTTTCCTCTGAGTAGCAGCCCCTCTTTGGATCTTATACTTATTGACAATCACCTATCTCCATAGGGAATACTTTTCTTGCGCGTATCTCAAAAGCCATTTACCCAAATTAAGGTTTTATTAAACAGTATGAGGTTTTTTATGCCCAAATTTCAAAAATGGAAGATAATGGGCACAAATGTTTGTGAAAAGTGGCGTATTTTTTTGGCTATGTTTACTTTAAATATTAATTTGGGAGACTCAACAGGAGATAAGATGGAAATGGTATGTATGACGAAAAGGAAAACTGTGTGGCCTCTTGTTTTTCTAGAACCTTGTGGAAAGGGTAAAAGTTGTAGCGACTTTTATTGCATGGTAGAAGACCATGTAATTTTTTTTATATTTTTTTTATGAGATTCAGGTGATTCATCCAAGATGGTTTGGTGATGTGCAATAAAGACCAATGAGTTCATTGAAGAGATAGTAATTTGATTCAAGTTGAAGGAGCAAAAAAGTGATGGACAGAGGCGAAAAATATCATAGGGAGAAGTTTTAAAGGAAGACAATAATAAAAAAGTTGACAGAGGGTGTGGCCTTTGATAGGTCAAAATGGCAAAATTAGGCATGTGGCTGAGGGGAGAGTTATAAAGTTGCTGGGCTTGACTATCTGTACAAATGATACGTTCAGATTTTCCTAAGGCTAGTTGGCACTACCGTAGCCACCAAGCAACCCCAAGCCGGCTGGAATAAGGAGTTTAATTCTCCATATTTTATTTCCTTAAGTATTTAGTTTAATAAGGAATGTATTTTCCATTAGTTATTTCCTTCTTAGTTTATTTTCCTGCATTGTGTTATGACGGCTAGACCTAATGGTTATGTCTTATGACCTAGCCTTCATCTATTTAAGTGTAATCCTACTCAATGAATAAACATGTTGAATATTATGAAAACCTAGACCTTTTTGGTTGTTTTGGAGATCAAGGCTCTCTCGAAGTAGCCATTGGAGATCACGACTCTCTCGAAGTAGCCCATATCCTTTTCTTTTGTTTCTTTTTATTATTTGATTGCATCAACAAAGTTTTAGCTGGCTGGATGCCAAAGCTTCCCTCTCTCTTTCTCTCTCTCTTTCTCTCTCTCTGGTGTGTGTGTATGTGAATATCATGGTAGTGTACCAAAAATCTTGCTTAATACATTAGTACTTCAGTCTATAATTGATGCCTTATAAAACCTTGTCATGAAGAGGATCTTCCATGTCTTACTAATTCTTCTGCAAACAGAAACCAGAGGACATTCCGCCCAAAAAAGAGCGCACCCTCGGGGAGTAAGGTCAGTTCTTCTTTTTAACTAGTAATGTTGGTCTTATGCCTTTCTTGATGGTTTGAGGTTGACATGATCTCATCATTTATATGAGGCTTGGATTTGTTATATTGTGTTTTATATGTTTACTGGTGCTATTGTTCTTATCACTGTTGCTAAATCCTGTGCTGCTTACTCTTTCATGGAAAAGAATTGTCACTGTCATCATCATTATCTACATCTCTCTCTCTCTCTCTCTCTCTGCTTTGTAGTTGTGAGTCCAAATTTAATTCATGGAATTGTACACTTCAGCTTTAAGTATGAAGAAATGGAATACGTCTGTCAGTTGGAAAACATAGACTACATTGTTTTGCTTAAATGTTGAACCAGAGTAGAGTGAAAGAATACCTGATTTATAGGGTTTAAATTTTGATATAGATTACACAAGGGAAGATGTGGATTATTGTGGTATGTTTTCCGTATCTTTCAGGAAGATTTTTATCGTCATTATAATTTGAGGGACAAAAGGTTGCCAAGGAGTGCCAAGGAGAGATTCCATGTCGCTGATAGAATAATGATTTCATATTTCATTTTTAAATAAGATTTCCTACAAATTTCAGATTCTTCAAGTATTTGGACTATTTGAGGAATGTTAAATTATGCACTTGAAAGTAGGTATATGCGAGAGTGAATAGCTTTTGCAGTGGCATGATCCTCACTAATTGGCTGTTTTCCAGAATTTATCACTTCTCAATAGACCAGAGTTTAGTCTTTGCTTTATATATATATATATTGCAGTACTCTTGAACTTAGCAGTAAATTTCTGAAAATTATACTGATATAACCGAAAATACCATTCTTTGTCTTGTAATGCAGGGAGCACAACTTAGAAAGCACATTGATGCAACCCTAGGTAGCGGAAACTTGAGGGAAGCAGTCAAGCTTCCAACTGGGGAGGATTTAAACGAGTGGCTTGCTGTCAACAGTAACTCTCTCTCTCTCTCTCTCTCTCTCTCTCTCTCTCTCTCTCTCTCATGTTTTACTTTGCTGTATTAGCTAATTTGTGTCATGTTCTTTATTGACCTGGTGCGTAAAATGTAAAAGTATATTTTTCCATGAATTTTTACTTTACTTCGTGTGAAATCCAAATCTCATGTGGTTGTTTGTTATTTTCAATTTCAGCTGTCGATTTCTTCAACCAAGTGAATTTGCTCTATGGTACCCTCACAGAGTTTTGTACTGACGAGAATTGTCCAACAATGACTGCAGGCCCCAAGTATGGCCTATTATTGGAAGTCTTTATGGAAATGCAATAATGTGACTTTCCATTTATTTTTCTGCTTTCTTCATTAGTTTTTTTTTTAAGCATTTCCATTCAATATTTGGTGTACTTCTTTATCTTAAAATAAACTATGAAACCTAAAGGAAAACTGAAACTCCATGGTTACATATCTATCTATACTGAAAAATAAAGTGATAAGTTGGTTTGATCTCTAACCCAGTTCAATTTTCTGCTAAAACTTCAAGAATCCAACTTAGTTAATAAATCTTGGTCTATCTATATAATTACATGGGATCAAATATGTAAAAAAATACTTTTAACCTCACATTGCCTCTTTTATCTCTCAATAAGTTTCTGTCCACCGAGGCACTATTTTAATTTATCTGTCATGCCCAGTTGATTGCCACGACATCCAGTATACTGCCACCACAACAAGTTTCTGTCCACCAAGTTCCCTTATTGTTTCACTATCTATGATTCTTATGCATACAAGTTTCTGTCCGCCTTAATAAATAAATATATTTGTGTGTGTGTGTGTGTGTGTGTGAAATGGATTCAATGAGCACACTTGTGGCTATAGGCTCCTGTCCAGATTTTCAGGAGTTGCATTGTTTGACCCAGTCCCGGTGTTGAAACATGACATTTGTGTCTATGTTTGCAAATCACAGGAGAGAATAGATCCATGCATTCTGGCCATTATAGATTTTGTTTTATAATTCTGTGAGTAGTAAGGATACTAAGGAAGTTATTCCTGGTGAATCACAGGATCTGTAGGTTAGTTACTGGTACATCAATTTGGTTTATGCTTTTCTAGTCAAATGCTTGTTATGATTTTTGTTAATTGATTTTGACATGTATTCTTGTTATTGTTTTTGTTAATAATTGACAATTATGAAGCATAATTGTTTGTCAACATGATACTTAGTTTCTGCCCTCGTACAAAATGAAGGTTAGTTTTGACCCAATATTTCAAATGAGGTGCCTGGTTTGGAGTTTCATTCAAGCTTTAACTTTTCTTCTTTTACCCTTAGAGAGGCTGTAGTATGTCATTAGATTCGCTATACATGTGCAGCTTTTCTTTAGTTCTGTGTCTTTGTCATATTATGGGGTTGGCATTATCCTTGTCTAGCTCATTATTGTTTTGGTTTATCTATGTTTGAGGTATTTGTCCAAGGTTCTCTCCAATATTATTGGGCTTTCCTGCGCATATTAAAATCATTTTGAAAACTTGCCCAAAGATTGAACCATGAAATTAAGTTTTTTCTTTTTTTCCTTCTGTTTTGGTTTTGTTTCCTGCCTTCTCTTGCGGAGTCAAATTTACAAGTTACCAATTGATGTTATCTGTTTTAAGTAAATCTGTGTGTGTGCATGCGTGTGTGTACTTTTAGATCTACAGTTCTAATAAACATAATTTTTTTTTTTACAGATACGAGTATAGATGGGCAGATGGTGAAAAAATAAAGAAACCTATTGAGGTTTCTGCTCCAAAATATGTTGAACTTCTAATGGACTGGATTGAAGGCCAGCTTGATAATGAATCCATATTTCCTCAAAGGCTTGGTAATATCTGTTGTCAGATTCGTTTCTTATCTCAAAATTTTTTCTTCATTTTCTTATAATTAGTTGTCTGCTAAAAAATATTTAGGGGCACCCTTTCCTCCCAACTTCAAGGATGTTGTGAAGACAATATTCAAAAGATTGTTTCGTGTATATGCCCATATCTATCACTCTCACTTTCAGAAGATTGTAAGCCTCAAGGAGGAGGCCCATCTAAATACATGCTTCAAGCATTTCATACTATTTACTTGTGTAAGTCTTCCATATCTCAGTGATTAATTTTATTTATTTATTCTAAGGTTTAAGGTCTTTGAACCTTGTTGATTTCATGTACGGGTTTAGTATCCATCAAACATCAGCATGGTCTTGAAATAAATTCCACCCTTATTTTCTATTTTATAAAACATTTGTAGATTTTGCATAATTCCAAAGAGAAACTAAATAAGTCAGGAAATCAAAGTCTCCCTGATACACCCTAATCTATTAAACCGTGATAGCAATCCAAAAGTTGGTCTTTTTCTTCTGTTATTCATACTTTGAAAAAGTAATTTTAAAATCTTTTATTCATATCATGACAGGCAAAACGTGGCCAAAATGATAATGATAATTATTATTTAATAGCAATTTTCTTATGCCTTGAAGCATGGATGTGATTTAATCTACTGTACTATTCCCATAAAATTATCCTATTGAGGTTTGTGGATTACTAGTCCTGTTGTGTTGGTATAACATTCCATTTCACTATTCTTTTTTTTTTTTTTGGTTGATGGATATATCATTTCATGCATGAAATTTTACATTATTTATTCTTAAGTTCTATAAACATTTTTTGCCCCCCCCCCCCCCAAAAAAAAAAAAAAACTCTGTTTTCTAACAATATCGTTCATGATGGATTTGATTTTGAAAATTTACTCCTCTTTATCATTAATTTGATGTACTCTATTAGTCTCATCATTGGACCATCTTTTATGCTTGTTTTGGAGCCTTTTTCATAATATGAGACGACTGTAGCAGTTTGATATAAATAATTTATAGAAGCCCAAACATCCTTTGTGTCATTCTTTGATGCAAAATCCTATTTATAAACTAAAATAGTGATAGGCTGCTCGGGCCTCCATGAAGGTCGAGCCAGCCTTTCTTTTGCAAAATCCTAAAAATGAGATCCTCAGCCTTTCTTTTGCACTTGTCTCGTTTTACATTAAAATTTGTGATTGGCAAACAATAAGTATTTTCTAGTGTGAAAGCCTTATATCCTTGGATCGTCGTTCTGCAAAACAGTATATTTTCGTCATGAATTCCTGACTATACTTCACTAATCTTGGACATAGAAAGTGGAGAAGCCATCTCACTGTTTCTGTATTGAGTTTGGAAATGTCTTTAAACATCCAAATATGCAATTTCCAAATGTGCTTTAAACAGATGAAAGCTCTTTAGAGTATGTCCTCTATTTAAAATGCAGTTGGTATTGATTGATGTAAGAAATTCTCATTCTTCTTTGGTGTAATAAAAGAAATTTTCAGTTGATCGTGAAGTTTTAGCTAAATACATGATGCTGGTTTTTTTTGCAGGAATTTGTACTAATTGACAGAAAGGAGCTGGCTCCACTTCAAGAGCTTATAGATTCCATTATCGTTCCTTACTAATGGGTTGGCATATCCTGTGAAACATAATGTATTAGGGGAACTCAAGTAAACTTAACAAATATTGCTATCAGTAAGGCTTTGGAGTTTCTCTGAAGTTGTTTTTTTGGTTTTTTTTAATGCTTGTGCTTCTGTTGTATGCCTTTTAACTTTGTAAATTGTTTTCATGCCAACCTTTATCCTTGAGGGCATTGGTATTGCTGAATATATATACTTGTGTTGGGGTTTTCTGATAGAAAAAGAGTGGAACAGGAATTAAAAGGGAGGATCTTTACATCTTTACCACTATTATCCTTCAAGAACAAATAAAGGGAGAAAAAGGGAAAATGTTTTAAAACACTATGTGGGAAAGCAACCCTTTTTTTTTCTTTTTTTCTTTTTTTGTAAATACAACAGGAAGAGCCTAAAAAAGTGCTTAAGAATTGCCACATCTTGAAATCTTTCAACCCAGTCCACTTTGAAAAGAAGGGAAGTTGCAGATGTGGCAGTTAGACAACAAATATCTTTTATTAATGGCCAAGACAGCTAGCACACGGCCAGATCTCTTAAAAAATTCAAATAATATGTCATCTCGCACATTGATAAATGTATTGACTTTAAATTCTGACCATGAAATAGATATTATCCGTTTAATTTGAAATGGAGATCGTATTCAGGGTTAATATACTCTATTTATTGAAATTAATTGAGAAGAAGAGGAAGATAAAATGGCATCTATTTTCACTATGAGAAAACTTCCAAATTAAATTACCCTTCTTTAGATATATTATCACTTTCTTATACCAACTCTCGGGCAATAAATGCCATAAATTAAATTATCCTATTTCTCCCTCTTGTCTGATTGTATGTCCATTTAGCCATAAATTAAATTGGATAAGAAATTTCATACAAACCATATCTACAATTGACGTGAGAATCACATGTCTTAATAGCACGTATTTCTTACATATTTTTCTAATAAGATTAATAAAAAAAAAAAACATGTGATTGTTGCATACATAAAAACACGTCACTCTTATATAGAGGTTGTAGAAAATTTATTTCCAATCCCATATATTATGTGCATTTTAGAAAGCTGCAAAACCACAAAAGTGATTCTTACAATTAACTAACAAAAGTAAAACATCTCATTTAAAACCAGAGTTAACAAAAATGAATGGGACCAAAAATCCACGAAAAAAAGAAGAACAAGAAGCTGTTTTATGCCCATTCTTCAGTCCAAACAAGAGACAAGGTAAAGGGAAAGGGTACACATAGCACCATGTAACTTTCATTGACAAAATATATATTGTTTTTAATTTTATCATCCTACAGAAGGACAGCAGCTCTTACTTTTATTGAAACTACACTACAAGATGTTGATGTACACTCGAACCATCTGCAAAGGGAATGAAACAATTTCATCCCCAGAAGATATCAAAATACCTCCTTAAGAAGACTGCAAATAATTGGAATTTAAGAAAGATTGAGAAGACTGTAAATAATTTAATCATGATCCAACCGATTCTGAGCTGCATGCAAGCTCCTAAGTTCAGAATGCCCGTATCTTGAAGCCGCAAAACCATATGATCCCACAACTGCAACAAGGACACCAAGGACCAAGGAAAAGAGCTGGAAGTTTGCAAGCAACTCGCCTCGGACCTCACTGTCTGCTGAGTGACACGAGATCTCGTTTTCCTTAATTCGACAACCGTCTGGCATCATGGGGCCATAGAGAGTGAAGGCAGTCTGATAGAACCAGAGACCTTGGAGAGTTATAGCAATGCCACTACACAAATCAACTGGGAAGCTGGTTGGTAAGAGGGTTCCTGTAACAGTGGAGATTATGCAGAGCCCTATCAGGAGAACAAGGAGAAGGTGATAGTACCCCTCAAGGCCTTTATGGCTTGTTGAGTGAAAGTAAAATAGGAAATACTCTGCACAGAATGCTGTGGCAGCAATCAAACAAAGAGATCCTTCTGGCAAGGGAAGAAACCTAAACAAAGAGGAAGTGTCGAGATTAAAAAGAGAATAAGAAACAAAAAGAATAATTAGCCATAATTCAGTTGGAAAAAAATAAACCTTACTATCTTATGGTGATGGTTGGATAAAACTTCACAAGCAATAGGGTTCTGGTAAGATGCTGAGAACCTCTTTTAACAAGCAAACAGAGCTCGGAAAATAGTACTGGACGAACTGGATTTCAATGACAGATGTGCAAATAGCTTACAACCATCAATCACTGTTTTGTTAAATGTATTGAACAATACATTGATTAAATTCAGTAAATGTTTTAGAAAACGAAGAAAATATATTAAAAAGAAAAGAGCTCGCAATTGGCATCTTGAGGCTTAATGAGGCAATGTTTTGAGCAAACAATCTTGACCCAAAGACTTGAACAAACGAGACTGAAGTCCCCGAGTGCAACAGAAATCCATCACAGACCACATGACTCCAAGGCTTATGATACATTCAATATACCACCATGGAGTCATTATAATTGAAGGGTTTCCAACTATAAGTATGCAGGTATAGAATTGCTAAAACAAACATTCAAAATTTCATAGTTAGCCAGGATTTCATAAGGTATGGAATTGATGAAGATGCAAATTACGTTTTAAACTCATAATTTTCAGTATGTTTTAATTTAAAGTTTTCATTTTTTGTTGAAAGCATAAACATCTCTACATGCCACTGAAAATATCTCTTAGACACCAATGGCTAGTCAAGTTATTTGTCTTCACAATGCAATGGTACTATAGATTTCCCACAGGAACTTAATATTGACAGCGATATTAAAATTCAATAAGAATAATTACAGGATAGCAATCTTTTCTGGGGGAACAAGTGATGTTCACAACAAAACATGAGGCAGGTAACTAACGTTCCAGAGAACAAAATATTTATTGTAAGATAAGACTATCTTTGTATCTTTAAATAATTTCCAAAACTGATTACTTATACATCACCTTATAAAAAAAATGTGTAAATTTAAAACCCTGGTCAAATTATAAAAAGATAGTACATGCAATAGGCTTCATGAGAAACATCAGGAAATACCCAGGAAAGCTCCCTATTGAAACTGCATTCTCAAAGATTATAATTCCCCTTTAGCATTCTGAATGCTTATAATTTGTTACACTTCTCCAGTTTCCCACTCTATATCATCACATATCCCTCTCGGACAACTAATTGGACCTAGCAAGAACACTTTGGCCCAAGTAGTCTTGTATTTGATGGTCAGTGTTTCAGAACCACATGAATTTATGCCTCCAATGAGAAAATTTGTTTTTGAGGAATAGCAAGCATATGCTGGTTTCCCATTACAACATATCTGATGCTCTAACACGGTTCTCATTGCTTGTTACTACCACCAACACTAGGGCAAACAAAACTCAAAATAATACATTTTTATCATATGGAAATCAGCAGCATCACCCTTTCATCTGTCATTTTAAGGCACCATTTCCCATATTTAATTGTTTACCACAGTTACAAATTGTGTTTGTGTGTGTCTATATCTATATCCTTGAAAAAAAAATTCATCACTACACAAAACGAAATTGGGCTTGAGTTATACCAAACAAAAATGTGAAACAAGCACAAAATATATGCAAAGCAGTATGCATTTTGGAATAAAACAATAGAGTTAAATTTTTAGTGCTCATCCCAATTAAAACTTCAAATCTTGTCTTTTATGCTGTTTCGCTTACAAGAGAAACTCAACTTAAACAAAAAGTCAAATTATACTCAACGAGTGCAGGCTTAAGTCGAAAAAGAAACTTCACCCAAACAAAAAGTTGATTATACTTGATGAGTGCAGATTTAAGTTCTCTGATCGTCCAAAACAAGAAATTCTACTATTTTCTTTTCTTGAGTTTTCTCGGAAACAAAGCAGAGTAAAATTATTTCTAGTCCAGATCTTTAACAACAAGCAAGCAGCAATAAACACGATAAATCAAATATTTATAATAACAAATGCATCATTGACATTTCCACAAGCAGTTAATATTATTTCAAACGATTTAATTTCTGGAGATATTTCTCAAACTACATGGTCAATATCCATAATAAATTTATCCGTTCTCTAATTGCCTAAAGAACAGAGTCAAAGAAAAAGAAATTAGAAATTTTGACTCCTATGCAGGAAAACAAAATTTGGGCAAAATGAAAATTCAACTCGAGCGAGCTAAAGCCGTATTAGGCTCAGCTTTTTACTAATTTATCAACCGAAAATACTGAAAATCTGCATTTTCTCATGCGCCAAAAAGATTATTACAGTAACAACACAGCACATACATAAAAGAACATGAAAATAACAAGAAAAGACCTCTGACTAACCCTGTTTTCTCAGAGAGCAGAGCAACCAGGCCAAAGATGAAGAACATTAGTAGCATCCCCGAGTGCTCGAAATCATTCATGTGGGATGGATTCAACACCCCATTGACAAAAAACTTGAGGTGGGTCGAATACAAAAGCTCAATACACATATCAATGAAAGCACCAATTGCAATAACATAAAGCTCCAAGTACTTGAGCCTTCCATCAAAACCCGGCACGGGATTCCAAACCCGAACCCTGAAAGTTTTCGGGTTCGATACGTATCGGACCACAGAGCTCCATATGTGCCATACCCCAACTAACAGAAACAGTGTCCCTGGTAAAGCATGACCCTTGAAAGATCCCATCTTTTTGTGCAAAGAGTCACCACTCTGAGATGCAATCAGCTAAGCCTTCGGATGGGTTTTTTTTTTTGGTCAAATTCTTGGGGGGTTTTTCTTTGAATAAACCAGGATTTTCTGCTTCAGAAAGAAGCAGTTTCAGGGGTCAAACTGGGCAAGCTTCTGGGTTCATCTTCATGCAGCAGACTTTCTGAAAGCAAAGTTTCAGCTCTGTTTAGTTGACTGGTAAATGCATAAAATAAAATCAATAAATAAAAGTTCTCGGCTCCGCGTTTTTCTATCTTCTGTTTTCTTTCTCAAACCATGGGAAAAGTTGACCAATTCACTCTGAAAACACAAAAATAGTTTTCATTTACATCCTACATCAAACTAAAAATAAAAAATACTTTTAAAATACATTAACAAAAAGTTACCTATTTGGGTCTTGAGAAAAAAAAAAATAAATAAATAAAATCACACAACCCTTTTCTTATCACAGATTTTTCTTTCAGATTTTACAGACCAAAATGGCATAAAAGCATAGAATCAAAAGGGTTTAATAGTTTTAAATATTCTTTCACTTTTATTCTTAGCTTTCTAAATAAAAAAGAAAAAATCAACAAAACAGAGAAACAACTGTGGAGAAAGTCTAAAACTATGATCAAACCAAACTTTTAAACATACCCAAAGCACAAAAGCAATTTCTTTATAAGAGAAAAGAAAGTTTAAAGCTGGAGAAAGAGGGAGAAGAAAGGTTCTTTTTCTTTCTGTAAAAATGTGTAACGAAAGAATTGAGCACTTTTTTTAACGATCAACAGCAATTGATTTGGGTATGGAAGGAGGAATACTTACCGAACACATCTCTGATTGATTGAGTTCTGAAAGCACGTGACAGCAATTTGTTGCAGAGGACACGTACACTCTCCGAATCACTGAATTACATAAAATAAAATAGGGAGATGTAAAGGTGTGTGATGATGGGTGGTGGGATCTGGGATCTGGGATCTGGGATTTGGATGTTGATTACGATTTACGAGGGGAACGAGTTTCATCATTTCATAATTTTCATGTGATTGCGATGTTTTCTCTCGGTGGTTTAATTAATATTTTAATATTTTTTAATTGCGACATAAAATATTAGATTTGAATTATATGCAGTTAAAATAATTGTATTTTTTTTTATGGTCTAAATTTAATTTTAATTTTTTTTTTTAAAAAAATGATTATGAAAAAAAAAAAAGAAGCACTTGAGCCAAATTCAAAAGTATTTAATTAAAACATTATAAGAAAAAGTACACAAATCCTCCACAAACTACCATTTAATTATCAATGTTCTCAAGTGCTTAGGCAATTTCAAACTCTAGCCGCTGGGTTTTTCTTCAGATCGATCTTGGTTAGGGGGGAGGGGGCAACGACTCTTTGTTTTTTCCATCTTGATTACTTGTTTTCTGTTATGGTTTTGTTTTCGGCTCAGCACTGAATAGTGGGCTGTTGGTTTTTCTTCTCTCTAAGTGGCTCTCTGAAAAACCAAGAGATGAATGTGTTTTCCTTTAATCCTTTTGAGGATTTAGAGTTGGTGGGTTTCGCTCTACGATTGGGATGTTCAAAGTTAAGAGCAAAGATCGATTTTCTGTTTTTGGTGAGGCTCGAACTGGTGCAGGGAGCATGGAGGATGAAGATAAGTTTTCTCTCTTGGATCTACACTTTCTGTGTTGTTTTAAAGGTTCTTGTCAACGTTTTAGGAGGAATGAATTATGATGGGTTGCACAACCTGTGGTATTTCTTTTCTAGGGTGTCGACATCATTTTGATGAAGAAGAAGACTAATGTTTGGGTGCACAAATTGGGTTACTTTTATTCCAGCGAGGGAATAGGCTTATTCTTGAGCATGTTTTGGTGGGGTTTTATTCTAGTACGCGAATAAGCTTATTCCTTACACTCTATGCCGGCCTATGTTATTTAGGCCTCGTTTGATTTGCGGAATGACTATTATATTAGGAAAATGAATAGCTATTCCTAATAATAGAAACTGATGGAATGAAATGGTTATTCTTAATCTTTAGTTTGCTAACAACTAATATACATTAATTGGAATACAATCAAAATTACTAAAAAATCTCCACATTATATAAATTTTAAAAATAATAAAAATAAAAATAAAAACTTAAATTATTAAATTAAAAAAATAAAATAAAATAAAAATTGAAAACTATAGGGTGGCCGACCACCACAATTGGTGGTCAGCCACCCACGAAATATACAGGGGGTGGCCGCGGCCACCCCTGATGAGAATCAGGGTGGCCAGGCCACTTCTGATGAGAATCGGGGGTGGCCTGCCACCCCCGAGTGACAAGCCACCCCCAAATCGCCTCGGGGGTGGTTGCACCACCCTCGGAGCCATTTGTGGCTGGCCGATCACCCATTGGGGTGGTCGGTCAACCACTGTTAAGGGGGGGCTGGGGTTTTGATTTTTCACCTTTTTTTTTTTTTGAAAAAAAAAAGAAATTGAAAGAGAATAAAAAATAATTGTGTTTTTCTGAAAAATCTAGTCTATTCCCATTGGAATAGCTATTCCTCTCATTTTTTAGAGGAATATGTATTCCTCTTCGTAAGGGAATGGGTATTCCAATGTGAATAGGTATTCCAAGGAATAGACCCTTACCAAACATAAGAATGACTATTCCTATGGAATAGTCATTCCATTCTTGGGGTCTATTCCGCAAACCAAACGAGCTCCTAGTTTAATGTTTTTGGCTTCTTTAGATTGTGTTCTGTTGATTAATCTCTGCAGCCTGCCCTGGTAAACTTTAGATCTAGTTTTTAGATCAGATTTTGCTCTCTTATCTTCTTATAGTGGAACTTATTGTAAAATATATGTGTTTTTCTGTGGCTTGAATGATCCGGGTCGTTTGCTTTCTGTCCATATAATGAATACAGCTTTAGTTGCTGGTTGGGCCGGTTCGATAGCTCTATATGAATTAACGGTTTTTGATCCCTCTAATACTGTTCTTGATCCAATGTGAAGACAAGATATGTTTGTTAGATTATAATGAAGGTTATTTCTTTGTTCAAAAAAGAAATTATCAATGTCCTCTCAAATTAACTATTGTGTAATTCGTATCAATGTCCTCCCTCAAACTACCAAAAAATGTCACTGTTTTCCTAAGACCAACAAAAAGACAAAAATAACTTTAATTTTTTTTTTGAATAAGACAAAAATATCCTTATGAATTCGAAAAAAAAAAACTAAAAATAAAAAAATTGATTATATCTTGTGAGTCAGCAGTTGAACAAGTGAGCCCCTTTTGATAATTTTCTTCAACATAAAATTGATTAATTTTTTTTTAAAAAAAAATAATAAAATATAGTGGTTTAATAAGCATGAGGATTTTGTGGCGAAGTCGTCTTATCATACATTTCGAATGTCATGGATATGTCAAACGAAATGGTAACTTACAAATGCCGCTAGCCACTCTATATTTACTCCCTTGCAATGATGGAAACTTGAAACTATGAAAAGTTAACTATCAACAAAAAGACAAGGAAAAGGCTAATAAATCAACCTTTCCGACCCCACACACACATATTTCAAAAGAAGATAGTCTTTCATGGTGTGCAAAATGATATTGTAGCTTTTTTTTTTTTTCTTTTTCTTTTTATCGGGTATCCTGGTTCACATTATCGGGTATCCTAGTTCACCTATAACCAAGTTGTACCTGGTTTGCTACTGACCCACACACAATGATAGTTTTTCCAACGTAAAGACCCATCTATGATCCGCAGATTAATTTCCGGTCCAATGTTCGACGTCACTTCAAGCATTAGGCTTTGAGTAATGATTTACCACCATTTAAAAATATTATTTTTTACTACTTTGTCTATGTAGTAAGGTGGTCCTTCAATACCTTTTGAGTTTTTTTATTTATTTTTAAGTGGGGGATCATCTTACTACATAGATAAGTTGGTAAAAAGTGGTATTTTAGGTGGTGGTGAATCATTACTCTTAGGCTTTATATAATGCCACAGATTTTAAGATGTAAAATATTATATCTTTATATAAAATTTATGACCTAATAATAATATAAGACGAAGAAAAGAAAGAAAAAGGGGTGCAGGAACCGAAAAAGAAAAAGAAGAAACAGGAAAGGAAAAATATAAGAGGAAGAAAGGAAAAATATAAGAAAAAGATAAAAGAAGAAAGGGGGAAATTTTTTTATAAAGTTTATTTAAATTATCTAACATATTAAGTGATGTTTTAAACAGAGCTTTTTAAATTGGAGTAATAATTTATAAATACGTCGTTGTGATGCCCGAGTAAAAAGTCATTATTTTATAAAAATGTCGTTGAGCCGCCCAAATGTTTTTAAAAGATTATTAGGCATTTAATATATTAATGCCGTTATCCTAATCAATTTTATAAAAGTATAAAACTGAAATTATTTTATAATTGTGATAGTTAGTTATATTAATTGTTATATTTATAAAGAGATAATAGGCTATGCTGATTTAAAAGTGAAAAATGACCATTTTTATTGAAAATAGTATTTTGGTCATTATTTATAAATGTTATTATAATGGCTACAGAAAATATGTGACATTATAATTAATCCATTTTATATGTTGTTATTATGTTTAAATGATGTTGGAGATTATGTTAAGGTTTAAAGGATAAAAATGAAAATTGTGTTACTATGAGTTTATTAGTGGATTGTACTAATTAATTCACTATTATTGATGTTAAATTATATTGCAGTTAATAATTGTGTGAACACTTTTCTGAAGCAAAGAAATAATTGTAAGTATTTCTTACTCACTGAGGATGATACGTGGTGTCTTTAATAATGTTTTAATTTCTGTTTTATTTAATTGTATACGAGTTGTTTGACATTTCACACATGTTGTTTGGAGTTTTGCATATAGTGATATTGATTTGTTAGATTATACGGTGATATTAATTATTATGAAATATTATGATGTTGTGATAAATGGTATGTGATATAAATTGTCATTGCATATTTACTGTGGGACGATTATGAAACTATTAATAAGAAAGACCAATGGTTAACATCCTGAGGGAAAGACCGAAGGTTGTAGTCCAGAGACAGCACTGTTTCAGACCATAGGTTTTAATAAGTCCATAGGTAATTAGAGTCCCCAGGCACTGTTCAGTGAATCACCAATAAAAATAAGACCATGGTTTAAGTCCTGAGGCAATAAGTAAGAATTAGAATGCAAGTTTAAGTCATAAGGCAATGACTAAGGGTTTAAGTCCTAAGGCAAAAATGAGTATAGGAGATTATGCATACATATATAATTGTCATTGTCATGTTGTATGGTGTACATTTAAATGATTCGTATTTCATTATGTTATTGAAGACTGTTGACTCATTTTTTCGACAGTATAGGATTGTGGTGTTAACCACTACCACATACGAGTTTATGCAGGATGGACGGAAGGAAGGAACTGCTAGTATTTATATTTAAGGATAAGACTTTTGTTATGTAATATTTTTATGTGTTGATTCAGATTAGTTAAAAACAATGGTATTTATTAAGTGCCGCATGTGACACATATATTATTGCTTTTAGTGTATTTATTGTATTAGAACTCATGGTCCATGTTTTAATATAATGAGGTAATTTAGTCAACTCTGTCATGTTATGCTTCATTAAGTTAATATATTTCGCTGCCAACTATTTAACTCTGATGACGTTGTAATGTTACGTGGAAATCGAAATTTTCACTTAAATTTTTTTTATAAAAAGTGGGGCGTTACACTTTAAATCGTGGGCTTTGCCGGAGTGGCTGGCCCAAAGAGGGAGATAGCACTTAGGTGGATTCAAACTGAATTATAAGAAGATAATAAGACTACACAAAAGTTTAAAGTACATTAAACTTCCGTCCCTTTAACCACCAGCTCTTACTAAAGTCCATTTCACTTCAGATTCTAACAGTTATAGAAAATGAGTAGCCTCAATTAATATGGTTATATTTAATTGTTGTTTAATACACATGTAATAATGACTTTATTTAAATGAATGGAAAGGCCGGTCTCCACTACTGTTGGGTGAGGTAGAGAGAATTAGAATGAACTCTAAAGGGCCAACATGGTTAGCCTATTCACTGTATTAAAGCCAACTTGCTGGCTTATTATATTTGGTCGTGTCTTAAACAGAAAAACTCTCCACTTACAAAGTGTTTGCTATAATTTCTGAAAGAATTTCCTTTTTTTTTTCTTTTTCTTTTTTTTTTTTTATAAATACTTGAAAAAAGAAATTACAAGAACTAAATTACAACGAGTAGGGCTAGCAATCCAAACACAAATAAAAGTCTAAGAACGTAAGTACGCGGAGGCAATGCTTCTGAAGATGTGGGCTCAATAATTCTTGCCATGGATGCCTCGAACCAAACCACCAATGAAGGAGTTTTAAAGTGGTGTATAAAATTCAAAGGATCCAAACATCGATTGCAGTACAACACGAGATATAGGGGATACACAGAAGATAATTAAAACAAAAAACACAAGAAAAAACGAATAACACAATAGTACAACGGCGGCGTTTTGTCGACGGCGCGTGAACACCACGCACCGATGAAAGGTGCCAGAAATTCCACAGGAGGTTGATGGCAGCTGGTAGAGGCGGAAAATGCCGAAACGCGCCGGTCAACAGCTGCTACGCGTCGGTGCGTGAAAGAATCTCCTTGACACAACATATTTCCGGCCAGCTTATTTTTCTTAATCTCGATGATTCTTTGTATTAGATTTCCTGCTCCTATGGATCATCCCACGCATCAAAAACTCCACCTTTTTGGGCCTCTCGATCACCTAATTAGCTCGAGCAAGTAGGGTCATCCCGCTGACCCAATCGGAGTCGACCGACAGAGCGGGCACGTGGCGGCCTGCTGCCAAGAAAGCGATACCGACTTTCCAAAACAAATGGGGATGAAATCATGAAAGACGTGTCTACAAGCTAGAATAAGCACGGCGGCCTCTTTCTCCTTGAATCGAACTTGACAACACGAACAGGTCGGGCATTTGGGTCACGTAGTTGGCATCCCGACGACAAAAACACATGGTCAGAGATAGGATGGTCACTCCTTCAGGCAGGTTTGACAAATGATCATAAACGCAGAGGAGGAGTCGTGCCCGAATTACATTTACAATAAGGAGGACTACGCACGGCACCTCCACGGCGGAGACGCCCTTGGCCTGCAAAGCCAGCATGTGGCATGCCGCGATCTCAATAGCCGATATCAAAAACACCGGGATGAAAGTGATAGAAATAAAGAGAAGGAGAAAACAGAGAAAGGAAGAAGAAGAGGCCGAAGAAGAACACAATGCTGATTTCATTACTGGTTTTGGTTACAAATACACTAAATATTTATAGACTTAAAAAAGGGTAAAGACCAGAGTACAAGGGTAGAAACTAAAGGCTGATTACATGGAGGTATGGGTTGAACTTTGAAGGTATGGTAAGAAATCAGAGGATCAGAGGAATGGCTTGCTGTGCTGCTGGCGCAGAAGACTTGTTGCAGAGAGGATGGCTTGACTTGCTGCAGATATGGCTTGCAGCTCTAGATGGCTTGTTGCACAGATAGAGGAATGGGCTTGGCTTGCTGCAGAGATTTATTCTCTAACAGAAAGACGTGTCTACAGGACGGAATCACCAGTCCACGACGGCCGGCCTCTCTCTCTTTGAACTTGTGACGACAACTTAGGCAATCGTCGGTCACGTAGTTGGCATCCCCACGATAAGAGCACATCGGCAGAGGTACGATTGTCATCCAGTCCAGAATCGGGTCCGGGTCCTCTTCTTTAAACCGGGAGACGAGCGCAGCGGCTAAATCTGCGAGAGTAGCTAAGGGCAGTAGGAGTTGTTTGGTTGGAAAGTCTTAGAATTAGTATAGTTTTAGTTATCTTTATTTTAGTAGGATTTATCTTGGGTAGTTTATTTGTATTAGAGATTTATTTTTGAGTAGAGGTATAGGAGTTTATCTCATATTCTATGTCTTCATAATTCTTTTATTTATAGGCGTGAGTGATTAAGGTAAAGCTAAGCATAATTTTAATTCTAAACCTTAGAATTTAAACGGTTTAGGTTCTCTCATAACCTAACAATGACTGTACGGAGTAAATTGTTTTTAGTTTTTTTGATATATCTCTGGGCCTATGAGTTCATTTTAATACTACAAAGAGCTAATTATAAATCAAGTAAATCACTGAATTTACATTTTTTTTCCTAAAATCTTAAGCAAGATTTCCATTTGTCAAAGTGAAAGAGAATGGATAAGTGTCAACAAGTGTGTTTGTATTGAATTAGAATACAAGTCATCGTGGTATGTATTGGATTAGAATGCCAGAAATTAGTTACAAATTAGTCTAATAAAGTGACATATGTTCATTAACATGTGAGAAATACATATTTTTTTTTTTAATAACATATGCTTCTCACATGCTTTAAAAATGCATATTACTTTATTAGACTCGTTTATAGGAAAATTCTATAAACCAGTTTGTAACTAATTTTTGTTCGGATTAGAATGGCAATCTTTGTTTTATATTACACACATTTTTTTTAAAAAAAAAATTTTAAAGAGCTGAGTTATTTTTTGCTTCTTTATTCAAATAATCTCTACAATACATTTTCTTATCATTTTTTTATACCATTTAAATATTTTTTTTTCAAATAAATACTACGAGAAAGAGAAGAAAAAAAAAGAAAAAATAAATCTTTTTTTTATTATTAAAATAATGGTAAAGAAAGTAAAAGTGCTATTGGGTTTTCCTTGGTTTATGGAACATAAAGAGAGACTTTTTAGGAGTATTTCTTACATTTGGTAATTGGGTCCTTTTGTTTGGATTTTTTTTTTGTTTTTGTTTTTATTTTTTTATTTTACGAAAGATATTTTTGATATTTTCGTTTCTTCGGGTTGGTAGGACGGCTCCATAACAAGACTAGTGTGGGTTCAGGCCCAGTCCAACTACAGCCCATCCCTAGACGGGTCAAAAATCACAAAAAGGTTTAAAACCGGATCCGAATGTAATCCTAAACGAAAACGACACGGACTACGCACGGCACCTCCACGGCGGAGACGCGCTTGGCCTGCAAAGCCAGCATGTGGCATGCCGCGATCTCAATAGCTGATATCAAAAACGCCGGGATGAAAGTGATAGAAATAAAGAGAATGAGAAAACAGAGAAAGGAAGAAGAAGAGGCCGGAGAAGAACACAATGCTGATTTCATTACTGGTTTTGGTTACAAATACACTAAATATTTATAGACTTAAGAAAGGGTAAAGACCAGAGTACAAGGGTAGAAACTAAAGGCTGATTACATGGAGGTATGGGTTGAACTTTGAAGGTATGGTAAGAAATCAGAGGATCAGAGGAATGGCTTGCTGTGCTGCTGGCGCAGAAGACTTGTTGCAGAGAGGATGGCTTGACTTGCTATGGATGACTTGCTGCAGATATGGCTTGCAGCTCTGGATGGCTTGTTGCACAGATAGAGGAAAGGCATGGCTTGCTGCAGAGATTTATTCTCTAACAGAAAGACGTGTCTACAGGACGGAATCACCGGTCCACGACGGCCGCCTCTCTCTCTTTGAACTTGTGACGACAACTTAGGCAATCGTCGGTCACGTAGTTGGCATCCCCACGATAAGAGCACATCGGCAGAGGTACGATTGTCATCCAGTCCAGAATCGGGTCCGGGTCCTCTTCTTTAAACTGGGAGACGAGCGCAGCGGCTAAATCTGCGGCAGTAGCTAACTAAGCTAAGGGCAGTAGGAGTTGTTTGGTTGGAAGGAAGGGATTTTTATTTTATTTTTTTATTTTTTTGTGAGTTGAAGGAAGGGATTTTTACTCGCAAGAATTTTGTTGTAATGTTATGATAATAAATTATAAGAGCAATCTATTTTAGGGTCAATCTTGTAATTGTTATCTTTGTTTTATCTTCTAGTCGTAGAATTAGTATAGTTTTAGATATCTTTATTTTATTATGAGTTATTTCTGAATAGTTTATTTGTATTAGAGATTAATTTTCGAGTAGATGTATAAGAGTTTATCTCATATTCTATGTCTTTATAATTCTCTTATTTATAGGCGTGGGTGATTGGAAAAGCTAAGCATAATTTTAATTCTAAACCTTGCGTTTGAAAAAGGTTTTATGTTTCTTTAGAATTTTAATGGTTCACACGTTATTTTATTAGACTCGTTTGTAGTTAATTGCTATAAATCAGTTTGTAATTAATTTTTGTCCGGATTAGAATTGCAATCTTTGTTTTATATTGCACTTAATTTTTTTTAAAAAAAAAATTAAAGAGCCAAGTTATTTTTTGCTTCTTTATTCAAATAATCTCTACAATACATTTTTTTTATCATTTTTCTATACCATTTAAATATATTTTTTTCCAAATAAATACTACAAGAAAGAGAAGAAAAAATAAATCTTTTTTTATTATCAAAATAATGCTAAAGAAAATAAAAGTGCTATTGGGTTTTCCTTGGTTTATGGAACATAAAGAGAGACTTTTTAGGAGTATTTCTTACATTTGGTAATTGGGTCCTTTTGTTTGGATTTTTTTTTGTTTTTGTTTTTATTTTTTTATTTTACGAAAGATATTTTTGATATTTTCGTTTCTTCGGGTTGGTAGGACGGCTCCATAACAAGACTAGTGTGGGTTCAGGCCCAGTCCAACTACAGCCCATCCCTAGACGGGTCAAAAATCACAAAAAGGTTTAAAACCGGATCCGAATGTAATCCTAAACGAAAACGACACGGACTGAAATAGTAGACGGAATTCATGAAATCGCCTCTGGCTCTATATATATCGCCATATCGGCAATCCCGACGACACCCTCCACGACAATCCAAGGTGTCAGTGATGGCCATCCTCTCCGATTAACAAGAAGGTGATCACCAACTTCAACAATCTTCCTCGTTCACTTTCAATGCGGTTCTTGATCCTTCAAACCCTCTTGGGTTCTTGGAATCCGCTTTCAATTTCGTCTCTCAAAACTCCAATTTGTTCAAGACCGAGTTTGCCGAGAAACAAATCATGTTGTCGGTTCATTCAATCAAGGAAAGAATCGAGGCTGAAGAGCTGGCGGCTGAGAAGAAGAAGCGTCGTTTGAAACAGCAAGCCGAGGAAACGGCTGCCGCCGATGAGAAAGAAGAAGAGAAGAAACATGTTCCAAACACAGGAAACGGCCTGGATATGGAGAATTATTCATGGGGTCAGTCTCTTCAAGAGGTCACCGCTGTCGTACCAGACCCTCACGAAACAAAATCCGGCGTCGTTTCGTACGACATAAAGAATAATTATTTGGAGATTGGGCTCAAAAAGGGTCAGCCTCCGATAATCGACGGGGAGCATTTATTTGTAACACTAATTAAATTATTTCTATTTTCTCTCTCTTCCTCCTAATATTTAAAGTATATAGAAAAAAATAAAGAAATTTATTGTAAAATATATTTAATAGAAAAGCAAAAGGTGATTTTTTTGTCGTTTGGATGTTTGATTTTTTAAATCAAAATTGAATTTTTATTTAGTATGCGAATTTTAAGGTAAAAAAAATATGTTTGGGTGATAAGCAGAATTCAAATTGTATTTGAAATTTTGTTTAAATGAGAATTGTATGAGATTATTTTTTAACGGATACAGTAAGAAATGATTGAAGGTATGAAAAATTGTGTATAATGATTAGTATTATAAAAAGTAGTGTGAAATAATGATTAAAATAATAATTATTTATTATAAAAAAATATGAAAAGATATTATTTAATTTAAATAATTATTAATAAATTAAATGATTGTACACATGGGTTGCAAAATCTCTATGCGTCAGCCCAAGTAGATCTCCCTTTGGTTTTAAAAAAAACCAGAATGGAAAACAATTTTTTTTTTCATTGCCAAATGAACTATTAATTACCTAAATTGAAGAAAATTTCAAAAGAAGCCGATGCTAATGCTCTAAGGCAATCATTTGAATTTATACTAATTATACAACGGTCAACTAACAAAAGTATTTGCATGCTGTTAGAGCTTTTGTCCAATAGAAAGCTAGACAATGAATAAATTTTATAGAGCAGTGCTACGGATAAGTACTCTTTCTGGAATTCATCCGAAAAAAGTGATTCTCCACTTGTAATTATAATAAATACAAGTATACCATGCTTCTCCCAAGCATTGTCTCTTTGTAGCTAATAATTTGCCCATCGATCATAGAAGTTCTAGCATACGGCACTCTCCGTGTTTTGAGGAGACATGTCACATGTATGCTGCTAGCTTGTTGCTTTCTTTGGAAGCCTTGTTCTTGAATACGGATAGATGAGACTCAAAGGAAACGTTTAAAATGTGTTGACATTAATCATTTTACTTAATGTTGTATTCTCTTGAATTATCTACTTAGAGTTTGTTTAGATTTACGATTTCAAAATGTATAATTTTGTTGGGAATAAATTCCATTCAACCTGGTCCGAGGAGGAAACAGCAGAACTCGCGGAAAGTCCAATCCCAGAAGATAGACACTTAACAGCTATTCCCGAGAAATCAGGTATCAATTATCCTAATAGATTGAAGAGTCATAATCCGATTAACAGTTGTATCTCGATAGAATTGGGATAGGACTCTTAGTCCAAGTTTAGTTTGATCAGTAGTTCTATTTCCGGTAGAATCAAGATAGGACTCAGAGTCCAATCAGATCAGAAGTCAAAATAAGAGATCAGATAAAAAAAATATGATTAGATCAGAAGTCTAATAAATGATCAAAGTCCAATTAGAACTTTCACAGCAGTTATAGATCAACAAGGAGCAAGAATCTTAATTCAGGTTTGACTCCACCTATTTGCCTATAAATAGGCTCATACCCAGATTTTTCTCTAAGAAGAAGTTCCAGCTGCTAAAAATGAACTAATTTTGGTTGGAAGTGAGAACTAGTTCAAGGGAGAAGGGCAGCAAGCCTCACTGGGAAACTGGGGTTTGCAGAAGATGAAGGGTCTGTGAAAAGATTGCCGCTTGTAGTTGGTATATTACTCTCGGTTAATACCCCTGTTGCTGTCCCTGCTTGCGTAAGTGAAGGTGACACTCCATCTACTTCCCCAGAGACTAACCCCATTGGAGAAAAAGCTAAGGACTCCATGGAAAACAAAGGAGAGAAGAACAACAACAACAACAAAGGTAAGAGCAACAAGAATCTCCGTAAGGGTTTGTAATTTTAATTGTTTTGTAGAATTATTGAGAAGCGTGAATAGGGGCGGAGGGAGGGGGCTGGCAGGGGCCATGGCCCCCCCCAATTTCCTAAAAAAAAAAAAAATTATTAGGTGAATTTTTTTTTTTCTAAAAAATTAAAAAATATAAGGTAAAAATAAAAATTTAGCTTATTTGGCCCTTACCAAAAAAAATTGTTTGGCCATTGGCCCCTGCCGATAAAAACTTCTAGCTCCGTCCCTGAGCGCGAAGAACATCATAAGAACATGCAGACATACCGAAAACTGTATCAACAAATTTAAAAATATGCAATTTAAAAACACAATTTTTAAAAATGCAATTAAACGTTTGACAAAATCACAGTTTAGTCTGTAAAATTGTATTTTTTAAAAATCGCCTGTTGCCAACGATTTAAAAATATATATTTTCTACGATTTCAAATTGCAATTTTAAACGATTCATTTTCTGTGATTAAGTTTAAAATCATACTTTTTGTCTACAAAATTATAATACCAAATGGACCCCGACAAAAAAAATTGCATTTTTAACCAAAATCGCAAAAAATGTCTTATTTTAGAATTCATTCTAAAAATATTAGAGTTTCAAAACGTAGAAAAGTATATATTCAAATTTCAAGTAAATGGATGTAAAAATCCACAACCAAGCTTGGTCTTCTAAGGTTCACAACATGAGCAAACTTGCCTGCTTGCCACCCAATGAAATTGAACAATAGAATCCTGGATTGCAAACTTAACTGCTAGCTAAGAATTTGCTTGTTAACGGTAAACCACCGTTTATCCAAATAGATTAATTTGATGGTAAATTATAAATTTAGTTAATTAATTAATTAATATTCTAATACTATTTACACGTGGACTTAAATTTTTATATCAAATCATCAGTTATTTTAAAAATTTAAAACTCATAGAAAATTGCATTTTGAAATCACAATTTTTTAAAAACGCACTCCCAAACGATACATTTTCCGTAATTTGGTTTAAAATCAAACTTTTGGTCTATGAAATCGCAATTTCAAACGGACTTTAACACGTTCTTATCTTATAGTGAAACTATAAGATAATATATTGGGATACCACTCAACTAGAAACCTTTTTAAGTCTACGAGTTTATGTCCAATTATGTTATATTAACAACTCACCCTTGCAGCTTGGGATGTATATTCAATGTAGGGCTTGATCTCTTTATACTCACACGTGTATACTCAACAATCACTATCTTCCTATGTGCATCTATCACCGCATTGCTACATTCTCTCTCGACCGAAAACTTCATTAATCTTGTGCTAGTCTCTAGGATCACTTGTGTAGGCAATAAGGGCTTTATTTGTGCACCTTTGCCCCTGCTCCAAGCTTCCAACTGCGAAAGGGAAAGGGATCCATCTTCATCTTCCATACATGCTTGCTCCAATTGCGAAAGAGATCATTATTATCTATCATATCGCATGCCATCATCATTGTTTCTAGGATCAAACTTAGGAGTTGATAAAATTGCCCAAGAAAAAGAATGCTATAAGGTACAAATGGTCAATGGGTATACTGGAAGACAGAGTGAGCTGAGAAAGTTTTGTGGCCAAAGAACTGACAGAGGGAAGAGGAGATTCAAGCTACTAACCTAGGGGCAAAACATGTCCAAGAGGAGATTAATTGATTGAGGGTACTTTTAGAACGTTGTGCACTTAGAAATTGTTTTTCTGTGTTTGATCACACTTTCATAACGTTGAAAACACATGAATGGAGAAATTGGATTGTGAATTTTGTCATTTTTTTCTTGAAAAAAAAAAAGAAAAGAAAAGAAAAAATAATAATAAAGAAAAAGGAAGAGAGAAAAACTTCACTTAACTCGCTTGAACTCCCATCACATTTGCAATCTCCCTCCACTCAAAAAATTCAAAAACTCTCAATTTAGTGTATCAAATTTTTAATTTTGTACAATATCATCTATCTGTTAGAATTTTAACGGAAAATCCTAACAAAGACATTGAAAATAACCAAAATACCCTAAATTTTTTAATTTTTTTTATTAAGGGTAAAGTCAAACTTTTATAAAAAGTTTCGGGGTATAAAGGTTATTTCACCCATTTTGCTGTTTGATTTAACCTCAAACTCTAACAGAGATGTGACATTGCAAAAACTAAAAGTTTTATAAATTAAATTGAGAGTTTTTAAACATTGGAGAGATAATTACAAATGTTATGATCACACTCACAATATTGAAAGTATGATCAGATCTGGTTTGCTAAAAATAAACTTATTCATAAGACTATTTCCCATGTACCCCTCAACACTCTTAAATGCATCAAGACCACCACTCAACTTGCTTGCTTGGCATAATGGTATTTTGGCTGATTGGAAGCCTCACCCCTTAGGTTCTTTTAAAGTCAATTTGATGTGGCCATTCGTCCTACTTTTGTAGTTGCTGCAATAGTTCTTCTAGAACACTCTGAAAATTTCTTGACAATCAATACTCTAAAATTACCTCCTATGGATGCCTTGATGGGTGAAGCTCATGTAGCACTTTTGGCCTCCAGATTGACTGTCTCAATGGGCTGCTCACCACTGATCATTGAAGGAGATTCTCTCCTCACTATTCTGATTTTTAAGGATCATTTCATTTTCTCAGATTGAATCTCTGCACCAGTTATTTCTTACTCTTTGGTTCAATTGCATTCCATAAATATTTGGAGTGCTATTAAAATTTCTAGATGTGCTAATATTGATGCACACCTTGTTGCTGGATGGGCCGCTTTCCACCTTGTGTTCGAAAGTATTCCCACTATTTCACCTTTCATTTCCTCTATCATGTTAAGGAGCGGTAAAAATCCTCCTTCGTAATTTTTCTCTTTTCTCCTTTTTTCCATGTTTGAATAAATAATAAAATAAAATAAAAAAACGTTGAAAGTATGATCAAATAAGAGACACAAGGGCAGGGACGGGTCATAGGTCATTGACACCAACACTCCTTCACATCTGATAAACCAACACCCAATTTCCACCACATCCTGTCGCCACCAATCCATTCACTTTCTCAATCAGCTTAACCACCTTATCAAATTGTGTAACAGGACAGGAGAGAAGAAGAGGAGAAGAAGAAAAAAAGTGTATTAAATTGAATTTCTAAAGGTTGTCCTTTATAAAATTATAAGAGCAGTTTATTACTGTTAAAACTCTGAAACAACAGTTATTTTATGTAAAATTTGAGTACAAATATTTGCTTGTTAGAATAGCAGTGGTACAAATTAAAAAACACAAAAAAAAGCCCATGGCAAGAAAACTTTAATTTTCATTAAATAATTTCAACATCAGCTCTAGAAACACGTTTCCAAAATAACTGTTGTCATTTCCAGAGCAGTGTGGTAAGGCCAACATTGACGAATTAAGATCTTCTACAATTATTTTTTCGAATTTGAAAAAATTTGAACAGATGATTGTAGAAGATCTTGATCCAACATTGACACTTGTTCTCAGCAGAAATTGACTGGGGAGAGAATCATTAAAGTAAACGCAAAAAGGCCATTTGAAGACAAAAGAGGAAACTGGGGATATGAAACAGTGGTGATTCTGAGAACATGATTTGGGGAGAATGTCTGGTTTGTGGACTCTTCCTTTTCCACAAAAAAATATTGTTCTGTTCTCTATAGTCAGAACACCACAAAGGAATTACCATGATTTGATCTATGATCTACAGATTAAAGTCCTAAGGGCTATATTTTACTCTTATTCACTTGATGATCTAATTGAGTACAAACTGCTCTATTTATAGAACTCACATATAATTTGAATTTATTCAAATCCTTAATCAAATCTATTTATTTAGGGTAATGTAGTCTAATAAAATCTTTATCAAATCCCTAAATGTAGGGTAATCAAATATACTCTAACACTAGCCACACTATAAGGATGACAAACCACAACCATTAGAACTCTGGTAAAAAGAAAAGGTTACCAAAGTCAGCCCAAAGTTTTTCATAACTAATCCAACACTATGTGACCAATCAACCACTACAGATTGGAGAATTGCTTCCACCATCTTTAACATTCTCTCCATCATCCCACCAACAGCTAACTGGAAAGCTAGTCATGTTAACCGAAGTGCAAACTTCTGTGCCCACCCTGTGGTAAATTGGGCCGCAACTAGAATTCATTCTGGCGGCATTCCCATCTTTTTCCCTTTATCCACATATTTTTCTCCATGTATTGGAAAAGACACTCCCTCCACTTTCTTTGTTCCATAAGTTAGTTTCTTTCCTTTCTTTTCGTTTTTTTTCTACAATGTACTTGTAAAAATAAAAAAAAATATTAATATCCCAAACAACTGTCTCTAATGCTTTTAGGCACAACTTTATCACTTGCAAAAGAAGTATCTAGCACCACAATTACCATCATCACCACCACCTATTCATGCCACCTTCAGCTTGTGATCACTGCAGAGTTCAGAACAAACAAAGCAGTGTTTGCATACATGTAAAGGGTTGGAATAAGAATGTCCTATTTGAAGAGAGCCTAAACTCACTACTTGGTATACTATTCTGTATATTTGTTTTTCCACCTCCACAAATTATATTTAGTTAATCCTACTTATTTTCTCATCCTTTTCAGGCAGAGTGCATTGTATTCCCCTACAGAGAGGCCAAAAGTAGTAGCTAGATGCAAGTAGAAAGCTACCAAAGATGAAAAGGGAATTATTATTTTATAAAAAAGAATCGCTTGTCAAAAATCATAAAAAAAAAAAAAAAAAAAAAAAAAAAAAGGTCGAACTATGATTGTATCTCTCAACCAAATAAAATTTAGATTATAATACATCACGAGTAGTCCATGACTCACTGAAGTTCCAAATTACTCACAAGGTACAACCACAATTGTTCTTTCCGAATGAAGAAGTCCACACCCTCAAATCCATTTTTCATATTTTCTAATTGACTCTTTCAGAATTGATCAAAAACATCATTTTTCATTTTCGTGCAACTCAAGGGTAGAAAAGCATGAGGAAGAAGTCTTATTCTCAAGGCCACGACTGATAATATCGTGCAACTCATGGGGCAGAAAAGCATGAGGAAATTTTTTCTTACTTTTTATATCTCCTTTCCTATATTCTTTAAAACTTAGGGGGGACTACCAAAGGGGGTGAACAGTATATGCTGTCAACCTGTCACAGGGACATCTAGAGCTTGAGAATAATAACTAAGGGATGATAAAAAATCATAGTTTTTCACCCCTTTACTACTTCTAGAAAGAAGAATCCAAAACTAGAACTGAAAAGGAATCTCCTGAAAACAACAAAAGAAAAGGACCCGTCACTCTTGTATCTATCAAACATCTTAAGATGGACTGATTCAAAATGAGGACATAAGAATGCTTACAATTTTTGCAATGTATAAGCTACACGACTTGGGCTTTGCAAGGCGTCAATCATCTTTCAAACCTGTAAGTGAGCGATGCATATGTTACTATTTTGTTTCAGTTTCCTTGATCAACAAAAGAAGAAACATGAAAGCCCAAAGAAAGAAATGGAATCACAAGCATGAAAAAAAAAAACCCTGAACTTCATCTAATAATGTAAGATCCTCTAAAACAGCAGGGTCTTGGGGTTAAACTGCATAGTTGTGCTGTATACAATGAGTTACAAGCATGGGAACCACACCACAAAGACAACTTACGTGAGCGATTATTTACCAAAAAAAAAAATATATATTGAAAAAACCAAATTAGTGTATGACTCATGCCTCCAAATGCATAAATGATGGGTATACGATTCAATGACTTGAGTTCATGGAAGACTTGGGAATCCTAAATTATATATATATATATATATATATATATATATATATATATATATATATATATATATATATATATTTAACTAGTTTTGAGTTGGAACCTCAATGATGATGCAGGGTCCACTTGGGGATTTACTTTGCTAAAAAGATAACTTATTTTAGGTTTTCAAGTGCAATGGTTCGCTACAAGTTTACTGTTTATTCAAGCCTGACACTTTGTAAATTATTTTGACCAAGGACTCCACCACCTTTCTAATGCATTTTTACAACGAGCTAAAAGATAAGAATCATCGAACAAATAACTTCACATTGTTTAACTCTTCAAAACAATTTATTGCTTGAATATGTCATCTAATGATGACTAGTTTCAAACCCACCTTAAGGAAGATCCTGAAGTGAGTCAAACAACGGTGCAACCAAAATTTTCATTTTATTTTTTCCCCTCTCGGCTCCTTCATAACTGTCATGGCAAATTATGGTCCTAAATACTACTGATAAAATTTCCCAATTAACATCCAAAATTTTAATGTATGTGAATACTTCCAAACGACTAGAAGCCAGCATATTAGCATATTAACAGAAGAAAGATTCAAATCGCATCAATAAAACTGCAGAAATATCTGAACAAAAAGAAAAAAGAAGAAGATATAAGAATCATATGAAAATGAGGAGTCAATAACAAACTAGTAGCAATAATTCCAGATTGATAACAAATTATAAATACTTTCAAGATTACAAACAAAACGAGTGGCACTTGTTAGCTTACCTTTGTGAGGGCGGAAGAAGCGACTACCAAACATTCCTAAACTTTCCCAAATAGACCTAGTAAGGACTGGCGGCATGCTCTTCCTGTCAAATAAGTCAAACTCTTTGTGGGAGAAATGGTTTTGCTTAAAGCTAGAGAATCTTCTATAGGCTTCACTTTGCAGACTAGAGACAAGAGGTGCAATGTTATTCCAGCCATCCCCTGCAACATCTTTTTTGGAAAGAAGACCACTGTATCGGGCCAACTCCAATGCACCACTTCTGGTAGCCATAATTGCTGGGAAAAGAACGAAGTGATCAACCTTTTGCACTCAAGACTAATCCTTAACTAGACTGACACAAACAAACATTCAGATCAACAAGGTAGTACATGCATAATTGTATGAATCAAGGCCTGAAGTGTTTATGTTGCCCAAAATGCTTAAAAAGCAGTGTGAATAATCTTTACAGGCAAGCAACTAATACAAAATGTAGCATATGAAACGATTTAATTATAAATGAATACTATACCATCATAAGGAACTTTGAAGGGGAAATTTGCAGGCAGACCAATGCCAAAACCAGCCAGAGTGATGCCCACATTAAATCCAACACCACAGCCAGCTCCAACATAACCAATTACCTCAGGGCCAAAACCAGGGCCCCATCCAATACCACAACCAATGCCTATTCCCATGCCCCAAAAGGCTCCAGATGTTGGATGCACAGGATTCCATCTTTTATATCTCCTGAACAGACCTTTTATAATCATTAGGACCTGTGAACGAAGATGACAAAGGGATGTGATTGAAAAGAATCTTCAAGAACACAATAACTTGTAATTGACAACACACCTTAATAACATTCCATATGACAATGCACCTGAATAGCATTCAAAGTGAATTTAGTGTTAGATCAATTCCACACCTATTATTCAGTCATCTGATGTAATTATTTATTGATTACAAGGTACATAGATTCACATAATATAGGTGTACTAAAGTGGATGAAGCAACTTTCTGCTGCCTTCATATTGTAAAGCAAAATGAAAATATATGCTATTGCAACTTTCAGAAATTCCACTCATACCATCCTCAATGGAAGAACAGAAATTTACTCATAAGGATATTCATCCCTATGGTACATGTTAAATATTATAAAGCAAAATGAAAATATATGCTATTGCAACTTTCAGAAATTCCACTCATACCATCCTCAATGGAAGAACAGAAATTTACACATAAGGATATTCATCCCTATGGTACATGTTAAATATAGAGTTGAAAGCCTAGTTGAAGTTCCAAAAAGTGTAATGCACCAGAAGTTCCCAAAAGCAGAAAACAAAGTTCTGAGATTTGCAGGCTATCCAGAAACAAAGACATATATGCATCATTTTCCAGACCCTCTACCAAGCTTAAGATAAAAACTAGAACCATAAAAATCAACAGGGACGGAGGGTAAGGTGGGGAGGGGAAATGTCATGAAGACATCCTTAGGAAATTCCCATCATCAAGTTTTTGAGAGAGAAACACCCTTTTAGCAATTGGAAAATCACCAAAAGGGTAAAGTAACTATTAAGCAGCTTAGACGCAAAAGCACATGCCTTTCACCAAAAAAAAAAAAAAACTCTCCCTCGCTTGTGAGTCTTTTTACATTTCCAAGAGTGACATATCCCCCTTTTATCCCTCAATGGTGATGTGACTTTTAAAATCACTATTGGATCAAAATTCAATAATTATACATCACAAATTCAACGGTGATTTTAAAAGCCACATCACCTTTGGAAAAATAAAAGGGGGATAGGTATAACATTAATTCGCGTATAAGAGTTGCCCAGAGGGCCACACAACGCAACTCCAAACCAGACGCGTGTAGACACTCGTCCCAAGGAGCTAACCATGACTTTGATACCAATTGTTAGAGAGATAAACGGCTAGGGAGTTTTACCAAGAGCACATTAATATACATATTTAGACACCACTCTAGCCCAAAAGCCTAAGCTAATGGGCTTGAGTCTACTTAGGTATATTAACTACTATTTTCCTTTATACTTTCTCAATGTGGGACAGAACGCTCACAAGTGCACTCACAACAACTACATATAAACATGCTGCCTTAATTTCAGCACAAATGCATAAGGTAAACAAGAAAATTACAATCCCCAAGTAAGCCTCGTAGATATAGTATACACTATCCACACGTTGAAAAGTACTTCATTAAAAAACTATGAAACTTTTCTTTTCCTTTCTTTCTTTATTTTTTTGACAAATGAATATGAAACTTTTTCTAATTCCTTTTGATCTAAATCACCAAATATTGATGTTTTCTAAAGAATAAAACAAAATGCATATACTAATAAACCTCATCTTCACCTTTACTACTAAAAGACATCATGCTACATGCCAGTGCAGCTATAGAATTTTGCTTTTGCTTCCATGCATAACAATAGTAACAAGTCAGATCTTTTTGAACTTTGGGAAAAAAATAAATAAAATAAGAAAAAAGAAAGTCAGATGTACTGAAAAACTAGTAATGAACTTCAAAAGAGCTTTTTAATCCTCTGTACAGGGTGTGAATGATTTTACAGGGCCAAAAATCTCCTCTTTATTCAATGCAGTAATTGTCTATAAGCAGAAAGGAGCTCAAATGAAATTTTCAAACAAACAATAGCGTGAAACCATCATACAATTTACTGAATGTTCCATACACCACATAGATACATACATAAATACAAGCTGCCTTAATTTCAGCACAAATGCATCAGGTAAACAAGAACATTATAATCTCCCCAAGTAAGCCTAGTATATATACAGGCACATCCAGTAACAATGACACCCATCAATCGACTGTCCAACATAGTAGCCATTAGCTCAAAGTAGACCCTCTAGTTTGATCCTAGTCATCTAAGCCATTAACTAACTTTGTCATAAACCACCATTAAATTAACAAGCATTCGATTCTCATTCCCATTCAAGAACTTAAATCTGCGAAACAACAAGTTTAATATATAGCACAAGCTTGACACTTTCCCTTCTATGACATTCACGCTCAGGTTTTTTTTTTTTTTTTTTGTTCCAAAACTACTTCTTTTGCTCCACCTGTTTCAACTGGGGTTCGGACTCCTTTCTTTCCATTACCAGATTTTGTTTTCTCGAACCAAATACCGAATTAATGTTTGATAAGAATCCAAAAAAAAAAAAAAAAAACGCGATACTTACAAGAAAAATCAGCCAAAGCATATAATACCCAAAACAATTCTTATAACACTGAAGAAAAAATCAATCAGAATACTCAAAAAGAGTAATGAAATTTTGAGCAATGAGATTACCATCAAATTCCGCTTTTGTTGCTGAGGCTGTAAACGAAAAATGGCAAGCAAAACATGGGGAAATGGATAACTCTGCAAACCGAAAGAGACCCGTTTTTAATTGGGTTCGGGCATATGCTGTAATGGGTTTTCGTCTTGTAAGTTTTGGTCACACTTCCAAATACCCATGGCCTTGGCCTATTGGTCCGTGTAAGCATAGAAAAAAAAAATTAAAAATTAAAAAATTAAAAATGAAAAATGAAAATTTTAAAGTTAGCACTCTCCATCTCTATCTCTTTTACTCTCTTTTTTCTTCTTTTTTTTTTTTTGGTAGCAACATGTAGAGTGTTAGGTTTTTATGTGACAACTTCAGTATCAAAACTAATGAGTTTGTAAGTTCATTATTAGGGTATAAGTTGGTTCTAGAATTAGAGAGAGTTGTGTTTAAAAATATCAAGTCTAGAGGCCTCCGGTCGATAGGTTGTCGAAAGCGGGCATATGTCACTTCAAATAAAAGAGCCACAAAGAAGCTTGGTCGAATGCTACTCGAAAAACGTTCGAACATGGTGTTCAAGAATTGAAAAATTGAGCCACATAGAGCTCCGATAAAGGTTTAAACTCGATGATTTTACAAGCTACTCAAAAGAGCCACATAGACATTCGGTTGATAGCTGGTTGATGCTAGTTCGAACAGAGGAGCCATAAAGACGTCCGGTCAATACCCAATTCATACATGTTCAAACGCACCGCACTGTTTTGTAAATTGACTATAACCTAAAGTTTAGGTTTTCTCAAGCCCTATATAAGGATTGACTAGCACAATTTTCTTAAAGGGTGTCATGCCATATTTTAGTGTGTTAAGATAGAGTTTTTTAATTCCTAAGTCTTCATTGAGTGATCTCTCTTAGAATTATTTGTTAAACCACACAAGCTTTTAGAAAAAGCCTTTAGCTACCAAGATTTTGGGATTGCAATAGGAAGCTCGATAGAAGATTTGCCCAGAGGTTTTTGAGCTACTGCAGTAAAAGACAAGTGGGTCACTTGTCTATACAAGGGAGTGTCCATTACAAAGGTTTTGTAAGTGTGAATTTCTTGTAATTAAATTATTCTATATATGGATGAGTTTCTTGGGTTTGGTTACCCCGTAATGATTTTACCTTTGAGGAGTTCTTCAAAGGGTTTTTACTTCGTCACTAAATTTTGTGTTGATTGATTTACAGAATTAACAACATCGTTCAATTGAGCATAAACCCATCAAACGTCTCATCATTCTTCATTCTAATTTCATCAAACTTAAATGTCAACATCTGAAGTTTGAAAGTTTTCATCCTCTTAGTACCTTCATGGGTTATCTCTAGGATATTATATACTTCTTTAGTAACCTCACAATTAGATATTCGCCTAAATTACTTTGGAGAAGGCCATGAACATTGCATTAAGGCCTTTACTATTCCAATTACACGCACTAGTCTCCTCCTTGGTCCATTGAGCCAAAGCAGTTTCTGGACGTTTCCATCCGATCACCTAGAAACTTAAAGGAAGCTCTTATGTGAACCTTCCAGCACACGTAAATATTCCCATCAAAGTGGGGAGGAGCATTCAAAGACTGAGATTGTGCCATGACAACGAGAGTCGAGGATCACACTCAGAAGGTAAATTCAAACGGAGTGTACCTCGTTTTGATTCCAATTGAAAGATTGGGTTCTGACCCTAAGGCACACAATTAAACGATTATGCAGAAAAATATGAATTGAAATTTTTGCAACAGTTAATGACAATCAAACCAAGAGATATCAATCAACACAACAATTTTGTTGACGAAATAGAAACCCTTTGATCAACACATCAAAGGTAAAACTACTTCAAGGCAACCAAACCTATGAAACTGATCATTAAAGAAGAATCAATACACATGCATAGTATACTTACAACCATTTGTAGAAACTAAGAAAATCTGTGTGCAAACAAACTCCTCGCTTGCCTCATACCCATGGTAGCTCCAGCTCTATAACGCTCATGATATTAATTAACTAGTAATTAATTCAATGCACCTCCCCGAATCTATTTACCAATTAAATAAGTCTCAAGGGATTTAGGACTCTTTGACCAAAGGGCTAACAACAGAAGACACAATCACTTGTATTACAAGATAGCCATCACTAACCGGGTCACATAATAACCAGAGCAAATACTAAAGTATTATAACACTGCTTAACATAGGAAAATCATCAAGTATCTTAGTCGAAGAACGGTCACTAAGTCAAATATTAAATATGACAACCTGAGTCTAAAAGTCATAAAGTCTTCAAAATACAAAAGGTAACTCATATCCATCCAAAGAAATCCCCAAGGCCTCGAATGATATATGCTAATGCCAATAGCACACAAATATAAGGAAGGTGAACCCTTCCTCTCGCTCATGAGCCTGCCAGTGAGCTACCATCTTTGGGTTCTCCATAAAGATTCTTTTAGCTAAATCATCCATCATAATTCTCCCGTGCAAGGACCCATGAACCATTCTCTAAAGGAACAACAATTGTAAAATTAGGATATTTTAAAGGTAGAAACATATCAAAATGTAAGTCCACGATTTAGTGATTTAGCACATGGGAAACATATCATCATGCAATAAACTTAGCAAGTTTATAAAAAATGTTAATAATTGTAGAAACAAATAATATTTGGCTTTTGAAGCTTACTCATCTCGTAAGCATCTATTGATTTATATAGAGTTTATACAAGATACAAGATAACATCAAAGTACTTGCTTCCTAGTCTAATACTACTTCTTAGGGATAAACCTAATCTAAATACAAAACTGTGATCAGCTCTTTAGTAAATACAAGTAGGACTCTATCTCTTTAGAAACCGTATTTTAAACTCTTCTAGTAGATACAAAACAGGACTCTATCTCTTTAGGAACCGGTTGTCACTAGTAGTTGTGATCAACCGGGTTTCTCCTTAACACACTCACTAGGACTCTTTTTAGGTTAAACGGAGTTGGAAGTGGATTGTGCTTTAATAATAATCACATGCAATATTATGCAATAGGGTTTTTGTTAGAGTAATAAGGCAAAAAACCATGTTGATGCATTATAAATGGTAATATATATGATATCACATGTAAATAAAGTTATAGCAATTCTCATATGGTCTATGCAGTGGTGAAGCCAAGAATCAATCTTTGTAGGGGCTGTTTTCTCTCTCTCTCTCTCTCCCTCTCTCTTTATATATTATGTTTCTGATGTATATATATATAAAAATATGATAAATACAATTTAAAATAGAAATAAGCTTTTTTATAAAACAACATGCGTAACAAATAGTATATCCGTCAAACTTCATAAATATATATCAAGATTGACATATTAATAAGATAACATGTATGCACTAATACAAAAAGAAACAAAAATGCAAAAAATGTAAAAGAAAAAAAAAAAGAAAAGAAAAGAAAAAGGTTTTTAAAATTACAGCTTACGCTCTTTTAGATAACTAAAATCATTAATTAACAAATATGAATTGACTTTCTCAGTAATTTCTCTTTCTATACAGATAACTAATTTGTTGCAAAAAAGGGAATAAGCACGGTGTTCACATTATGACAAAAAAAACTAACAAGCTACAAGTTGAGTTACACAACATAAGAGGTTTCTAAAACTAATTGAGAAGTAAAAACCGGTAAAGTTATGCCTTCTTAAATTAGAAGAAAAAAGGCATTTTGTTTTACACCATCATTTAATTGGAAGAAAAAGGTATGTCTTTGTTTTTGTACGCAAATCAAACTCTAAGGGTATGTATAGCAAAGAGTGAGAAAAGAAATGGGAAAGAAATTGATTGAAATTATATAAATTTGAAAGAAGTAAAAAAAAAAAAAAATGTGAGAGAAAAGTGAAGAAAATTGTTTAGGAATGTGAAGAAAAGAGTTTAACTCTTTTGAGAGAAGGCAGGAGAAATAGTTGCCAAATGTAGCACAATTCACTCTTTGTTTACACAATTCAATTTCATTTTATTTTATTTCTTAAAAAAAAAAAGAATAAAAGAAGTGGGCATGAGATAAAAACATGCTTTTCATTCATGTTTCACTTTTGCGTGGTGGCCACTTTGGAAAGTACATCAACAAAAATATGTAGGGTCATAGCTTCTTGAAATAGATGAATTCTCTAAATATACAATTTTTTTTTTCTTTGAATTTTTGCAGGGGCCCATGGCCCCTTCTCGCCCTTGAGTGGATTCGCCACTGCGGTCTATCTATATTGTTTAACCATTTTATGGGAGGTTTGTGTGTCCTTGTTAGGACCTCTGATGCAGTATCGGTGCCCTGGTGAGGTACAATGGCACTCCACCTCTAATGTAGGGGTGAAAACCCGAAGCTTGTTAGCCAAAATTGACAACCGGCTCCGGTAACCAGGTTTGTAATAACCAGCTACCCCGGCTATTCGGACCGAGTACCAAATCATTGTTTGGTTGTGCCATAAACCATGGGAGACAGCCAGGAAAGTCGAAATTCAATGTCGAGAAATTCAAAAAGTCATCAAATTGTACGATTTAACCACTTTCAATTATCGATACAATTACTCTGCCACCAAAATCACACAGCCATATCAAGAGAATGGATCAAGTAATCAGCATAAACTAACATATTTTCCCCATAAGAACACTGAACGCCCAGTTTCGCAGAGTAGCTCTCTCCCCAGCCCACAGTGTTTTATTGCAAGAAATGAGGAGGAAAGAAGAAGCTTGACTCGATTGATTCAGGAAAAGAAAGTAACCAGTGAAGCTTTAAGGAGAGGTGCGGGTTGTTTCTTAAAGCTGTGATTGGTTGCCAAGAAAACATAGGAGACAAAAAGGGCAAAAATGAAGAACTCGAAACTTCAATTTTCCAGCATTTTCAGATCAAACAAACCAAATATGATGAATAAGGATCATATGTAAGGAAATATTACACAAAAACAAACAAACAAATAAGAAAAGGAGGACTAAGAGGACCTTTATCTCTTCAGTTCCCACTTTAAATTCAAATCTAAGTTAACGAAACCTTGAACTCCAAAAACTCTAATCCCCTATCTGTACATTTCTCTACCTTCCCTTAGTTGCCGATTCGAGCTCATCAATCTCTCATGGCCCTCCTATGATTTTATCAAGTACATTCTTCATTCACCAATTCACCTTCTAAACCCTGGAAATTTTAGGGGTTTTTCAATGTATTCTGATGCTCAGCCTGAGATAGTGAGATGCTGCTGCTGAGATATGAGGCACAGATGCTGGTTACAGGATGCAGAGTCTGAGACTTGAGTGTCGAGTGAAGTGCGTAAGTGAGGCGGAAAGGGAAAGGTCCAAAGGAAAAGTCTAAAAGAATGAGAATCAGAGTAAAACCATAAGGCTAACCGGGTATATTTTAAATTTTTATTTTATTATATATATATATATGCTAAAACCAATAACCGACTCCGGGTAGCTAGTTATCGGTTATTTCCAACAGGGTCCCAAACCGGTTTCTTGGTTTTTCGGTTACCAATTACCAGTTGGAACTCTGTTACTAGTTACTGGCTGGTTACAATTACCCTACTCTAATGGTCCAACTGGGTATGACCCCATGTAATCCACAACGCTAGTGATGCTACAAGCTGTGGTTGTCAAACTAGTTTCTTGGTTTTTCGGTTACTAATTACCAGTTGGGACTCGGTTACTAGTTACTGGCTGGTTACAATTACCCCTACTCTAATGGTCCAACTGGGTATGACCCCATGTAATCCACAATGCTAGTGATGCTTCAAGCTGTGGTTGTCAAACAAGTTTCTTGGTTTTTCAGTTACCAATTACCAGTTGGGACTCGGTTACTAGTTACTGGTTGGTTACAATTACCCCTACTCTAATGGTCCAACTGGGTATGACCCCATGTAATCCACAACGTTAGTGATGCTACAAGCTGTGGTTGTCATCCGTGAATGGTCGCACTAGTCACTCTAGCCAATGTATTTAAGGCAACCTATATCTACTATTGCTAGACCTTTAGGTCAAGCTCATACACTGATATGCACATGCTTCGGACATGTAATATGAAATGATGTAATTAATTTTTTCATTTTACATACATGCACTTATAAAACTCACACGATGCAACTTTCCTTTTCAATCACTTCATTTACACAAAAGATAGAATTTTTCACAATATTTGTAAAACATTTCATGTGAGTACGAATAAATCATGCATGTTTGACAGATAAATTAGATATAGCATAAAAAGTGATTACAAGTATATATCCATGTGATATTCTCTCACCTTGGTCACAAAAGTCCTCTTGGTATACGTCCTCGAAATCACCAACTCCGATGTCCACGAAAGATTTTATTATTAGTCATACATCTAAACTAAAACTAGGGGTGTACAAACGAAGCGGTTATAACCGCTCCACAACCACTAACCTCCATATAACTGCTAACAGCACACTACGAAAATTCATATATTTTTGGACGGTTTAAAACTGTCCAGAACAGGTGAAAAACCGTCAGGAATCAATTCCTAACGATTTATTCTGAACGGTTTGAAATCGTCCGGACTATAGCGTCGAGAAAATTAATTCTAGATGGTTTGGGTAAAACCGTCAGGAATTCTAGACAGTTTTGCCCAAATCGTCCAGAATCATTAATTATTATTATTTTTTTAATCCATGCGTGAGTTTGAATATGAAATTATTATTATTTTTTTTTGTCCTGCGGCCATAACTTCTAGGTTCTACTAGAAATCCACCAAATCCACCAAAAATCAGCTCTGGTTCTACCGGAAATCCATTGGAGAACCGGGCTTCAACGGTAAATTCCAGCCACCGCACCAGCCACCGCCACCCAAGCTCCACATCATAAACACTCCGTTCACACATCAGGCAGCCCAGAACCACCCAAACAGTGTCGCTCAGCCGCATCGAACCATTCCAGCCACTATCTCCGACCAGATCTAGCCACTACATCTAGCCACTCCGACAGCAACCTTTGCCGCTTCAGTCGTGCCGTTTTTTCTTTGACTCTATCATCATCACCACGACACCTCTTCCAATGAATCTCTCAAACCCAAAATATTTTACAACTCCTTCTTTCAGCCGTGAATCATCACAATCCAAACCTAAAACAAACACAAAATGTAAATCAAACCTAAGAATTTCACCCACCCCCCCCCCCCACCCCCCCCCCCCCCCCCCCAAAAAAAAAGGACTTCTTGTTTGGGTACCGATAAAATGCCAGAATCCAAGCTCTCTGGCTCTCCCTGTGTCTCTCTCGGACCTCCGGAAGGATCGGACCTCCGGCTCTCCCTATGTCTCTCTCAGCCTCTTTGTTTTCTCCTCTATGTGAGAAGAGTCTACAATATAAGAAAGAGAGTAAACAAAGTGATAGTTGTTCACTCTCTTTCCCAGGCACGCATGGTTCACGCGTGAACCAATGAAATGCAATTAATGTGTTTGGATGACTCGTGAACAAAGAAGAGGATATGAAATGCAATTAATGACCCACTGACATGCGTTGGCATGGAGAGCGAATTTCGAACCATCTGTAAAATTTATAGATGGTTTGGGACCAAACCGTCTATAAATTTACCTTTCCAGACGATTTGTCCCAAACCGTCAACAAATTTCACGACGGTTTTAAAAGAAACCGTCGTGATTTCTTTTTTTTTACTGACGATTTTCAAAAATACCATCTGTAAAAAAAAAAATTCCTGACACTTTTCAAAAAAGTGTCATTAAAAATTTAATTATAAACAGTTTTTAAAACTGCCTAGAAAAAAAACCGTCAAGAATTAGTCTTTTTTTTTTTTTTTGTAGTGGCATAACCATTTTCGAAAGCAGTTATAAATAACCGCTAACCGCATAATATATATATATATATATATATATATATATATATATATAAACTATGTTTACAACTTTGAGGTGTAATAGACTAACATGCATGTTTAATTTACACGATTTTTAAAAATTTAATATTATGACCTGATTGTTTTGGTCTTGAGTTGTCATTTGGATTTACAGAATGAGGTCAATTTGTTAAGCAAAATTCAACATTCAAATATAATTTCTCTACTAGATTGCAGCGTTTATGGCGAAACAAGGTTTATTGTTTATGAACTGATACAAAATGGGTGTTTGGAAACTCAATTGCACCGTAAAAACACATTAATCTCATTCTTCTTCTCGTTGAAAAACCTGAAAAATGGAAGGTAAAAAAAGAGGCTGCAATTAAATAAAGCTAATATCTTTATTTTCCAAATCTCTTGTTGATATATAGGACCTTGTAGCCCAAAAATTATATAAAAAGAAAGGGTCCAAAAGTTATTAAATTATTTTTTAAAAACAATTAATACCTCCTCAAAACCGGTCCAAAACCCAAATTAAAAAGCCGTTTTAAAACCGTTGGTTATAAACACAATAACCGCTAACCGGCGGTTAGCAGTTGTAGTTGGTAAAATGCAATAACCGCCTTAAGCTGTTGCGGTTAGCGGGTTTAGCCAATAACCACCAATTATAACTGCTTGTACACCCCTAAGTAGAACACCTCTAGAAATCTAAAGTTTGAACATTCAGACATTCTGTCAGCTGACTGTTCAATTATTATAAGTTGCTATTAACAAATTCGAAGGCCCAAACATACAACCCATACTTTGATGGGTAACCGAAATAGGCTAATACTAGAAACCTAAAAGAATCAACGTACCAAGATGTTTACTCATCCTCGCATATTAAAATTATATATGTAGAAACAACCAATTGCCCAAGGAATAATAATTAAAAATATATATATATATATATATATATATATATATATATATATATATATATATAAAAACTATTTCCTTCAAACACACTAATTGACCACACTGCCGAAGGAAGTTCTCCGTCCCCGTACGTGGGAAGAGATCGAGAGTAAGGTAGAGACAGTACTCCCTGTTTTTCGGGGCCTGAGACTACATGGACAGGCACAGTACACTCCCTGGCCTCTTCTTTCTAGGCCCTATTTGCTCAGGAACAAGAAAGAAAAGGCACCTACTGTTTGATTTCTCTCTATCTCTCTATTCGCTTTAATTTGCAAAAAAACACATGCATTTCAAATGGAGAAGCAAAATAATAGACCCCATCAGTTTCTCTTCGTACTTTTCTTCCCCCCATTCAAACAAATTCCTGTCTCTCCCTGTACTTGTTCCTGCATGCAACTTTCCTTTTATATATGGAGAGAGGGAGAGATCAGTCTAGACAACCATCGGCCAAAGTCCAAACATCCTGCATTGTCCACCACGGGGATGATTAGTAAGAAGGGAAAGCTACTGAAAACACGTAGTGACAGAAGCTCCATGCAAACATACATTAATAAGGGTGTACGGATAGGTTTAAAAAGTTCATATATTTGTATGAAGAGATCGACAGTACTTCTCCACCTGGTCTCTTCTTTTAACATGCATGGGATATTTAAGTAATTAATTTTTTTTTTCTTTTATATATATATGAAACACAAAATCAAAAAAGACATAATAATCAAAGTAATCAATCTAACATTGGAAATAGGGAAAGACTTGGGATTGAGATAGAGAGATCTACTTTAGAGAGGATCGGTGTGATTGGCTTTATAATCACTTTTCAAAGTACGTTATTAATTATAAACTCGAAAACCGAACATTCCTAACGTTAAAAGTAGTCTAATCTCCAACATGTCTATCATGTTTCTAGGCCTTCAAACATTTATGAAAATGCCCGTTTGCCCCCTCCCCCTTTTTTTACCCTACTTTTTCTTTTCATGTGATCAAGCAGATCGAGAGGAGATTCAGGAGTTTTTGAAATTTCATCATCACTGCATGTGCTTCTATATATATATAGCTGTTGTCAACTGCATGCATGGCATGGATTAATCATCAACCATTTACCAAATTAATCAACTTTTTAACAACTGAATATTAGATTAATTTAAATGATTCTAATCATTGCTATCAAGGCAATCGAATTGTAAGCAATTTGGACAGGTGATTACTGTAGGATTTGATCGGTAAAATAGTTACATTATTAATTGTTGTTTCTTTCTTTACATATAGAGATTAGAGAATAGATAAAGAGAAGTGAAAAAATAAGAAAGTTGAATTAAAGTATTATATTTTGAATTTGCTGAACTAAAATGGGAGGAGGAGTACTGTTTGAGGGAATGGCTTTGGACCTTGTCCTTGACTATGCTTTTCTTGCTTAAGAAGATCTTGTAAGAACCTCTTTAGCTAAAGCTTGACACCCCATACAATGCCACGTGGCATACACCCATTTAAGATGGAGAGAGAGAGAGAGAGAGAGAGAGAGAGAGGGTTATTTGTTTGGTTTTGTTGTCCCTCTGTTCCAAGCATTCTTTGCTTAAAGAGAGGTTAGCCCCAGGAATAAAGCTAAGGACAACGGCAGTCGTGGGTTAAAGTTAAAGCAAAGCACCAAATAGCAACCTTGACAGCCAATGCTGACAACCGACAGCAGCCAGTAACATCTCTCCGGTGGAGAAAAAACTAAAAAAGTACTCTCTGCCCAAGAGGAGACGTTTAGTCACCGGTCATACCCGGTACTCAGTGGCCAACTGTCTGGCTAACCGTACACTGATTTTTTCTGACCCTAACCGCATCGAGAAGGGTTTGCTTTGATTTGGTTTGGTTGAAATCTCTGACCATGTTTAGGATGTGTTTTGTAATGCAACGTTGTAGACAAAAATACGACTTTAAGTTAAATCATTAAAAAAAATGAATCATTTAAAAATTATATTTTTAAAAAATTGTTATTTCAAAACGTATAAAATTATTTTTTCAAATCGCATGAAAAAAACGTAAAATTTTAAAAACTAAACTATAATTTTGTCAAACACTTAACTGCGTTGTAAAAAATTATTTTTTCAAATTGCATATTTAAATCTCACTTTTTGAAATCTTAAACTACTCATACTCAACCTCCTTGTCGATACCGTGTTGTCTTCGTTCTTCTATATGTGTTTTTGGGCGTTTTGTTATATGTTATTTTTGTGTTCTTTGCTGTAAATATATATATAATATGTGTTTGGATAGGGTTCTTCAGGGCAATAGCCGGCCTTTTACCGCCTTTATTGACAGCATAGGTTCTTGACATCCGTGCCAAGAATCAATAAGGTCGCGTCATTTATTTGATGCATTGTTTCCACGTCATTGCTCTCTTAGTCCAAACTGCAATTTTATCAAACACTTAACTGTATTTTTATGAAGTTATTTTTTCAAATTATATATTTTAAAATCAATATATTTAAATTGAATTTTTTGAAATCCAAAAAAAACTACCCATACTCAAGTGAGATTAAAACGGGAAGCTTTTTTTTGGGGTTCTTAGAATCTCTTTTTATTATTACTTGGACAGTTTGAAGATCTTCCAACATTCCAATTTGGATTTGTAACAGTTATGATTCCCTCACTTACGGCGGATCCAACTACTCGTGCAATCTGATTGGACCATACGGTATACGGACTGTACCTCTGTGTAACTTTAGCCAAACAACCATTTAGTAGTACTTGGTCACGGTTGCTTCTATGTCCAATTTTGGTACATGCAACAGAAATACGTCATTATAATCCTTACACAGAATCATATAATATATGTTATATCTCGTGTGTTAAGCTATAGTTCTAAGTCTATTATATAAGTCGACTTTAGTTGATTTATCTAGATTAAAACAGTCAAACCTTTTAATCCCTTATTAATTCTGTATCGGGTTTGCGGGTCGTGTAAAAAAATTATCAGTCTTTATGTCGCGTGTCAGGTTTTGGTCATGTTGAGGCATCAGTATAAGATTATGTAGATCAAATCCTTTAACCCTAACCCTAACCCACTAATTTTATATTGAGTTCATGTAACCCTACATACATACGGCTCAACAAATTTACTCTCAATTTTATCTAAAAAAAAAATCACATTTCTCTATTTTGACTATCCACTATCCAAAGCACCTACATCTCATTCTCTATTTTAACTATTCAATTTTACTATTCTATTTAAATATTCGTTTTTTAAGATTTCTTTGAGAAGAAAGAGAATGTTGGATTAATTTTTATTTTATTTTTTTTCGCATTTTGTGAGTAAACATGCACACCAAATGTTTTTCCAATTCCGATGCAACTCATTTTAATCTTACTAATTTTAACATTTCGCCTAGCCATTTATTTTGACTAGCCAAATCAAAATGCTATCGGTGCTTGGATGGAGTATACATTATTGAAACAAGAGTTATAAAGATGGTTTGTGTCCACTAAATTTGTTATTGCTAATGTAGAAGTATAAGAGAGACGTGAAATATTCAAACTCTTTCTCTATCGCCTTGTTTGGTAAGGGAATGTGAATTGGTAATGGGAGTTGGAAGTGATAGATATGATATAAAATAAAAAGAATTTGTATAGAAAAGTGGAAAAAAAAAATTGTTTTGTAGTGAGTTTTTTTTTATTTAAATAATTAAAAAAAAATTATTGATGTGATATAAAGTTGGAATGTTTTGAAGTTGATTATTTTTGAGATAAGTGAAGAGGAGAAGAGAAAATTTTATTGCCCTTCCCAAAAAAGCCCTATAAACAGAGTCTTTTATACAATCAAATAATCAATGAAAAATGTAATAAAAAAACAAAAACAAAAATTGACGTGTACACGTAGATAATAAATCAAACAACAGACCACTTTAATTTTAATTCTATATCTTTCTTTGGTACTTTCATCCCTTTAAATTATTATGCGATTATGGGGAGGGGGTGGAGAAAAAGATGAAGATCGAGTGACCTCTGAACAAATCTAAAGAGCTTCCCCACAACACAAGAAGATAAAACATGAATCATAACTTTCCAAGGCATATGTCCCATCTTTGGATAGAGATTTGAAGCATACAAGATATACAGAGAGAATCATAAAAGGACTAGTTCACGTACAAAAATTTCAGCATTAAGTGACATTTGATTTAATCTCTCTTGGAAAGTTGGTTTAGCCATGAACTTAATTATTTTATTAATTTTCCAGCCAAAAAGCCAATAAAAAAAATAAAATAAAAAAATTGTGACACTGTGGGATAGTATGCACTAAGCAGTAAGCAGCTAGTAAACTAATCATTCGTGGCGTCAACTTCGTATCCTGACAAATATTGTCTACAACATTCATTAACAGTTAACACCCTTAGCCGTTCCTGCAGAGGTTTTGTATACATGCGTTAATGGCTTTCCGACCAGCACAGAGAGAGAGAGAGAGAGAGAGAGAGAGAGAGAGAGAGAGAGAGAGGGGGGAGGGGGGAAATAATTGGGTGTTATTTTAGCTTTATGCTAAAGGAATTTACAGTATTGGTCAAGACAATGAAGACCTTTTTGAAAAAGCAATGACAAAAAGTTAATATATATTCATTTCGGTTTAAATACTCGATCTATTAATTAGGTTAACTTCTTGGCTAGTTGCACATGCGAGACCTTTAAGAACAATTTTTTTTTTTTTTTTTTTAACTTTAATTAAATTTATTTATTTGTCTTTGCTTAGCAAGCTTAATTGGCTAGTAGATGACATGATTTCCAGTCAAGCTATCCAATCTTTCCTTAGGAATATGAGTGAATAAAGTAATTAATAAACAGAACTTTCATGCAATTAATTGTCCCAACAAGTGGACTTTTCAGGTTATGAATCGATCAAATTAACCAAATTACTCGTAAACTGTTTGAGTTTAATTGGCTCGTTAATGATGCTCGTTTTTTTAGCTATTTTTTAACGGAACAAATCAAGCTGGATTCAACTTTGAATGTCGTGTACGTACTAGACAAAACAGGTATATATATATATTTTTTTTTTTAAAAAAAAAAAAAAAAAAAAAAAACTCAATTTCAGCTTTGTTAGTTTATTGGTTGCATTTTGTTGATACAATCATTGTCATATTAGGGTCCTGCTGAAACTGGAACGCCGTAATTCAAAGAATTTTCTAAAGTAATTTATAGTATTTTCTCCATTCTGAAAATGAACTATTTTGACAAGTTCAGTGTCACAAGTATCAAGAAAGACAATTTTCAAAAGTTAAGAAAGATTCTGACGCGCTTACAGCTCAGCAAGGCGGTTTCTATTGTGACTGTCCAGACGGCCAGAGGAAACGTTCGGACGCCTACCAGTGTTCGAAGAAATGTTCGAACATCTCAATAGACACCAATCACTGAGAGCACATGTTCGCACAAATGCTCAGACAGCCCAGTGGACACCTAGACCCGAGAACTCATGTTAGATGTAATGTCCGAACAACAAATTGAAGGCTGCTAACGGTGAAGACAACATGCAACCGTCCGGACGCAAGGGCGACGTCGTCCGGACGCGCTACTGAAGATTTCTGAGGAAAATCGTGTATTTTGAAGTAGGGTGCTACTTGAAGTCCGGGCGCCCATTGTTCCAGTCTGGACGCCACCTAGGGAAATCCAAGTCAGTGTCGATTTAGGATTTCAGAAGCCTATATAATGAGGCCTCTAGGTAGTGTCTTTGTAAGGAGTATCATATAAACTCCAGTGTACTAAGAGATGGTGTTTAGGCAGAGATTGTGAAATCAGCTAGCTCTCTTAGAGTTTTTATTTGTGTAATTTGATCAACCTATTGAATTCTAGCTTAGGGGATAGCCTAAGCTAAATGAGTCTATTGAAGAACCCTTCAGACTGGAGGTCTGGTTAGGAGGCGCTCACGTATAGATACGTGTTAGAGTTCAAGGTACAACTACTGCATTATGGGTATGTAAGTACGACTACTTTGTAACTAGCTATTTCTTCTATTAATAGATTTCCTGGGTTTGGCTGCCCTGCAGTGGTTTTTCTCTTGGATAAGAGTTTCCAGCCACTTCGTTACCAAAATATCTGTCTCATTTACTTTTCCGCATTTGTATTTTGGTGAATTATTGATCACACACACTTAAATTAGGAGTCACTTTATATTTTTCAAGCTTGATATTTAATATGACACAATTTGTTAGGTTTTTAGTATCAGAACATGTTTGGTTGTAAGTTTTTTAAGTCTATGGTTAGGTCAATGCAAAAGTTTATCTAAGGCACACATGAAAATTCAAGTTTATATATGTTGTTCAACATAGCGCTAGCTAGTTGGATTAAAATTGTCATATCTTTTTATTCTGACATCAGATGAAGGGGTGAAAAGACGGGCGGTTAAATAATCGTGTACTAACCGCTAACCATCTAACCACTTTTGTAGGCAGTTGAAAAAAATCGCTAATTAACCGCATAAGGTAGAGGGGTTAACTGTTTTAGGGGTAGGCGGAGGCGGTTACTAACAGCTAATCACCTACCCATATATATATATATATATATGAAGGCAAAGTTAGTGGCATTGAAATTTGACTCAAAATCCGACAACTTTGTATTTCACATAGTTTTTAAAATTCAAATACTTACTGGGTAAAAATAGGTTGTCAATAGAACTTTGAAAATCTAGACAGATTAGCTCGTTCGCAACAGGAAACCCTAATTGACTTAGTCTAAAAAGCCTTATTTTCTCCCTATCTATTTAAGACTCACAACCCACGACTTCCAAACAATTAGAGATGGTATTTTTCATCATTATTGGAAATGTTTCATATTGTTCTTGAGCTTAAACAATTCAAAACCTTCTAAATAGAACAATTTGTGACATAAGTCTTCTATAGTGGATGTCTTTTGGATTTGGCTGGCTCCCAAAGTGGTTTTACTTTTGAAGAGTTCTTCAAAAGATTTCCACTTCTTTACCAAAATCTTTGTATTGATTTCTTTTACTATTTTCTTGATTTTGGTATTGATATTTGTGATGGTTGGATGGAAAGTTGATAACTTTATTAATCATAATTGTTGTTAAGATTGAGATATTCACTACTTGTTACAACTTTGGGTATAAATCCGGAATTTCCCAATTGTAAGGAGACCTCTCAAAGCTTGCATTTTTTTTTATTATAATTGAATAAATTAGTAATTTTTTAGTAAATAATTAATAAAAACATGCATTAACAAAGGTAACAATATAAGTCTTTTTTTTTTTTTTTTTATTAAAAATTGTAATTGGTTACTTTCCTCAATTATCGTTCATCTTAACATAGCTTATGAATATGCTCATGTTTCTTTGAACAAACCAAAACTTGAATATAAAGTTTTAAGGAAATAATTGGCTACATTGCGCCTGAAGGAAATAAAAGACTTATAAAAATTTAGGAATAGACCATCCTATTCGAATGCCATGTCCCCCGTTCGATTGGGGACTATCAACACGTGGCAGCAAAGGGGAAAAGCGCGGGAAAGATCAACGGTCCATATATGAGACAAAACCAAGCGACCGCATTCGACCGGTGAACGTGTCATTCGAATAGAAGGTATGTCCACGTGGCAGCATGAGATCGCATGATGACAGATATCAACGACCCAAATTTAATCAAGTACCAAAAAGACTAAGTTGACATGTGTTTAGTGCTAAAACGTTAGGTGGCATTCAAATGGAGTAACATGTCATTCGACTGGAAGGAAACTCCACGTGTCAATCAGTGTGAGGTGAGATGTGGCGCTAACCCAACAAATATATTTTAAGGTTGACTTAGTATAGTACCCCCAAAATATTAATAGGATTAGGTATGTCTTAATTGAAAATTAAGACTTTTTTACTTTCTGCTTTGACCGAACGTTTGCTAAGAGTAACGAACAATCGAAGTTCCCACTACGAACACTCCATTTTTCCACGACGAACTTTCGATGATGTATTGTACTGTTTGTCAGAAGGTACATCTCACGTCGTTGGTATGTATGACAAATAGTACACAAACGTTCGAGGACCATACAAGGAATGTGTGAGCTTGGGTACTGAATGTTCAACAGGTGGGAAATTAGCTCATTCTTATCTTTTACGATTTTTCCTCTATAAATACCTCCATCCCCCTTCGTTTTATTTTGTGTATACTGCCCTTGGAGCTGGTGTTACTATAGTGAGAGTGTGAGAGAGTACGAGAGAGTGCTTCGAAGTGAGGAAGACGTTTCGCTGTAAGGAGCTAATGCTCTTAGTTCAAGCTTGTTCTTTTATAGCTATTATGCTGTTGATTTATCTTTCTTATTGTTTAGTCCTCTAGTTGTTATTATGAACTTAATACTAGCTTGATAACAGGTTTAGTATCTTGATGGTTTAAACGTTGTGATTCTAATTACATGATGTGTTATTATGGCTTAGAACCATGTTAGGAGTATTGTTATGATCCAAGGTTAGCTTAGTTTTGGTTCTTGCTAGCAACGAACGTTTGATCCATTGATCGAACTTTCGATCCCTTGTTTCATGTTCGAGCATCTCATCCTGAACGTTCGATCCTCGTGTACCCATTGTTCGTGGTTCAGGCAGAATACCTACTTTGAACTTATTAGAGCATATAATCAGTTTTAGCTCGGGATTAGAATTGGTGATAAGTTTTTCTTAGATTTCGAAGTTGTGGAGCCTCAAGAGGACTTTAAGAAGGAGGCATACGATACAATTAAGTAAAATTCACATGGATAGTTGTTATTATTTTTCATGCATAAAATTATTATTTTGTGTATCAAATACGCATGTTTATAACTTAAATGAAATATATTTTTGACTACTGTGAACTCTATTTGTGAAAATGAGTGATTAATGACAAAATAATGAAAATGACAAATTCATGAAAAGCATGCATGAAAAAAAGGGTGAAAATTAAATTGCATTGAACGAAAAGGTATACCGTTTCGTGCGGGATAACGTTCATTGGCTTATTATTATATGAGTTATTTTTTATGGTCAAAAGTTTATGATATGATATGATGGGCTTTGGACCCAATAGTTGTTTTGTGACCGGCGCACCATGCTTGAATGGGGGTCACATGCAGTTACAGACATTAGTAGCAGTGTGGGCCACCTAAAGTCGGAATTGGTCGATCGGGCTTTTAATGATGGACGGTATCGTACATATCCGGGGCACTGATATTACAAGTCGCTCAGGACAACGCCAACTAGGCCCAAGCCTGCCGAGAATGGGTTAATTTCTTGGGTAGACCATATGGAGTTGAACTATGACATGAATCTCTTATTACATCATATATTATATCTATACTGCATACATGATGTCATTTTCAAATGATGAATTGTAATATTGCATTTCTGCATGTGATTTATAAATAACTGAGTTAATTCAATGATAACCTGTCACTATGTGTATTATTACTCACTAAGTTGTGGAATTACGTTTTTTATCTTTTCCACTTACGAAACATGTGTTGTTTTATAATTGGACTACCTTTATATGTTAGATTTGAGATGGACCTCGAGGCTGATGCGCGAGTTTGGCGTAGTGATATCGATTCGGTTATACTTGAAGACTGATTGCAGGATTCTGAAGATTACTCATGAAAATTAGTACTTTTGGGTGATATTGTAAGCTTAACATTTGAGGTCAGATTGTGTATTAAGGTTTAATTTTGATATTTTTTATTTTGATCATGATAATGACCCTTGTAAATTTTATTACATTCATATATGTCAATACATATTACAACGAAATTTTCATGATTTAAATGAAAAGGAAACTTGAAAGAAATAGGTTTGGAGGGAAAAATAAGATTTTATAAAATGAAAAAAGGTTATAAGAAAACGATTTGACATAACCCCTAGGCGTTGAATGGGGGGTTGAACACTCAACAACCCAGTGGTTAAGTGGCGGAATACGCTTGACAAACCCAAAGTTAAGAAAGGGTGATACGAATAACAAACACAATAGTTAAGTGGAGGCAATATACTTAAACAATTTAGGGCTAAGAGAGGGGTCATACGACTAACAAACCCAAGGTTAAGTGGAGGAGATGCGCTTAACAACCCCGCATTTAAGCGGGCCGATATGCTTAACAATCCAAAGGTTAAACGAGGGTGATATGCTTAACAAGTTAATGAAAACGAGTAATTGCTTATGTTATATATATATACACACTGTTTTAATATAAATGTATGGAATTCTATAAAAGAAAATGTCAAGGAAAATTGTAATTTGGATTCTATTATAAAAAATCTCTCAGAGACAAATAATTTTACACCATGGATTCCATCAAGTGCATTGACATAAAATTTTTATGAAAAACCCTACACATGTTCAAAATACGTTTTGATCTTGGAAAATGGTTTCAAAATAAAGAGAGATGAATTTTAAGGGGAAAAGGGGCTTACATCACACACAAAGAACGTTCGGTTGATTTTGATTTGCTGAGTCATTAATCACTTTTCCACCTGTAAAATTGTGAATTTTTCATACATTGTTGAGGAGGTCGAGGGGGATCCCTATGTGAGCCTAAATTACATCCCATGAGGTCTGTAGGAGACCTCGACTTTTGTGATGGGCTGACTTTTGTTAAATCAGCCATAGTCATGAGTGTCATTTGTGGCATTTTTTGAGATGTACAGAACAATATTAGTATATTGTTATGTAATGAATTTTATTTATATGTAAGATGTCCATTCAGTTTATAGCTTGGGTATACTGCTTTATTTATAAAAAGTGAGTTTGTAGTTTTAAAAAGAGAAGAAAAGAAAAAAAAGAATACTTGAGATTTGCCGAACAAAAATGAAAGAAACCGTAGTAGCACTACGTGGAATATGAGTTTATTCAAAGTCTCCGCTTGAATATAATTAAGTCGGGGCGTTACAAAGGTGGTAAGGGAGACCTTTGGTCTTTTACCCACATAGGATTGCACTCAAGCTCTCACCATAGAGAGGAAGGTCTTACTCAACTTTGGAGCCATCATCTTTGTAATAAAAAAAGAAAAAAAAAATTACAATTTTTTACTAATTTAAACACGATCAAAGAATTCCCTGCTGATAATCCCTAGTAAGTATCCAATTAACCCTACTTGTTTTGCATGTATTTATTGAGAAAATTTGACCATACGATTAACTGCATCATCATCTTACATGATTTGTTCTCAATATTTAGTAATTGGTCTATTAAGTTGGCTAAAAAAATAAAAAATTGAGTGGCATAAAATAAAATAGCCATTTGACCATGTTTTGCCTGAGGGAAAGTAAGAGGGATAGAGAAGGGCATAAGTGAACTATTTTATGAGAGAATGGGAGGTCCTGGATAAGCACAAAATTTAATTAAACAAAATTCAAATATAATTAACAAAATTTCTGACTAATTAAGCACGAAATTATCAAAATTTAAGTGTTGATCACATTATGCATAGTGCATTACAACAAGTGCACAACAACCCCTTATATAATGGTGGGTCCCAATATGTGGGGTCTACCCTCATATAAGGGGTTGTTGTGCACTTGTTGTAATGATGTAGTGTATGAATCAAATCCCTAACAATATAAATTTAAATCTTAAACAATTCACTCAAGTATTTGAGTAAGCTTAATTCAAACAAAATTCATACTCTTCATTATGGCCTCTAAAAAAATTTATTCTACTCTATCATAGTCTTTGCTCATTTTCAGCTCGAACTATGAAATGTCTCATACGCTACCAAAATATTAAATAATAAGCCTCCCATAAATGAAGCCTTTGGTATTATACAAAAAGACATCCTTTCTTTCTTTCCTTTTTTTTTATTTTATTTTAAATTAAACTTTTTTATTTATTTATTTTTTAATAAATTTATGTATTTTTATTAAGGTGGACATGTGTCGCCATCTTATTGGCGACACGTGGTGCTGACATGTCATTTGACAGAATTTGTCAAAATTTTTAACGAAATTTTACTCAGGAATGGATTTGTAATTATTACTTACCACAAGGACCTCCCATAAACTTTTTAATCCATAAAAAGTAAAAAATAATTATGACATACTACATAAACCAATAGTAAAATTACCTCTTGGTATTATACAAAAAGCGCTAGAATGTTTGAGAACGCAGACATCCTTTATCTCTTTCGTTTTTTTTTTTTTAATAAATTAAAGTTTTATTTTTCTAATAGTTAATTTGACGTAATTAAAAAAGAAAACATTGAGTCCCATTATCGACGTAAGATTCTTAATTTTTAATTTTTAAATCTTTGTTAATATTCATGCATCCACCAAACCTCAAACCAAAAAAACCAAAGGACCTTGATGGGATGGTTCCAATTTCCAAATATGTCAAAAGAAAAATAAAAATAAATAAATATTTTGAACCAATCGCAGCACTCCATCTTCTTCTCTTTCACATCGCAGCCAATCACAAAATGCCACGTATTCTCCTACCCACACACGCTAATTAGATCCCCCTCCCTAGTCCCTATACATCACCTAGACATGTGGACCCTAATGTCCTCCCTGCTCTAGACCACTTGTTCAACTTAACGGTTTCCAATTAAAGAACACACACATTTTTCCGTTTTCTTAACGGCAAACCCTGACGCCGTCAAGCCCCCTCTCTATATAAATACTCCAACAACAATTTGCTCTCTTCTCTTGTCTGTAAAAATTTTCCCATTTTTCGGATTTTCATTTCGTCACGTAAAATCCGGAGCTCCCTGCCCGAGACTTCTCCTTTTTGAACATTTTCGGATTCCAATCCGATATATCGCCGGCATTTCGTCCCGGCGAATGTTTTTCCTTTCTAAATTTAGCAGGCCGGCCTCGTTTAATAGAGCAGAGTGCGGTTCTTGTGTTGTTTTATACGTTTTTTTGGGTTGAGATTCTTCAGCGAAGTATCAGGGATTCGGATAGCAGCGAAGGAGGGAGAGCCGGAGAGATTGATTATTCAAATTAATTTTTTTTTTTGTTTGCTTCTCTTTGTGCTCTGTTTGGAGCTGGAGAAAATCAGAGCAAGCACAGGAAAATCGAAAGAGTTATCACAAGGTAAGAGCCTGAATTTCCTTCTCTCTTTTTTTCCCCTTTGTTTTGCTTTGCGTTGTTCTTTTTTGAATTTCTTTTGGTTGCTTTTTCTCAGAGACCAAACAGAATGTAACTTTTGAAGTGTTTAAAGATTTGTGGTCTGCTTTTGCAATATTATCGTTGATCAGGGGATCATGATTTGCATTTTCATGTGACTGAGATTGCTGTTTGTTTGCAGGGAAAAAGAAGAGTTTAGTTTGTGATTGAGACTTGTAGAGGAGGGTGCTGAGGGCTTAGGGAGACAAGAAGAGCAACTGTTGAGTTGGCTTGGGGTAAGTCGTTTTCGTATAGAAACATTTAGCTATACAATAATGCCAATGTGATGCTCCTTCTCATGTCTCTTTGTCCACTCATCCACTGCTTTCAGCCCTCGACCACCAAAAGAACAAAAAAAAACAGAGAGAGAGAAAGGGGGAGAGGTTTAGTACATATTTTCTCTGACTAAGCTGCTTTTGGAATTCTTGGAGAACGAGCAGTGATGTGATTTACGCAAAAGAAAAAGAAATTTTGTTTTTTTTTTTTTTTTTCCTTTTTAAAAAAAAATAAATTAGATTTGTCAGAAACTTCGGCTTGCACAGCCTTTGATTCTTTAATCGGCTGTGTGTGCACTAAAGCACACACAAAATCCAGAGTCGGTCGCTATAATAAGACCACTTTCAAATTATTGACTCGCTATTTATTCTCCCTCGCTTTCTCAGTCTTCTCCGATCCCGAGCCTCTTTTCTTTTGCTTCGCTTTACTCTTTCTCTTCGGGACCAACTTGTTTTCTCGGAAATCAAACAGAGAAATAGAGCTCAGATTATTTTTTATTTTTTATTTTTTTAAAATTTTCAATTTTGGTTTGGTTTCTTACTAATTATTAATTAAACGGGGCGGGTGAAATGGGGATGTGGCAGGATGAACAATTTTCTTCTGATAAATATAGTGTACCTTTGTTATTTATGAGGTGTACGGACCCATTCAAGAATCAAGTAAGTGTTCTGAACCAAACAGGAACCATAGGTCAAATTTACCCCTGCAAAATTCGTCCCACATGGGCGAAAAAGTAATTTAAAAAATAAAGATAACTTCGATTCGTCGAAAGACAAAATTTGTACAGTTCATATTCAACCAAAAATTATAATAAAGTGATTGCTTGTACATTCCACTTCGTTAAAGCCATGAATAGCTTCTTTGACAAATTTCAGCACTATTTCATCGGTACAAAAAAGGGGAAAAAAAAGAAGAAAAAAAAGGAGGAAATTCCTGCTCTACTTATGCAGAAGTGGTATTAAATCTGTGTTGTGTGCAGGGACAAAAAGGGAAAGAGGAACGGAGAAAATGTTTACGTGCATAGCATGCTCGAAGCAACCGGGAGATGAGGGTGAGGAGGAAGGAGGAGGAGCGCGTGGCAGCGGCACACCAAGTACAAAAGAAGCCGTCAAAAGCCTGACTGCGCAGGTTCCTTATCCTACACCCTCACTCTCTCTATCTTTTATATATAAGAATATAAGATATATATTTCCATGTCTATCACTGTTTTTTGCCTTCGTTCCCAATCTTTGCTTTTTCAGTATCTTTTTCCACATTTGTGAAAACAAACAAAATCAGAACCCCATAAGGTGGTTGTGATAGGGTGGGGACCATTGTTTGGCATCTTTCACGCTTATTAGACCATGTACGTGCTGTTGTTTTAGCATTATTATTATTATTACATGGTAGAAGGATTTTTAGATGCTACTGTTGCGTGTGACGCACTATAGAATCTCTTTTGTCCATCTTTCAGTAGGTTTTTGTCACGTGGGACTTTTGACGTGCCAAGCTATTACCCTCCGTCTTGCCTACCCTTTTGTAGTTTTATTAGGACGAACTACGAAGAGAGTTGGTACCTCCTATGCTTTAGACTGCCTAACCTTGCCACGTTGATTCATTTAATGTATATGCGGATCTTTTTTTCTTTTTTATTTTTAAAATTTTTTTTTAAAAAAAATGGAAGGAATGCAAAATTTACTTATTCTACTCTCATCATGCTATGCTAATGTGAGGAGTGCCATATCAGCCCTAACGAAGTGAAAATAAGATAAAAATGTAGTATATAATATTTCTCTATTTGAATAGCCTTATAACAAAAGGAATCTCAATCCCTAATTCCAAGCAAAAGAAACAAAAACAATACCCAATTTATTATCCATATCCAATCTATGCTTTTTCGTATAATTCTAAGATTTTTTTGGATATATTATTGATATGAATCCGATCCTTTGCAATAAATGGACTAGATAGTTGGTAAATCCTACCTTATTTAGTTATTTATGAACCCTCCAATTTTGTTGAGATGGGATTCTCTTCAATCTAATTGGCTTTGTTACTCTTATTGGCACTCAATAGAATGGCCACGTTTATATATGTACGTGACCAGGAAAAAAAAGAAGAGAAACAAGATCAACACAGAATCCCCTTATTTAAGGGCCGCCCCCACCGAGGATGCCCACATCTGCCTAATTTTAATGTCTTTGGGATTTCCACACTAGTAGTGGATTCTCTTTTTTCAATTCTTTTTTCCCATATAAGGCATAGGTCTTACTCGTTACTTATATTTCATTTTAATGAAAATTGCTAATTTGGTCCTATAGTTTGAGGTTGTGATAAATAATTTTTTGGGGTTAAAAAGTAACAATAACTCCATGTGATATGCCTGTGTAACGAATAGCTTCCTCCATACAAATTTCAGTCTTTTCTCAACATGGTCATTATAAAATTACAAATTTATCCTAAAAAAATAGAAATAAAAAACAAAAGAAACAAAAAGATTTGGGCTTGGATGGTTTGGCCACCCCTTAAACCGATTATGGGGTGGCCAAACTACCCCAAAATTTGATTGCTGAGCGTGGTCGAACCATTTTCATGGCTATGGGGTGGCCAAAACTCGAGTGCTGACCCAAAACTTATATATATATATATATATATTTTACACTTTTATTTAATTTTTTTTTTATAATTAAATTTTATAGTTTCTATTAAAATATATATATATTTTTTAATAGAAACTATAAAATTTAATTGATTCTCTGGAACCAAGAAAGAGGATGGACTATAAGTTTTGGAACCAGAAAGCTTATGCAGTTAATCAGGTGGGGGTGCTTGTCTTTATCTAGAGTCCTATCAATTAGTTTTAGGGTTTTTTTTTTTTTTTTTTTTTTTTTCTTTATAAAAAAAAAAATAATAATTGCTTGGGAAATATTCTCACACACCCAACGGGATTTTGAACTTCGACCTTAACGACCATCCGGTAAATACTTGAGTGAAGATATCATGTAGCCCGAAGTCCATTGACTTTTATTAATTTGAGTTTGATGTTTGGTTTTTGTTTTCAATCTTTGGTGTGTGTTGGTCCAAGTCTTCCTACACTTGTGCTAAGTAAGTTGCACATCTAGTTTAAGATATAAAAATATTGTTCAACGCTGAAGCAAATTTTGTGTGGTGGGATATGATAGCGTATTGGTGTTTTGTTAAAGTAATTGCATAGCGGAATAGTGGGGAAATGGGAAAAGACACACACATCAAGAAAAGACTTGCAAGTAAATATTCTTCGGGTGACCCACCACTGAATTCTGGTCGATTCCACAATATTTTTAGAACAAGTATGATATGGCAAAGGAAAAGGGAAACATGGTGAATGACACCCCGACCAATGCCCAGGGCCTAGCAGAAAAGTACATATTCATTTCAGATTGTGTTAGACTGTGAACCCTGACTACTACCCCTCTTCCTACACTGTTTACTTCCCCCCTCCCTTTCTTTTATGAGATCAAGGTCTCACACATAGACAAGTGCTCTTGTATTATGCAGATTCTTCTTCTTCTTTTTTGTTTTTTTTTTTTTTTTAAGTAATGTTTTTTTTAATAAATTGTTATTCGATTGTCATAGAACTTGATTATGTTATAATAAAGTTGTATAATGATGTTATAATAAAATTTAACCCTTAGATTAATACTTGTTAAAAGAAAATATAATCAATGACTGATTTCATTGCTACGTCATCCCAGTTATATGAAATTCATATATCATTTGAGTAATTATAGAAACCACCCTTTTTTATTTTAGAGAAATGCTACTTGTATTTTCTTGTCCTTCTTTTATCCTTCTCCGCTAATATGTTATTGTCAATTCACCATTAATTTTTCTTTTTCTTTTTAATTAAGATTGATATAAAGGTGGATTGACAATGTCACATCAGCAAAGAATGATGTATAACACATCTCTTTAATCCATCACAATCACATTAATGCCTTTGATTTTTTTTTTTTTTAATAATGGCTTATTCAAGGGCTAATAGGCATTGGCACATTGCAAAGTGAGATAAGGATAAAACAAAAGTGTAGTTTCTAACATTATTCTTGTGTATATAAAATATAAGCTGCTTTGAAGCAAAGGCACTCAAAAGACAGTTATAGCCTTATACTAATGTTGTGACTCTGAAAATCTTTTTCTGTCACTATTGTCTCTGGCCTTAATTTTGCTATTTCATTGAACAGGACCTTCATCCTTGCAACCATTTAGAAGCCAAATCATGTCTTTCATATATATATATATATTCCTTGTTGCACCGGTTTTTGCGCTTTTTACAGAATTACCTCATCATTTTTTATTTTCTTTTTCTTTTTGTGAAAGAAACAGCATCCAGTGAAAATACTTGAAAAAAAAGGAGCCACTGTCCTTTGGCCTGACTGGCATATTTTGTAATTATGACAGAAAGGGATAGGGTTTAATTCCAATTAATGGGATGAGAAGGGAGGACGAGACTATTACGAAGTCAATTTACCGTAAGGCAGGGGCAAGTTACCTAACATTATAGACCTTCTGTTCAATTTATTATAACTCATGGACAAGTGACCTTACATTATGGGCCTTTAATTCTGGACCATGTACTTCAAGCAGTGTAAGACATAGCACTTTTGCTTGAATGCTCTCAGTTTTAAGCTGGATCCTTGCTAGATCAGCAAAACATTTGACATCTATAAGTAGAATTCATCAATGGAACATCAGGGAATTTGTAATTGTGCATTTCTATGCACATTGGAAGAATATGTCCGTTAAATAGGGACAGTCCTTCCAATAAATACATATACTTTCATCTTTCTATATAAAGTGTGTTTCTTCCAATAATTTTGCAGCAATTCTTTCTTTTTTTCCTTCTTATTCTCTCCAATCTTTCTTTCTACACTCATATCCTACCACAGAATTTTGTACCATTCATCCTAGTATTTTTGAACAAAAATAATGTGCGAGGATTGTGCATCCCATTGTTGCTTATGCATGAACATGTAAACGGTGCAGAGTTGTGTTATTGTATTTAGGTCGCATTGAGTGCTAGTATCCTACTTCATAAGTTGGTTATCATTCTTAAAGGGAACATCTTAGCTTGTGTTGGTAATGATATATGCTGTAAGTTTTTTCCCATTTGCTTATGCGTTACTCACTAAGTAGTATGTAAATTGGATAATTTAGTTTTGAAGATAATATATAAAACAATTTCCATTTCATGGGCATGCCCCATAATCTTTTGGCATACATAATCGTCCATTTCCAATGTTCAGTAATAGGTCCATATCATTAAATTTCTAACCATATGATAATCTAGTTTTGTAATAAACACGTTCTACTAAACATTCTATTAACCATGGACTTCAATAATGTGCAGATCAAGGATATGGCACTGAAATTTTCTGGTGCTTACCGTCAATGCAAGCCCTGCACAGGCTCCAGCAGCTACAAGAAAGGCCAACGACCTTACCCAGACTTTGATGCTATTTCAGAAGGGGTTCCATACCCCTACCTTGGAGGTGCAAGCTCAAGTTCAACCCCTGCGTGGGATTTTACTAGTAGCAGTCACCACCACCCTACCTCAAGATCAGACTCAAGATTTACAGGGGTATTTAGAGGTGACCAGACTCCCGGAGGGACGTCTGTATCTTGTGATGTCGTGCTCGAGGATGAGGATGAGCCTAAGGAATGGATGGCACAGGTAGAACCTGGTGTTCACATTACTTTTGTGTCCCTTCCTAATGGCGGAAATGATCTTAAACGAATACGCTTCAGGTATGATGAAGACCTCCATCAACAATTTTATTCCAGTTGAATTCCATCCAGTTATCTTTTCCTTTTATTTTTCAGTTTTCAGTTTTTTGATCCCTCGAGTTTCCTGGTTTGCAAATAAAGTGAGTTCAAAGTTGTTCATGATTTTGAGATGTCTAAGACGTGTTTGACATCAACCTCTGGAGGACATTTACTTTGACCTGTTTTCCAGCCCTAGCATGGCCTACTCTCAGCAATGGTCCAAAGGCTTGTAGCTCTCGTAGTTTATTAGTCCTGTCCCCTTACTATGTAATGTATGTGATAGTTTTCTAACCACTGGGCCTACTTGAAAGCTATTATAAGCTTTCCAGTTCGGATATGAAATGGACCTTTAGGACCTCAAATTTCTCAAAATATCTTAAGATTTTGGTCACTGAAACATAATTGCACTGCACAGCCATAAACTGACATATACTTTGTATTTAAATTTGAAGCCGAGAGATGTTTAACAAATTGCAAGCACAGCGATGGTGGGGTGAGAATTATGACCGGATCATGGAGCTCTACAACGTGCAGAGATTCAATAAGCAAGCTCTTAACACTCCCCCAAGGTCTGAGGATGAGGTAAAAAGCTTTTTATTTCATCACTTTCGTCATCTGCTGGGCTACTTACTAATAAATGCTCCAGACAATCTAGTCATAAAGTTTTCAGTCCATAGCTTTTATGGAATAGTCAGTTCCATTATCCAGAGTAACAAAATTGCTTTCCTATAGTCATGTTAAAACCTTGACTATGTAAGAACACTGAAGGTCAGCCCTCCATGGACCTGCTCTTACATGCGAATTTATTTCTCTTTAATTGGGAACATCGACCTAATAGTCATAAAGGCACTGAAGATCCTTTAACTGGGACAATTTGTTCAAATCATGTATTCGGAATGATAAGAAAACCATTGCTCATGCACATAACTTTCTAGTAAATCATTAAAATTAAGGAGATCCTTGGCAACTTGCATCAGATAGACTTTTTGGGGTAATAGATCATTTGATGTTAATGAAACCCTTGACCTTTATTTATGCAAAGTAACCGAGTGAATCAATGACAAGTTAGAAACCTTTTCAATCCCAAAACGTGTTCAAACTTCTTTATGGTATCAGAGACAAGTTATGTTCAATAATCGGTGTTCAAGATAGGTGATCTTGAGTTCCCATTATGTAAATTATTAAAAGTACTTTTCTTCTTTAGTTATATTCCTGATACCTGATTTATAAACCCCGCATTACTAACGGATGCTTGTAATGTTCAACAGCATCGAGATTCTTCATACTCAAGGCTGGGATCAGCAATGGAAAGCCCTATGGGTTCATCACTGAACAAGGAGTGGACACCAAGGAACTACTATAGACCTTCTGGAAGTAAAGGGTATTACCCATCTGACCCTTTGGATCAAGGTGGCAGCTACCATTACAATGCAGGCTCAAGTACATTTGGTATGGGTGGCCATAAGGGAGAGGCATCATCTATGGATGCATCTCGGACAACGACCTCATCTAGGGACGAGGCTTCGGTTTCGATTAGCAATGCAAGTGACCTGGAGGCAGAATGGGTTGAGCAAGATGAGCCTGGGGTGTACATTACCATCAGACAGCTAGCTGATGGTAGTAGGGAGCTCCGGCGTGTCAGGTTCAGGTAATGAAATCATTATTTATTTACATAACATTCCTTGTAGCAAATAAATCTGAAGGCAGTTTAAAGGCAGTTTGTGACATTTATTAAGATCTTTGTGTATCTGAAGACTGAATATTCTTGCCTTATTGTCTTCTGGGGTGAAGCAGCTTTTGACAAATTTTTTTTTTTTTATTTGTGCAGCCGAGAAAAGTTCGGGGAGGTGCACGCAAAGCTGTGGTGGGAAGAGAACAGAGAGAGAATACAAGCTCAGTACCTTTAAAATTTTGATCCAAACGGCATACATTACTACAGATAAGATTAAAGAAGTCAGGGTGCATCTGGATGTCTCAAACAGGTTGAATCATTAAACACTTATGGTTTCTTAGAATGTAACAATATGAATGAATCCATACCCCTGTATTAATGGAGCCTTTATAGAAGAGAATTGGAGCTATCCACCACAAGTAATGGTTAGAAATTTCTTCCATCAAACAAAAACCATTCGTGCTATCATCAATTGTGGAGTGGTGGCTCCATTTTTGAGTAAAGGCTCGTTTCAGTGACTGAGATGTCCAAATGGGTCCCTTTTTTGTCCTGGTCTTTGTTCTTATTATGATTATCATCACTATTTAGTGAAATTCTTTTGGGCCTCCTTTTTCCCTGTTTAAGACATTTCTCAAGTCTTTGGGCATCATAGGATTTTCTGGCTCTCTCCACTTAGATATTAAAGTTTGTTATCTGTTACACAAATTCGATAAATGGAATTGAAATCATTCCCAATCATATGTAGAGCTTGTATTTTATGCGAATTGAAATTCTTTTAGAAGCACCTTTAGAGCCCGAGCTAGAGCTCCATTCGGTAGAAGATTTGAAAATGAACAAAAAAAATCGAAATGCGAACCTTTTTTATTTCATTGAATTAATTTTGTAGGTTCTTTAACGTTGGAAGCTCCCGCTCCGGCGCACGCTGTACCCTAAACCATGCTTCTCAAAGGGGCACAAAGTGTGCCTGTACATTGGCCCCTACGAGTGGCAGCCCACCTACCGAAGCTACATGTTGCCCACACAACCCATGGCAACAGCAAATGTGTCGTTGCCTAGGCCCTCGACACCCCATGCCAAAGCCAGCATGCAGACAATGCAAGTGCACCCCATGCTTTGGACTTAAACCAAGTCCTCTTTGTTGGTTCATGTTGGTATTTGGCATGAGACTTGTCGCAAAAATAAAATTAGAAAAGCATTACACATCCGTTCCATCTAATTATAATAATAACAAAAAAAAAAAAAAAAATCTTGATTTGGGCAAAAATATTTATCGTAAAATTAGGGCTGTTTCCAAAAACCGGAAACCCGATCGCTTGACTGAAATCGACCAAATTCGATCGTTTTTATTGGGTCGAGTAAAAAATAAAAAATTTTACTCTAGTCTAATATAATAAATAATTAAAGTATAATATATTGATAATAGATCTACTTTTCTTTCAAACTTCAACCTAACCCTAACTTAAGTGTGTTGTTCCAATACCAAAAGTCACAAATTCTCTCGCAACCAATTTACTCTACCACTTTCATCGTCGCCTCTATGCCATTAAAAATAATAAAGTTATTTAGTAGACTGTTATATAACTATTAAAAACGAAAAATCAACACAAATCCATCCATCTTGCTTCTCTCTAACTCTCTCTATATATATATGTATCTACACACATTATATATGTTTATCTATCTATCCTTTTCTTGTTTGAGTTGGATTTGATATGATGGGTGTGCATGTGATATTCAAAATTTCCTTCATGGTTTCAAAGTAATAATAATATTACCAAGCAGAAGATAAAGCTCTAGTACTCTTTCCCAGATCTACCCCGAAGTGATTGCCAAAAAACAGGCCAGTTCTTCCGAGCCTCATTCCAACCCAAGAGGGAACCTTCCCTCAATGGATCCCAGCTAGCAGAAACAATCCCATAGCTCACCCCTAAGAGAGCAGACCCAAAGAAGAAGAAAGACACAATGAAGGGCACCCATGTGGGCACATCAATCTTCAGTCCAACTTTCAGATAGTAAAAGAATGGGAAGAATAAAACCCCTGTGAACAGCGGAATCCCCACTGAGAAACCCATCCTGCTGATCATCCTGTTGGTCACCACCTCTGGTATTACGCCTTCATCCGCCTCCTCCTCCTCCTCTGCCTCGTCTTCGTCTTCGTCGTCGTCTTTGTTCGGCTTCTTGGTCTTCTTGGTTCTCCTCGGAGACCGTCCAAAGCCTTTGGAACTCCTCCTCAAGGTTGCATAGAGTGATGTTTGATTTTTTTGGTAAGGTTTTGTTGCAGAAACTGGGAATTGTGTTTCTACATGTCTTTCCAAAGAGTAGGTGGTGATGGGCAGGGTGCAAAGCTTGCGTTCAATCTGCAATGCTTGAGCAATTAAACAAAATTTATATATATTGAATCATATGATTAGAACACCCAGATCCCATTTTCGAGTAAACGTATAAAAATGAATCAAAAGAGCAATTGTACCTTGTGCACTGATGATGTTGGGTTGGAAGAGGAAGTTAAAGACAGCCTGAATGGCGATGAAGTTGCTCCTGTAATTGCAGCCATTTGCTTAATTCCCCTCTTGTCTCTTTCTTTCTTGTGCTCTTGATTCAAATTAAAAGGAAAAAGAAACGTTGGATTGAGGAATAGAGAGAGTTTACAGTGTTATACGCTCGAAGAGATAGTGCTCTGAAACGCCATAAGAGAAAGAAAGGAAGGGGGAAAGACGCAGGGAGAGAGTGGTGGGCTACAGAAAAGGATAAGGTTGGATTAGATACGCTAATTTCGTCAAGTAGCGTCAAATGTCTTGCTCTACTTGGATTATTGGCTTATTGCCATTGAGGGGCTATTTTTTAGTTGAATTTTAGTAACTACTATTTTTTTTGAATAATTATTCAACACTACCCAAACATACAACTTTTTACCACCTTACCTATGTGACAAGATGGTCTCTCACCTTAATTTATTTTTAAAAAATAAAAAAAACTCAAAAGGTAGTGGGGGACTACCTTGCCAAATAGGCAATGTGGTGAAAAGTTGTATATTTGGGTGGCATTGAATCATTACTCTATTTTTTTGAGTAATTATTCAACACTACCCAAACATACAACTTTTTACCACCTTACCTATGTGACAAGGTGGTCCCTCACCTTAATTTATTTTAAAAAAATAAAAGAGTAATGATTCATTGCCACTTTTTTATACAACTTTTCACCACCTTGCTATGTGGCAAGGTGGTCCCCCACCTTAAGCAATGTGGTGAAAAGCTGTATAAAAATGTGGCAGTGAATCATTACTCAAAATAAAAATGCTCAAAAAGTAGTGAGGAACCACCTTGCCACATAGGCAAGATGGTGAAAAGTTGTATCTTAAGGTGGTAGTGAATCATTACTCTATTTTTTTTTCTATTTTAGCTACATTGTTTTTAAAACATTCCATATTTTACCTTCTATTTTTTTTTTTTATTAAATACCTAACTAGTACACGCGGTTAGGGCTGAAATTCAAAAGTTGTCTCGGTTTCAAAAAAATCACTCGTGATACCTGTCGCTAATTTGTGATCCAAAAGCTGTCATATTGAAAATATAATTTGTCACGACACAACCTTTATGTAATGCACATAGAGAAAATTGTGACGGATAATATACTTGGCACGCTACTGGGCATGAAAGGGAAAACAAAAGACAGCCATGAAGCACGTGAGAACCTGCGTAAAATTGGTTTGAAACCATAACTTCATCCATTCATCAACAAGGAAAGCAAAACATATTTGTCCGCAGCTTGCCACACGATGCCTAATGTGGATAAAACCAATTTCTTGAAAGTTATTAGATATGTCAAAGTACCTAACGAATATGCCTCGAATGTGTCCTGTTGTGTCAAACTTAAAGACCGTATCATTATGGATTTGAAGAGTCATGACAATCATATACTCATGCAATATGCCTCAAATAAACCTTGATGAGGCTAGAGGGGCGGTAACACGAGTCAACCTCGATAGACGCACATTGACGCAGGCTCACCAATATATTATGTTTAACTCGGGCGAGTTTCTTCAATTGCACACGTGAGTTGTATATTTTTTTAAGACATCTTACTTCATCTTATACCATTACTTGTGAATTTCTAAATGGGATAATTGCACCGTTGGTCCCTGTGGTATACCATAATTATTTTTCACTCCCTATGGTTTAAAAAGTTCACTGGAGGTCCTCGTGATATGCAATAATTACAAATCGATCCCTAGCGTCAAATTCTGTTAAAATTTTTAACAGATTCCGTCAAATGCCACGTCAGCGCCACGTGTCGTCATCTTATTGGTGACACGTGGCGCTGACATGTCTAATTTTAATAAAATAATATAAATTTATTAAAAAATAAATAAAAAATACTTATTTTTTTTAAAAAAAAAAAACAAAAAACAAAAAAAAAAGAAAAAAACAAAAATGGGAAAGGGGTGGCCTGGCCACCCCCAAAAGGGGTGGCCAGGCCACCAACAGCCCATGGGGGTGGCCGCGCGCCACCCCCTGCAGCCACTGGGGGTGGCGCGCGGCCACCCCCAAAGGGGTGGCTGGGCCACCCCTTCAGCTTTTTTTTTTTTTGTTTTTTTTTTTTTTGAATTTTTTTTATAAAAAAATAAGTATTTTTATTTATTTTTTAATAAATTTATATTTTTTATTACGATAGACACGTGTCGCCATCTTATTGGCGACACGTGGCGCTGACGTGGCATTTGACGGAATCTGTTAAAAATTTTAACAGAATTTGACGCCAGGGATCGATTTGTAATTATTGCATATCACGAGGACCTCCAGTGAACTTTTTAAACCATAGGGAGTGAAAAATAATTATGGTATACCACAGGGACCAACGGTGCAATTATCCCTTTCTAAATATGGATTGCAAATAGAATGCACTTGGACACGTTGAGGCAAACAAGCAATAGAGACCGATTGTCAGATAAGGACTTGCACCAACAACATAAAGACCAATTTTGTAATTGGTACCGTTACTACGTAAGAATAATGTCATGTTTATAAAATCAATGTGAACGTTTGAGTGTATATGCAATTTTCTACATCCCACTAACTATTAGAGATGTTCTCCCAAATTGCAGGTCAACTAAATGGACGAGACACACAGAACTGAACTAAGGGATAAGATCGTATGACATTCTAAATGGCCAGTCCAACCCATCCTCGAATATAATTGATGCGTTGATAAGGGCAAGTTGTTTCGCACTTTGGCACACAATGAAGGAAAGACAACTCAAAACAATGGCGTGTGTTGTCGACAGTTGATGGCGTTACATATTACGAGAAGCTAACTTGAATAATCGAGGTAGAGTACTATGACACAACTAGGTATGTACTATTCAAGTGTGATTGGGCGAACATCAGAAGGATAGGGATACAAGGAGGATGAATATGGACTAACTCTTGTGAATTTAAAAAACTTGATACGCACGGCAGAGCGGATTGGTAATGATCTGTATGTATTATCTTTACAAGTATCATAAGTATACTCCGTCAGTGACGAAAGAAACTCAAATAGGCGTTGCGTAGTAAGAACCAAACCAAAAAACGTGTATGATGTTGGTAAGAGGGAATGACACAATGATGAAAGTGGCAACTACCATCAAAGTGTGCCTTTCAACTTGAACATTAATCAGGATCCAAATAATGTTGACAATGGTGTCGTTGAATGTGCCTGAAACAACGTATCTGCCTTCGAAATACAACTACCACAGTAAAAGTAGCATGTATGACTATTTTTTTTATTCAATACTAATTAATATTAATTATTTGTAAATTGAGTGATATGTATATTTACATGTGATCTGACATTTCTTTGTGTATTTTGTAGGTGGATATGGCCTCATTACTGAAGAGAAGATCGTTCATGCTGCTACCCACACGACAAATTCCAAAGACCACACCGTCGACACAACCATCCATTCAATACTCCGACGAGACACAGGACCTCAACGCACTTTCTTCGAGTGAATTCATAAATGAGCCATTATTCGACTATGTACATTCTCCGGAGGTTTTACGCAGCGAGTTAGAAACTTGGTACTTCCATCACAGCATCTCTCCCATGCCACAATTATGATCCGAATGAAGAAACTTTGCTCACACCCCCACCCCTCCCAAGGCACATTTATGTTTCAAATGAGTCAGCTACACAATTCTCTCCGACGCACGGTCATGCATAGCATGGGATTGAGACCACACAGGATGCAGTTGGGCAGGTATTAGACAGTCGGGAGGTCCGTATGACAGGTATGTATGTTACTTATATATGTAATAATAAATTTTGTGCATGTTGATGCTCAAAAGAATGCTTATATTACATTCGACAACACATGTAACATGTATCATTGCTCATGATATTTAATTTTAATATAGATAAATATGATAATTTTCACGAGAGGGATGTTGGGGGTCCCCATGATATTTGCGCAATCCCTATTGGGGAAAAAGGTTGTCGTGAAATTTAATAGGTCATGGCAGCCCATGACCACAAAGGGGTGAAATTTCGAAGACTTGTGGGGAAGTATATCAGAAGTAGATAGTTTGTGGGTACAAGCAACCCAAACTGGAGTGGGATACCGACTCAAAAGAATGAAGATATTCATATCTGAACCACACTAATGGTATGTAGAACAAATTATTAATTTTGTTACTTATTTATTGTTTGAAACATTACAACACCACTTTATTAATAAATTTTTTTCTTATTTCCAAAACAAATTCTACATCCTACTTGATGTACCGATTGAAGAGATCAAACGGGTATCATTTATAGACTTTAGAAAGAAAATAATATTTCAAGCATAGGGTCAAAAAACTCTTCAGATGAAGGAATCTAATACTCGTGAATCCATTGTACAGACGACGCCAAAACATCCAAATGTTCGATGCTGAGGATATCAAATGCAACAATTAACTTGTTACCTTGACATATTTTAAACCATCATATATATATATATATACGCCAAAACATCCAAATGTTCGATGCTGAGGATATCAAATGCAACAATTAACTTGTTACCTTGACATATTTTAAACCATCATATATATATATATATATATATATATATATATATATATATATATATATATATATATATATATATATATATATATATATATAACTTTTTAATAAAACACTTTTGAATGTTCGCAGTAAGAGCCGAATGATCGTACACGAAAGTTTATGTAGCTATATACGATCGTTCGAAGGTTGTCGTATACTGTTCAGGAAGTACATCCCACGCATTTGGTGTGTATGTCGGATCATACCACGAACGTTCGAGTCGTACAACAAACGATCGCGGGAACCCTAATAGTACACCATCCCACCCCAGGATTCCTACCACCCTACTTCCTAGAGAGAGATTTTGGAGAGAGAAATAGGAGATTTTGAGATTGTTCCACTTTCACTAAGATAAAGCTTAGTGCCTAAACTCAATTTTTCATATTATTATTATTATGTCCTTATGATTTATTGTGTTTTTACAAGTTTTAAGCACACCATAATGAATCTTATAAATTGTCCGTTTTAAAGGAAAATGGTTTTCTAACAAAATTATAAACTCACTTTTATTTCCATGATCCATCACGTTGATATGTTTTAACATGTTTTTATTAGGTTATTAAAAGTTTTGGTTAAAGATTGATACGTTTTGGGTAAAGGTTGTGGGTCTTTCAAGAATTTTGGTACCATTTGAACGTTCCACAGTCCTTATCCGAACGTTCGATATTCATTGACCGAATGATCGATGCCAAGGCTGAACTTTAAAAGATACCCTGAATCACTGATTTTAGGATTTTAATGATGGTTTAACGGAAAATCCAAATAGAATGGTGAAATTGAAAAGAAAAAAAATAAATTAATTAAAAGATAGATACACTAAATTTGAGTTTTTTTTTTTTTTTTTTTTAATTTATGAGAATAATTGCAAAAGCGAAGACAATTCAAAAGGGTCAAGTGAAGTTTCCTTTTCTTTTGTTTTCCTTCTTTACTTTTCTCTTAGTTGTATATGATAGAGCCGATTGTAATTTTTTTTATTTTTTTTTTCAAGAGAATGATGAATATCATTAATCAAAATAATCAGCTTGCTCCGCAATTACCAAAAAAAGAAAAAAAAAATTATGATATTATTAATTTGAGTAAGGTTACAATTTATATTTTTATTTCACGACGTGGTAGTTTTAATTAATTTTTAGATTATTTATTGTTAAAAAAAATTAAAATTTTGTTGAAATTACCACATTTAAGTTAAAAAAAAATGCTATATAAATTTAGGAATAGGGATATATTATTTCTACATCAGTTTAGTTTACATCAACTTTACATTAAGACACATAGGGTGTGAAACCATGCATGTGAGACCTACATATATGGGACCCACATGCATGGGTCTCAAAACCTATGTGTCTTGGTGTAGAGTTGATGCATACCAATGTGATGTAAAAAAATCATTTCCCTTATGAATAATCGTAACGAATAGTGACCATATTTTTATCATTTTTTTATACTCTCAAAGTTAAAGCGGCTTTTAAAATTACTATTGAATCTTCAATTGATAAAAATTCCATACAAATCGGTTTGTAAAAAATTTCATACAAACCATATTTAAGATTTGCATGTGAGAAGTACATGTTTTAATAACATGTGCTTCTCACATGTTTTTTTAATAACATTAATAAAAAAACATGTGATTCTTATATTCTTAAATAACATATGTCACTCTTATATGCAGGTTGAATAAAATTTATTTATTAAAAAATTTCAACATGTTCAATTCTTTATTATTTTGATGGAGAATTTTTTACAGAAAGAAGGTATGACTTCTCTCTAGAAACTCCTCAACCTAACTTCTCACAATTTGTCCCCACCTTGTTCTCTCTTTCATCTCCCATACCTTTCACACAATCACTTTATCACTACAACCTCGGCAGGCCTACCATCTTTACCTTTTCACTCACTATGGCTTTGGCATCTGCCAATTTACAGGTGCTCATCAAGGCTACTGCCGCACTCAACTGTGAAGATCCGTTTCCCCTTGAGTCGGTGCCTCTTACTCTCCCTCAAGTGGCTGGTTTACGACTGCTTGGTCACATCATCTCGCCAAACCCACCCTCAATTGTTACGGTACGTGATTTTCTTCTTCGAGCATGGAAATTTGCTACTCCTTTCACGGTTGATATCCTCCCGGGTGATCGTTTTCTGTTTACTGTCTCTTCTGAGGATTTGGTTGCTAAGATTATGGATAATGGACGGTGGAATGTTAAAGGAGCTTTGATGGTTGTTAAACCATGGCCCCCAGAACTCACAATAGATGAAGTTGACTTGACCTCTTGTGCCTTTTGGGTGCAAGTTCATGGCCTTCCTTTGCAAAATCTTACTGCGGTGAATGCAATCAAGATAGGGAAATTTATTGGTATTGAAGTTCTCAATGTTGAAAATGGTGATTTAGAGGGGATTATTGCACACCATCATCTTAGAATCAGAATCTTGATTAATGTTTTACAGCCTCTTAATCCGAGGTTCTTTCTTCCTTGTCTGGATCTTCCCTCTATATGGATAAGATTCTAGTATGAAAGGTTGGCTGATTATTGTGTTTATTGTGGTTTGATTGGTCATCGGAAGTTCTTTTGCCCTGGTCCTATTCCACCAAACTAGCAAGAGTTGTTTGCTCATACTCTTCGAGGATATGTTTATCCGGGTTCCAAAATTGCTCCATCTCGCCTAGCTCATTCCCCGGCGATGTCTTCTACTTCTTCTCTGCTCTGCACAGAGGATCTGGGAAACTTATTTCAGACTCATCCGGCATCCTCTCATGGTGGTCAGCATTCCCGTTCACTCTTTATTGAACCTCCTTAGCCTATGCATGGTGTCACGCCTCCAGCTCTTCAGGGTGCTGCTCCTCCTCAAGCTGCCAGTGGTTTCCCTGATCCCCATTTTGCCACATCTCACCAGCAAGAACAGGACAGGTGTCCCAAAGGCAAGGCTAAAATATCTTCTCACTCGGGTCATCTAATCTGGATCTGGAATCCTAATCCATGTGTGACTCTGGCCCTTTTTATCTGCCTGGCTTTGGACCACAAACTTTTGGTCTTCCAAACCTTTCTATGGGGCCATCTATCACGGGCCCTATTCTGCATGGACCTAATACTCAGCACAACCATACGGGCCATTTGCAACTGGCTCAGCAACTAACTAGAGTGATGGGGCATTCATCTTCGGGATTGACCCTTTTTGGCCCGTCTGCCCTCCATTTCTACCAAGGGCCCTCTTCTGCCGGCCTGTCTCTTGTGACTCCTGAACCTTCGAATCTTCCCAGGTCTCACATCTCTCGGATCATCCATGTAAGTTAAACCATTCCCTCTTCTTCTCCTTTGCCTCACATGATGTATGCTGGTTCAATGGATTCACCCATGCATGCTCCTCACCCGGTTTCACATTCTAACCCTATAAATGCTCCTCCACAAATATACACTAACCCTATTATCTCCCTACCACCTTCCTAGTTCAACCTTATACCACCAATCCTCCAAATCTAGTCTACCCCACTGCCCCCCTAACCCACAAATTATCATCTCATTCCTCTCGGTCAACCACTCGTCATCACCCATATCAAAAGAAAGGACATGCAGCAACCTCTAAAAGAAAATCTCAACTTGAGGATACCTACCCATCTCCACTCTCTGAGTTGAGTAAAACCAGTGGACAAAAAAGGATGGTTGTTTCAGAAGTGTCTGATCTTTTTCCTATTCCTTCAAAAAAGCTAGCCACTTCTAGTAGCTACCAGGATAGGATGTTGTTGGCTGCTCACTCACTTTCGGCCTTGAGGAACTCTCCATCGGCGCCAACCACACCAATTTTTCCTACAACACCTTTGGTAAAGGATTTTGTACCGTTTTTTGTGACTCATTATTCTTATGCCGAGTCATCTCCTACGGCCAGAGTTGAAACTATGGGCTTTCCAATAGTTCCAATGTCACCTACTTTGGGAAGGAAAGTTTACAAGGCAGCTAAAAAATCAAGAAGTGTCACTCATTTGATTTTGATGGATGCAGGTTCTCGTGCAGTAGCTACTACTTCTGCACAAATTGAGGCGGTTGGCTTGGCCATGCCCCCTCCAGACATGATCACTTTTGTCCTGGAATTGTAGAGGTTTGGCCCAAGCCTCTACAATTCACAGTCTTAGGGCTCTTATCAGGAAACATAATCCTAATATTTTGTTTTTGTCTGAAACAAAAAGCTTCACTTTCGGTTTCAAACCCTATTTTGATTCAACTGGGGTTTTCTTTAATGGTTCATGCACCTCCCTCTGGTTCTAAGGGAGGTCTTTTGCTTGCTTGGCGAACAGATGTTAATATTGTCAGTTTTTATGTTTCTTATAATATTATTTGTGTTTGGTACTATTCAGATGATCCTTGTATTAAATGCTTGCTTACTTTTGTATACAGCCTTCCTTACAAGAATTTATGTGCTGAATTTTGGAATGCAATGAATAATTTTGGGGCTTCTTATAATGATCCATGGTTTTGTATTGGGGACTTTAATGTCATTATCTCGCCTGATGATAAATTGTGTGGTCGGCCTTTTGACTTTTTCTTCAAATTCGTTTACTGATTTTATGGATGGTTATGGAATGATTGATTTAGGGTTCTGTGGAAATCCTTATACTTGGTCCAATCACAAACAGGGCTCCAGTTTGATTAAGGAGCGTCTTGGCAGGGGTACTGCAAATTGCAATTGGATTAATTTTTTCCATTCTTACTCGGTTGTTCATCTTCCAGCACACACTTCTGACCACAGTCCTCTGCTTCTTAATTCCAACCTTCCAGTCCAATCTCTTCCTCGACCTTTTCGGTTTGAGGCTTTTTGGACTCGGGAACCTACATGTGGTATTGTTATTGATGAAGCTTGGTCAGCACTTATTGTTGGCTCTCCTTCTTTCTGTTTGACTCATAAGTTAAAGATCACTAAAGCGGCTATCAAATACTGGAATAAACATTATTTTGGTAATATTAAAAGTAAACTGGATAGCACTCTCTCCCTACTTGACAAGGTTCAATAAGCTTCGTCTTCGGATTCCAATTTGGCTATGGAGCTCTATCTTCAGGAATTATTAGATGAATATTTAAAACATGAAGAATCTCTTTGAAAAACAAAGTCAAGAGAGTTATGTCTCACTGCTTATGATCTTAATTCTAGATTCTTTCATACTAGTACTTTGATTCATCGGCGTCGTAACTCTATTTCTCTTCTCCAGACCCCAAATGGTGGGTGGCTTTCTGACCGTATAGATATTGGAAATTGTTTTGTGACTAACTTCAAACATCTATTCACATCTACAAATCTCTTATTCCCTCCTGAATTATTGGATCTCTTTCATCCTGTTATCTTGGACTTGAATAACATTATTTTATGTTCCATCCCTGAAGAAGCTGAAATTTATGAAGTTTTGCTAAGTTTGGGTTGTGAAAAAGCTCTTGGTCCTGATAGATTTACAACTTTATTTTATGTTAAATATTGTGATTGCATAAAATCCAATGTTCTTCAGGCTATTGGGAATTTTTTCACTTCAAATCAACTACTTAGAGAACAGAATCACACCTTCATCGCCTTAATCCCCAAAAGGCTGGGCCCTTCGGTGGTTCACCATTTCCGACCTATTAGTCTTTGCAACATCATGTACAAGATCATCTCAAAGCTTCTGGCTAATAGGCTTAAGCCGCTCTTGTCTAAATTTATTTCTCCATTTCAAACTGCTTTTGTTCTAGGTCGACATATCCAGAACTCTCTCATGAGATGCTCCACTCTCTTAAATCGAAACGAGGACGCGGTGGACTTATGGCAATTAATATTGATATGGAGAAAGCATTTGACAAAATGGAATGGGATTTTCTGCTATCTATCATGGAAAAACTGGTCTTTCATCCTAAGTGGATCAACTGGATTTGAATTTGTATTACTACTTCTTCTTTCTCAATTCTGTTAAATGGTTCCCCTTTTGATCTTTTTGGGCCTTCACAGGGTTTGCGTCAAGGTGACCCTTTATCGCCTTTTTTTTTTTTATTTTGGGTACAGAGGTTATTTCAAGACTCCTTCACCAGAATTTACAGGGTTATAAAATCTCAAGGGGATGTCTTCCACTTAACCATCTATTGTTTGCGGATGACCTGATTATTTTTACTCATGCTAATTCTCTCCAAGCAGGTATCATAATAGATTGTCTAGCCAAATATAATCTTTGGTCTGGCCAGTCGGTGAATGTGGGAAAGTCAAACATTTTGTTCAGTCCAAATACTTTACTTTCCACAAAGGTAAGCATTTTGGATTTCTTCCCTATACTGAAACTCCACCTTTGGCAAAGCATTTGGGTCTTCCTATGTCTTTTGGAAGATCTAAACAGTCTTCTTTTATGGATATTATGGATAAAGTGCACAACAAAATTGAAGGTTAGAGATCTAAAACCCTTTCGCAAGCTGGAAAGTCTATTCTACTTAAAGTGGTGATATCTTCTATTCCTTCGTATGCAATGAGCTCATTTATTTTCCCATATATTCTTTGCCATCGTCTAGACACAGCTTTCAAGAACTTCTAATGGGGTTTTCCCAAAGGAAAAAATCATAATCTTACTCTCAAATCATGGAATTCCTTATGTCTGCCTAAGGATTAGGGCGGTATGGGTTTTCGTTTAATGAAAGACATCAACATATCCCTTATTACCAAACTTGGTTGGAAAATTCTTTCAAATCATGATTGTCTTTGGGTCTCTCTTTTCCAAGAAAAATATGTCAAGTATGGTTCTCTTATCTCTAGTCCTTTGGGTTCGGGCTCCAATGTGTGGAATGGAATTAAATCTATTGTTCCCCTATTGAAATCAGGCTCCTGTTATGTTCCACATGTCTCGAATTCTCTGGCTATCTGGTTTTCTCCATGGATTCCCATAGTGCCGAATTTTCATCCTACTCCACGGGTTCTAGGATTGGTTGCTCAACATCCTTTAGCAATTTCAGATCTTATCCATCTTGATTCTCTGACTTGGAATCTGTCTCTTCTAAAGTTTTTGTTTGATTTTTCTTCTGTGGCAAAGATTTTAAGTATCAAAATTAGAACTCTTTTTGTTGCTCTTCTATGGACAGCTTCTTCCTCGGGGTGTTTTACTACAAAATCAGCTCATCATATTTATACAGTTCACAGGCCTCTCTAACTTTCTCCAGTGTTGCCTACTAGTTGGAAAGGTCTATGGAAACTTAAGCTTAATCATCGGCTTAAACTTTTCCTCTAGAAAATGGTTTGGAATACTATTCCAATAAAGTCTCGTATTTCTTTATCCATACATTATGGGTTGGATACATCTTGTTCTCTCTGCTCCCATTCTAATGACACCCTGTTTCATTTATTTTCCTCTTGTCCTATTGCGAGAGTCATATGGAGAAATTCTTTCTGGCCTATGGATATTTCAGCATTGCATAATTCTTTTATGTCTGGCTGGTTGAGTATTATTTTGCATCCGAAGATGATTGGTATTCCTCTTGTGGATACCCACCTATTTCAAATCTTTGCTATGGTTGCTTGTGGTAAGATATGGTTCTCGCGTAATAAGGCCTTTCATGAAGGATTGATTCCAAATGCTTTATCTGTATCTTCTACAGTTAATCAAGTCTCTAGGACTAATTTCTCTGCTTGGTCTAATAAAACTACTTCAATGAAGCAAGTATGGAAGAAACCCTATCTTGACTGCTTCAAGATTAACTATGACACATCCATTTGAACTAATTTCTCAGTACAATCAGCAATATGTCGTGATTCAAATGGATTCATTCTCAAGTGTATTACTAAACTTAGTCCACCATGCACGCCCTTGTATGGGGAAGCTACTGCTGCCCTTCTTGCTGCTCAACTCTGCTCTTCAATGCAGTTGTCTCATGTTATTTTTTAAGGTGATTCTCTCACAGTCAACCTTTCCATCAACAATCTGACAATCACTCAAGATTGGCGTATCTCGTCTATTCTCTCGGATTTCTTTTCCACCATCCCATCTTCAACTAGTTGGTTAGCTAGTTCTATTAACCGAAGCGCAAACTTCTGTGCCCACCATGTGGCTAATTGGGCCGTAACTAGATTCTCTTCTAGCTGCATTCTCACATTTCCTTGTTCTTTGTTTTCTGGAACCATTCCTCCATGTTTTGGAATGTATTCCACTTTCCTTTTTAAAGTTCCATAATTTTTTGTTTTCTCCTGTTGTACTTATATTAAAAAAAATAATAAAAAGAATAAAATTTATTACAAACCGGTTTGTATGAAATTTTGTCTAAATTCAATGTTTCATCCCAAATCAATAACAATCATTTTAAGAGCCACACAAATTTGAAAAGATAATAATAATTTTTTTAAAAAAGAAGAAGAAGAAGGAGAGGTCCTTAACCTAACTTGTAAATTTAGTCTATTAAAAAAAAATGGATAACTTCACAAAAGGGTATCGAACTATATGTCATTTTGAGATAATGGTACTAAACTAGCAAACGTATAAAACTAGAGTATTCAAGTTTCCAAACGTCTCACTTAAGGGTACTCTGTTAGGATTTGCTGTTAAATCCTAACTGAGTACCCAAAATATCCCTATTTTTTTTAGGAAAAAAAGAAAAAAAAATCATAGAATCTAGGTGTTGGTCAGAATTTAACGGAATTTGCAAAAATACCAATGCCTGAATCTTTGAAATTGTTTATAAAAAAATAAACACAGGGGTATTTTGAAAATTTTTGCAAGATTTAACAGCAAATCTTAATGGAGTACCTTTTAGTGAGACATTTGGAAACTTGGATACTCTAGTTTGAAACGTTTGCTAGTTGAGTATCCTTATCTCAAAACGACATATAATTCGATATCTTTTTTGAAGTTAATAAAAAAAAAAAAAAAAATTGGTAGTCTTTTAATTTATTTGGTCTAAACGGAACAATAACCTGACGAAAATAGCAAACGGCGACTCTTTTTCTCTTCTGGAAAGATCCAAACCGAAAGTAGACATTCCGTGCGTGCTACACCTAATCCAGCGGCAGGATTCGTGGCGCCACCTAATTGCGTGCATATCCAAACAACCCCACCTAAGCCGTCAGCATCCACCGAATATTCCAATAATTTTATTTCTCCAAAATCAAATAAAAAAGATAAGATAAGATAGAAATCATAGAATACGATGCCACCCACTCACCCAATCAATGTTTTATTTATTTTTTATTTTTTATTTTTTATTTGAACAACACCCAAGCAATGTTATGTCCCACTCAACTCAACACATATTTCTGGTCCCAATACAACTCCCCGCCGCCGCCATACAGCCTGCAACTAATTTTTATTTTTTATTTTTTTTTTAAAAAACCACATTTTTAAATCACTCCATTACCGACTTTTGCTCATCCATTATATTAAAGAAAATGCTACTAATCCCTGTATACGAAGCCACGATCTTATTTGATTGGGAAATAGTATAAATATTTTCTTTAAATTATTATTTAAATGTTAATGTTCTTTCAAATTATTAATTGTGTTAATGTCATTCTTCAAATTATTAAAATATGTCAATGTTCTCCCTAAGACCAACAAAAAGACAAAAATAACCTTATAAATTCGAAAATAAAAAACAATAAAACTAAAACTAAAACTAAAAAAGAGCTTTTTAAAAAATAAATAAAATCAAAGAATTTTTTTTTAAAAAAAATGAGAAAGAAGGAAAAATTAAAAAAATTAAAAAAACGAAAAACTAATGAAAATTATACAATTTTTTTTTAAAAATAAACGAAAAAAATAAAAACCTGTTTATTTATTTATTTTTTTTTGTTTTTGTATAAATTTTTGTTATTTTGGATTTTTTAATAATTTTTTTTTAGTTTTTTTTAAATATTAATATTTTTATAAAGGGTATTTTTGTCATTAGGGGGGACATTGACATTTTTTTCGATAGTTTATAAAGGAGGAGATTGACACAATTGATAATTTTAGAGGACATTAACAATAAAATAATAGTTTGAGAGCATTATGTGTTATTTTAATCTGTTGTTTTACGTGATTTATGTCTTGAATCTTCTGAATTTTATTTTTCACAATACCCACAATTTAAATGCCTCGGCACAAACAAAATAGTGAGAGAAATTTCTTTCCTTTTTTTTTTTTTAGGAAGTAACAGAGAACTTCATTAGAATATAAGCCCCAGGGGGATTACACTTGACCAAAAGGCCAATACAAATACATGAGAAGTTCATACATGCCCAAACGCAAAACACCACTGCCCGAAGGCCAATTGTGACCAGAGATAAAGAAACTCCACCCACTAAATCTGGAAAGACCCGACTTAAAGCAACAACCAAAAGTAGACAGTGAAAAGATCCAGAATATACAAAAAACAAAACAGGTACTCAAATTATAAATAAACATTACAAATAATAGACTTTAAGCCCCTCTGAACAATAAAGCCCAACTTAGCACATAAAAGAGAGACAGATCTAGCAAAAACGCCACCAAACAATCTAAAAAATGTCTAAAAATTACATAGGTAGAATGTAACAAAAAAAACACCGTGAGAAATTTCTTTTAATCATTTTCACTCACACAATATTATAAGTGATTTTCACATTTTCCATGCTTACCATCATTACAAAAACATTACTTTTTTTTTTCTCCCTCCATTTAATGCGTTCGTAATGCACAACTCATTTGTGGAGTGTAGTTAATACCTTAAAAAGAAAAAAGAAAAAAAAGAAAAAAGAAAAAGGTTGTTTGTCTGGTCAGTTAAGTTACGATGGGCGTCAGCCATGAGCCATTAACGTTTAAAATAAGATTTATCTACGGAACTTTTAATAAATTCTTTGTTCTCATTATTTTTTTTTAAGGTCAAATGATGATCCAAATAACAGGTTAGCATCCATTAATGATAAATATTTATTATTGTCGGATGCTATATCTATTCACACGGATTGACTTTTCGTACCAAATGGCTCTTAATGAGATCCGACATTGAGAAAATATCTGCAATAATTTAAATTTTTTATTTAAAAAAAAAATTATAAGTTGGCGTAATTGTTAGATCGATTATTAAGTCGTGAAGATCACGTGCATCTGTTAAGAGGAGTATCTAAGCAGTAAAAAATTATTAATTATAAAAATTAAAAAACAAACAATAATTGTGAAGTTGACAAGTGATATAAGCAAAATCAATAATCAAAAGAAAAAACCAATTGCCTACAAAAAATCTTTGCAATAATTCAAGGATAAATATTTTAAATTAATCAACCTATTAAATTAACATATATTTATAGAGGTAATTTTGATGTACATTTTTATTTTTCATGTGTTTTTTTAATAGAGTATGTTAATGTAAGTTTAATATAGTAGATTTTTATAAGATTTTTCTCCAACCCAATTTAATGCTCCGTTTGTTTGGGCGTAAAATATTTTTTGTATTTTTCGATGTTTGGTGCAACCGAAAATTATGGTTAATGAAAATCATTTTCAGTTTGCTCTTAAAAACTTCTTTAATTTTTAAAAAACGATTTACAATTTTAAAAACCGTAAATTATTTTCTAGCAACAATAGCCGGAATTTTGGTGAAAGTGGCTAGAATCCTGCTGGCTAGTGACAGAATCTCGTTGTTAAAAACATTTTGCAACGAAAAACAATTTACGTTGAAACAAATAGAGCATAAATGAAATTCTATCCGTGATCCAACCGAACGCTCTTTCAAAGCTATAAAGTTTGAAGACGTATATTAGATCAAATTCCTATTTTGGTGGGTTCTTTTTCTTTTTCTTTTTTCTATCCCTCCAAAAACTACTTTTTTAAATTTCCTTTGTAAAATATATTGTAAACATAAATGTCTCTTACCAAGTACAATTCCATTTCACCTTTGCAATTTAAAGTTTTATGCAATCAAATATGGTGAATTTTTCAAACAACTTATTAAATTACTTTTTATACTATCTAGTGTTATTTTTTAATTCTAAGCTATCTTCTTCTCTTCCTTCCCAGATATAGGAAATATACAACTAACAACACATTACACATATTATCACAAGAGACCTATTACTTATTCAATTCCTGTCTAACTCTTATTTAACACTTTATTCAAACAAGTTATTATATATGTTCTCCTATACGTGGATCCTAAATATATGATGGTTGATTATAAAAATAGTTGTTGGAGTTGGATATGAGTTAGAAAAATATTATTTCTCATTATCACAAACGACAATATCAAATTATAATTAGGGTCGAATTGGTTTTGCAGGTTTTAAAATGTGTGATTTGAAAATACGATTTTAAAAAAATACAATTAAGTGTTTGGTAAGATCATGATGTGGCATTTAAAATTGCAGTTTGACGTTTGAAAAAAGAGAAATGCTATTTTTCCTTTTCCTGTCAAACTCTCATCTAACATTTTTTCGATCTAATTATTATATATGTTTTTCTACATGTGGGTCCTATATATCTAATGATTGATTTTTTTAAAAAAGTTGTTGGAATTGGACAAGAGTTGGAGAAATAAAAAACATATCTCTTAAAAAAAAAAAAAAACACAGTCCCTCACCTTCATTTGGACATGTTAGACATTCATCTCAGAACCATTTCAATATAACAAAGTTTTAAATTTAACATTGGATTTGTAGGAACTAATGTGGCGGATTTGAAAAATGAGATGAGTAGGACATTGATTTGTATCATTTTCCTTTTTTAAAATAAACATACATCCTTAACCATTTCATGCCCATCTCCATATAATCAAGTTTAAAATTTTAATAAATATACTCTCAAATGAGACACTTTTCATAATTTTATCACTACAAAAAAACTAAAATTAAAAAGAAAATTATGCTAAACGCTTAAAATAATTAGTTAATCGTTTATATCTAGGGTATGTGCCTATTTATAGGCAAAGATATAGAGCAAAACCTGAATTAGGTTTACTACTCCCACTTAAACTAGAAGTTCATGTTGTTTTATTTTATATGAGAGTCCTATCTTTATTCAATTAGAAGTTAAACTATTGATCAGATACTTTTAGAAGTTTTTATTGGACCCGAATTAAGTTTATTATCCAAATTTAACTTGGATTAGGATTATTCCCAACAATTACAAATAAGATACTTTATTAATTTTTTATTGCTTTATTTCTTTTCTTCTTTTTTAAATTCGAAAGTATCTAAAATTAATTTATTATGTGATTGAATTATATTAAATTTCCTTAATAATTTTATTGCCATATAGATCTCAATCACACCTTTTGCTCTTGTAATAATCTCAGTTCAAAGCCAAAATTAGCGTTAACTACGAAAGAAAAAAAAGAAAAAGAAAAAAGAAAAAATAGAATTACCCAATATGTTACCGTTGTGAATGCGATTAAAGTTAGAACGGAATTACCTTGCGTGGCCACGTGATGGGTGACCAACCAGCGGGCCATCATGACCGTCCGCGTCAGCAAAGAAAAACACATCGCAGCGTAGAAAAGCCGGGCCAAGATAGCTATAAAAATTAGGTAAAGGAGTAGTAATATTTATTCCTTGGTTGTTACGGAGCGAAGGCAGATCAGATTTTTGGGGGAAAGGCAATTCGGCTGTAACCACAGAGAGACGCTCTGGATTCCACCTCTTCCGTCCCTGGCGACGGTTCTTATGCCGCTTGGCTTTCAGGTCCTCTCTCTCTCATATTTGTCAGATCTGATGTATTTGGTTCATATGATTTGGTGGTTAGGAAGTTTTTGATTTAGGGTTAGGGTTTTGTTTGTGGTTGTTCTGAATTTGATTATTGGATATTCTTGGTTTCTCTGTCTGTCTTATTGGATAATATCAAGGATTTAGTTTGATTGTGCGGATTTTTGGGGGTTTCGGAATTACCGCGGTTTTTTTGTGATCATTAAACAATTTATTTTGTGAAACTTAGATATTTCGTGGATTTGATATCGCTTAGGGTTAGGGTTTTGATGCGGTATGTTTTTAAGGGTTATGAACTGGTTTGGATTGTTCTGAACTTAATTATTGAATTGTGTTTGATTGATCAGGATTTCTGAGAATTGAATTGGGAGTTTCGGAATTGTCTATGTTTTTTTGGGATTGAATTGCAGGGATTTCTGTTCAACGTTGTTCGTGTGACTTAGATATGTCGTGGATTTTGTCGCGTAGGGTTAGGGTTTCCTTATGATATGTTTTAGGGTTATACCGTTATAAATTGGTTCAGATCTGGATTGGTAAATGGGTTTCGGCTGATTGCAGTTGTGGCTCCTTGACTCATTACTCGTATTGTTAATTTGAGATTGTCATGTGCGATTGATTGTTTTACTATTTACTGTAATATGTACGAACAAAATTGTTTTAGTACTTTTTTTTTTTAATTATTATTATTATTTTTTTTAATTTTTTTATGGTCATACCATTAGATGCGATTGCTAATGTGCATGCATGCTGTTTATTGTTTATCCATCCATGTGTCTGGTTGGTTACGTTGGTTAAACACTATGGCAGGTGTATTTATTGTTTTTGGAATTTCACATCTTGGAGTTCATTCAGCATGCAGGTTTATTATTCTAATATCTTGTTTGTTCTGTACTCATCTTATGGTTTTGAGCCCTTCATTTAATTTCGTCAAGAATCTCTGTTGTGGTCTTCAATTTAATTTGCGTGTAAAGCAACTGTTTTATCCTTCTTTGTAACTACATGTATCAAATATTCATTGGTTTTCCCCCGCTTTTTTTAATTCATACCATGACATGCATATCTTTGGTGGGTCAGTGTTGAGCGTGAACAAGAATAAGCTGTTTTTATGTTATAAATTTTGGTTGTATGACACGTTACACATACTGTAGCTTTAAAATTGTCTGTTAAATATAATATTTCTCTGGTTTCACCTTTTTTTTGTAACTACAGTTTTTGGAACTTGCTCTTGTTATTCTTTGCCATAACACACCACATAGTTCACCTTTGGATTAACTTTTAGATATCATTTAGTTTTATCCTTTCTGCATGATTATATCTGCTCTGAGCTTGAAAATGCTATGAATCTTTATATCAGGTTTTATCGGGCTTGGATTTAAGGAGCTTTAGTATCCTTCTTAAGATATGGAGAAAGTGTGCTTCTGGTCAAAATGCTACCAGTTTAGGGTTTTCTCGTTCCAGGAAGTGCTTGACTGGAGGTTTCTCGTCCTTGGAGATTTTCTTCTGGTTTCCTTTGTTAATTGCACTTAGTGGTCAGATCTTAAATGAATATTGCAGAAGGCGTAATGCCAGTTTTTTCTGAGATAGGTGTTGGATCTTTAGCGCACTTGTATAAGTAAGTTCTCTCACTCTCTCTCTCTTTCTCTCTCTCTGGGGCCTAAGTCTTTGTGCGCAATATAACAAATTTTTATTTGATAGTGCATTGCTGATACGCCATCCAGTAAAAAATTTTGGGAAAACGTCTTCCGGGGTACAGCACTTATCAGGCATCCTTTTTTTTTTTTTGGTTTTCTGTATATTTTTTTTATTCTAACTCATTTAATATTGCTCTAACCTTTCTAATCCTTCTTCCCACAGGGTTAAAGTCTGCCGAACGTGCTTGGGGATTGCTTATCATAGTTGATATTATATAGGCAATCGTGTTGAATCAGTGAAGACTGCATAGTTCCTTGTTTAATCGTGCATCCTGATGGGTACTCTTTAAATTGACAAGATCTAATTTTAGCTGAAGATTCTGCAACAACTTCTACGTAGTATAGATGAGGTAGCTATTAGTGAAGTTTTGAACCCTTGGGTGACTGTGCTTTGAGCTAAGGGATCCTTCCTGTTTGTTGGATCATTCATTTCTGGCTCGCTCCTTGATTGGCTTCAATATGTTCTCTGGTATTTGTCCTTTCTTATCGTCTATCGTGTGCTACTGTCTTGAAGTTGTGGGTTTAGCAATAAATAAGGCTGTGCAGCCCGCCCATCATAAATGGTGAGTTCAGCTGGACCAGCAAGGCAGTATAGTGTTTTTCATACTGAAGATAAATACTATATATCTTTTGTGTGTTCTTGGACTTTCCTTGAATAAAGAGGAGCTGCTTTTGTTCCAGAAGAATGGAGAGGTGAGTTGGTTTACTGTGATGCTTTATGGTGTTTGTGTGTTGTTGTGTGGATTGCTTATACTAGGGTTTTGGTCTATTCTAGGTTCAACCTAATTAAGGAAGTTGGTGATGGAACATTTGGGAGTGTCTGGAGAGCTATTAATAAGCAGACTGGTGAAGTTGTAAGTGTTTTAAGCTTCATTGCAACTAGAATATTTAGTAATGTTTCTTTTTTTTGAAGTCACCATTCGTTCTGTTTGTGACAGGTTGCAATTAAAAAAATGAAGAAAAAGTATTATTCATGGGAGGAGTGTGTAAATCTGAGAGAAGTGAAGGTAATATGATCTGCTATTTTTCTTTTTCCTATTTCTGGCTTTGCACTATTGCAAATACATCATCGATTTCTTCTAATGGCAGTCGCTACGTAAAATGAATCATCCAAATATTGTGAAGCTCAAGGAAGTCATTAGAGAGAATGACATCTTGTATTTCGTCTTTGAGTACATGGTTAGTGGCATTTCTTTCCTTGACAATTTCTTGCTATAAATGTGTGATTTGATATTTAATTGGTTATTTACTTTTAGTTGCTTAATAATGTTTGTACTTTAGGAATTCAACGTATACCAACTCATGAAAGACAGAGAAAAGCTTTTCTCTGAAGCTGAACTCAAGAATTGGTGTTTTCAAGTTTTTCAAGGTCTTGCTTACATGCACCAGCGTGGATATTTTCATCGTGACCTTAAGCCAGGTAATTGTCTATGTTGGTGGAGTAACTCGATTGGCAGAAGAGAAACCAAATATATTTCCGAAATATCTGTGGAAGAACATAAATACCCTGTTGCCTTTTTTTCTTAATAAATTATTATTCATCAAAGGCATAAACACCCGGTTGAATTTATAACAAATCAAAGAGTCATTTTTTGTGGGGTATATTGCCAAAAGATATTTTGGAAAATGTATGGGTGCATTTTGATTCGTAAAAAAATGGTGCATTTTGTATTATATTAGAATTTGTTTTTAATGTTTGCTTAAACCATGTGCCCCATTTCTTATTGTATTTGAATATTTTTATTTTGCTGCCAGTTTCTTTTGTTGTAGTTTACAACTAATACCTGCTAACTTCTTTGCAGAGAACTTGTTGGTCACGAAGGACATAATTAAGATTGCTGATTTTGGTCTTGCTCGAGAGATCATCTCACAACCACCGTATACGGAATATGTCTCGACACGCTGGTTGGTGTTTTCTTGTCCTTCTAATGTATGGACCTCTGCTTGTATATTTCATGTGGTATATTGACTTCTAATATGTGAATATTGCAGGTATCGGGCCCCTGAAGTGCTGCTTCAGTCATACCTGTATAGTTCTAAAGTTGGTAAGTGTTGGTTGGAATGAAAGTGTGGTTGCTTATATAGATGCCAACTGTTCTGTTGATGTAGTACTTACGAATGATTATGCCTTTCATTTAACCTCTAGATATGTGGGCAATGGGGGCTATCATGTCTGAGTTGTTCACTCTCCGACCTCTTTTTCCTGGTATTAGGTACGTGTATTTTATTTTCTAAATATTGTACAGCCCTTTCATTTGTTGGTTATTATTGTACATGGAGAGACTTACCTGGCAATCAATTATGTTGATTGATTTGATGAGGGATAAATTTTACTTGGAAGCATATAAATATTTTCCAGATGCACTTTTTATTTTTTATTTTTTCCTGATAAGTAATTGCAAGTTCATTAAAAGCGCAAAGACGCAACCATTTTCTTTTTTCACTCTGTGATATTCTTTCTATTGCTTGTCTTTTTGTATTTTGTTTTGAATCTGTCAAAAGGTGGAAATTCGATAAATATCTAGATAGAGACATGCTAATTGGATAGTCACCAAGTGGTAGTGAATCATGTCTTCTTTACTACTATTGCAGTGAAGCAGATGAGATATACAAAATATGCAGTGTTCTCGGCACTCCGACCAAGGATTCATGGGCTGATGGACTTCATCTGGCTAGGGATATTAACTACCAGTTTCCTGAGGTCAGTTCTGCTTTCCTGGGTGTTGTGCATGCAGTTTATATGCATTTATCAAAGGACGTGCTAGATTCTTGTAATTTTCAGTTGGCATGCTCTAAACATAATGAAAATAGTTGCTTATATTTTCCAGCTGATTAATTCGTAGAGTGCTTTTTGGCTGGGTCCTGTTAGCCAGATATGCTAAACACAGTTATTTTCTTGTCATTTTATGATTTGAATGTAGAGGAGCATTACCTAACCCCTTTGAGGAAAGTTTTGATTTGTCACTTGACACTTGACACTTTGTTGTTTTTATGGAAGTTAAAGAGAAAAAAATCCTTGACTTTTCAAGTTTGCAAGCCAAGTGACTAAATGTAATCCCGTTTTTTATTTCCCTGTGAACAGCTCAGTTTGATTGTATTTATTAAAGAAAAGTACATGGGTTTTTTAGTTTGTAAGCTTAGATGACCATTTGTGATTGTATCCCTCATGTGAACACCTGGGTCTAATGTTTACTTATTCCAGAAAGTACAAACCTTTAATACTGTTTATAACTGGGCATTTGCAGTTTGCGGGTGTTCATCTTTCTGTATTGATTCCCTCTGCAAGCAATGATGCGATCAGCCTTATTACAGTAAGTACCCTTGTATAGAGAACTGAAGCTGTTTCCTTCTTTTTCTGTCCCTATATAGTAAGATGATTGATTATATTATGTTCTTTTGATTGTTAAAACATTGAGAATTTGAACTCCTCTATTTTCCTTTCTATTACTATATAGTTCCCCAACAGTTGCATAGACTTACACCTTGTTCATTCTTTTCCCCCCTTTTTTGTCTTTCTATTTTTCTGTTCTAAAACATCAGTCACTTTGTTCTTGGGATCCCTCCAAGAGGCCAACAGCTGCTGAGGCCCTTCAGCATCCTTTCTTCCAGGTAGGGATTCATCTTCATGAATCTGTGCAAGTGATCTTTACTTCGAGTTTGAGTGTTATGTGTCAAGTATTGTTGTTTTTCAATAAATATTGAAGCTGAACACCATTTGATGTGGCAGAGTTGCTTCTATGTTCCACCATCCCTTCGCTCCAGGCCAACTGTCAGTAGAACACCTCCCTCTGGTTCGTCTCACTACGGAATTGCCTAGTGTTCCAACTTCTCTATTGCTTTTCAAAAAATATGCGGGAAACTAACTTGATTGGTTTGTTGCAGTTGGAACAAGGAGAGCAATGGAGCAACAATCTGGTAGGAGACATTCAGTGGCCTTTTCTAGTTCAGAGTTCACTAGAAATTATCCTTCTCCTAAGTTACATGCTTCTTTAAGCACAGGTGGCTACTTCAATTTTTTTGGCATTTTAAATTATCTGACTTTTTTCCACTAATCTTTTATTTTTATTTTTTGGAGGTGTGATTAGGGGATAGCTCCTCTTGTGTCACGATCTTTATATGTTGTGCTTTAGGATACACATTTTGGGATATAGATACTGATAAGTAGGATTGGATAAATTCCAAACATATAGTTTGCTAGTAACATGATGTTCACAAAATGCGTCTGGCCCCCTGGAGTTGGATACATGAATTTTGCAAGGAACGTGTAGGTTTCTGCTACATCAACTTGGATAATTCAATGTGCTACATATAAGACTTGAATCTTCTACCACATCAATATTCAAGTACCGAACATATGGTACATTATATACCACAATCGTATACCTTCTAATCTTGATGCAAATATAGTAGTTAGATAGCATGGATAGTTTTAGGAAACTGATGCAAATGCTGTTCAGAGCAGTGTCTAGCGATTGATATTTTATCCTATCGGTTGATTCACATGTTGGTAGGCTTTTGGTGTACACTTCCCCTGGTTTGTACAATCCTAGTTCTCTCTGTTTTTCTTTAGTTTTTGCGGGTGTAGTTCAAGAACACACAAGGTTCCATTATCTGTAAAATATGCTTTTCTTTTGAAATTATGGGGTGTGCTATATATTCTTATCATATCCTAAATGGTCTTACAGGTGTGCAACGCAAACTTGATTTGGTTAACCAGGTAAGATGCTGAAAGCGATTCACTTTGCAAGTTAAGCGAATAGTTTTGTGTTGCCTACAGTTATATTTAATGTTCATTCTTATTTATATTTAGATTAGAATGAAACATGCATTGGTTAGGTTAGGTCTCATGTCTTGTTTTTTTTATGTCTGTATAGCATGCCTGTGGATCTTTTTTGTTTTGGAAGAACAAATAGGCAACTATAGCCAAGCTGATTATGTTAGGCCATCAATTTGTGTATGGTCTCATTTTTTTTTTTTTTGGCTTTGATTGTATTAACAAATGTAGTTGTCCTCAAAGAAGCACTTCCTAGTTAATTACATGGGCAAAGCTATTGTCTCTATATTTTATGCAAACTACCAGCACTGTGCCCCAGCTTCTGTGGCATTGTCCTGCAGAGCCTCTCTCTCTCTCTCTCTCTCTCTCTCTCTCTCTCTCTCTCTCTCTCTCTCTCTCTCTCTCCTTAATTAAGTCTTTTAACTTTTATGTTCACATGAAAGTTGATTGTATACCAATTGGGTCTAGGATGATGATTTTTTCTTGGAAGTTAAATGATGCAGTTGATAGTTGAGATGTTTGATAATTAATATTTATAGGAAGATTATTGAGTTTGAGTTAGGAGTGGCCATTGTTGCAGTTAATATGGAATATGAGTCATGTGGCTATGAGTGCATTTACTAGCTATTCATCCGAGGATTGCCTCTTGTGTTTAAAAAAACCCTACCTACCTGATGGAGGAAGAACATGACTGGTGAAATGGATATTACTGACAGTACTGCAAAGACAGTTTGGTTATAAGATTGTGTCACATGCTTGTAGGATCTGAAATACAAAATTGATCGGATGCGATTGTAACTGTCCTAGAACCATTTTTGTTATCCTCCCACCCCCTGTTTTTTTTTTTGTTTTTTTGTTTTTTCTTCATATTTTGTGTTGAAAAATAATGTATTAACGTCTTGAGGTTAGTCAAGTGAGGGGGCTAAACATTTCTGCACACATATCTTAAGAAAGAAGTTTTGCCAACTCCTTTGTTTCTGTTTTTGGTTGAAGGATGCAAGTAAGAATGACCAATCTCTAAAGAGTTCTGTCAAACAAGCAAGATATCGGCCACCGGGAAAGAACAGCCCAAGTAAGTTTCTTGACTCTATTGTGTTATAGCAAAAAATAGGTCTTATTTTAAAATTATTATTACAAAACATTACGAAATTAACCCCCGCACCCAAGAATAAAAATATAGAACACATGTACTTTAATTATTCTATATGTGTGTATATAGTTTGGTTTCTCTAATATGTTGTGACAATTAAGTTTGAAAACTCTTGGTTTTCAGTCTCAGTGAACCAGGGAAGGACCACCCGTGGAGTTTTGGATTCGACTGAGAAGTTGGCAAACATGACTCTTGGTCCCCCTCGTAGGCAGTATGTGGGGCAGCCTTGCCCTGCTCCCATGAAGGCTGGAGGAGTCAAATGGAATTCTGGATCTGGCGATATGCTTCTCAGGCCTGCCAAAGACATTCAGCAAGGCAGAACTTATGCGAGGAAAGTTGTGGGATGAATAGGATGCTCTTTTATGTCGTTTACTTAGATATGGAATGTGTTTGTATTTGCAGTGGAAACACAAAACCTGGATATCAGTCATTCCATTTCTTTATGTTTGAGATATTGGTCTGTCCTGTTGGAATATGTTTGTTGCTCTCGTGTTTGTTACATAGCAAGTGCTGGTGCTTTTGATGACACTTCTTCGATTTAGGTGAGCATGATTATTTCCCAAAATTATAGGGGGTATTAAGCTACAGTGCTGCGGCCTGTTCCTCTTGGATTAAGGCTGTCTTAATATTTCCGCTAGATGCGCGTAAAGAGCACAGGACAGGAAAATTAAGGTGAAGGCAGTGTTCCTATGAGTCGCGTCTTCCCTTTACCCCCTCCTCCTCCCTGTCTTCCCCTTTGTCAATCGAGTCTTTTATGAGGAAATTGATCGTATTTTATATCTCCAACAAGAGCTTTTAGGTTTTGCTCCGTTTGATTCGGCGTAATATATTTTTTAGAAAATGTTTTTCCCGGCCACTTCAGTGTTGGGTATGATTGAAATGAGTAATGTTACATATTATTCTTTTGTCATCTTTTTATCCTTTCAAAATTGATATGACTCTTAAAATTACCATTGAATCAAAATTTAATAATGATCTATCATAAATTTAATGGTGATTTTAAGAGTCACATCAATTTTAGAAAGATAAAAGGAGGACAAAAGAATTATATGTTTAGGAAGATAAAAGGAGGACAAAAGAATTATATGTTGCATTGTTCGATTGAAATTAGTGTTGGGTAAGACGTAATATATTTCGGTATGATTGGAGGTTGTGGTGGGGAGTTGCGGGTCGTTTCTCGCCGTTGCGATGGTTGATATTCGTTACTAGGCCAAACAATGAAAATTGTTTTCGGTGGAAATTGTTTTTATTTTGCAGAAAATGTTTTCCATTTTACATAGAACAAAAGAGTCTTAGGGCGGGAAACATATACATTTCCAGCAAATTTGAAGCGTTGAAGGCACAAAAATATGAGTCGAAAACACAAGAAATTAATTTGTTCCATCTGTCTCCATTATTTAAAAGAGTCTTAGGGCGGGAAACATATACATTTCCAGCAAATTTGAAGCGTTGAAGGCACAAAAATATGAGTAGAAAACACAAGAAATTTGTTCCATCCGTCTCCATTATTTAAAAGTAATAGGTAGCTGGAGGTTTTGAAGAAGATGATCTCCCGGGGCGGGCGTTGTGAATGTCAATTTTGTTGAGAGTTGAGATGGACCTCCTGAGGAAGAAGACGATACTTAATATGAAGCGTCTCAAACATCTTCTTCAACTCCAACATAAGCTCCGTCATCCGACTGTTTCGCTCGCCATAGTTCTGATGGTTGATTGTGTGTTGAACAGCCAAACACATCTTCAACTTGTTCACATTCTCTATTTCTTTCACTATCACCGAGTGTTTTGGGTTCCAGTAATTCGGCTTGCTCTCAATGTATCTGCATGCGTACAACAATGGCAACAAACGCATGCACTTCATTCCTATAATACAATGAAACCACCGAAATAATAATAATAATTAAGAGTAACTACTTACGCTTGTATCGCCTTCTTAAAAGACACGATAACTTCCATTGATGTCGATGCATCGATGCTAAAATCTATCGCGTCACACATCTCTGGGCTTCTGTAAAAATTGCTTATCGGCTTCGTAAGCAAAACCGAGTTAGGGTAGTAGATTTTCTCATTGTCGTATCGAAGGAAAACGGTCGTCAGAATGTTCATCTCTTCCACAATCATCTGTATAAGTGGAAAATATATGGAGTTAGAAGACCAAGTTTTTATGAGATGTAGTAATACACCATTTTTGGCCGGGTGAACTTAATTACCTGAACATCTTCGATGACGCAACGGTCGCCAATGTCAAAAGGATGCATGATGAAGACGAAGATGATGGACTCGACAATCGTCTTGCAAGTGTTCTGAAATGCGAAACCCAGAAGAACAAGCTGGGTAATAACAAACAAGATTACTTTGCTGTTTGCCAACTCCATCACCAAGAGGAAAACCACAAATATGATCACAATCACGATTGAACTTGCTAACTTGTGAAGCTGCTGGACTGCTGTCTTGGTATCATTCAATGAATGTGCCAGAGCTTTTCGTTCAAAATATGCTCGAACCTTGTGATTGCATGCAAAATCATTACATATTATCACCATTTTATTTATTTATTTTTTAAAAAAGGAAACTTAATTCAAGATTTTCATTTACTTTCAAAAGCTCTTGAGTACTTACCACCCAATTTCTGAATGAAGGCTTGGAAATCTTTCCGGTCTCAAGCGCTCCTTCAAAGAGTGGAAAAATGGCATGAATCTCAACCCTCATCAGAAATCTCATCAGATCATCCTCTTCAATATACCTTTAAAACAATTGATTAATCACATTATTGGGATATTATCAATAACATTGTGTTATGAGAATAGTGTGTAGTAATACTATGCAACAAAGAAGAAGAACAAAAGAAGAGATTGATAAAATTTATGTTGAACAAACTCTCACCGGTCGTCAATGGAGTTAATTTGGTAGAGTCTCACTACCAAAGAAAAAATAAATCACGCTAACAAAGAAAATAAATCTCCTCATTTGGAATTTACGGAAATCAACTTAAACTGTATCTATCATTTCCTGTGGATAAACCTCGTACTTATTGAGAATTTATTACTTGCGAAAGCCTGCACTTGGGTTTGCATATTTTTTGACACAGCAAACGCCCCTTTTTTTTTTTTTTTTTTTTTTTTTTTTTTTTTTTCATTTTTTTTTGGGAGAGTTTGACTTTTGATTCATGAAATTTGATAATTTGTCTTTCTTTTCGTTTGTCTTTTGGGTGCTTTGTGGGTCTCCAGAAGGGTGATTAGGAAAATGGATTTGAACGGGGAGTATGAAGATTTGAAGTTTTTTTTTTTTTTTTTTTCTTCATTTATTTTTATTGTTCTGGTTTGTTTGCCTATATCTACTAGAAGAACAAGCATGTACATGTTCGAGATCTCGCACTTCTAAGTGTACACTTCTTCCTGAGACAACAGTAAAAATCAAAATTAGATTTAAAATCCTATAATAATCTATCTAAAATCTAATGATGATTTTTATTTTCACGTAAGAATGTGCACGTAACAGTGTGAGAGTGAGAGTAAAAGCATGTATAGCATTTCTCAACCAATAAACTTCATGAAGGGACCTCGATATACCACAACTACGGTTATCAAAGGGTTGAGCTTGACGGCGCAAATAAAAAAATAATGATAATTCAAAGGGTCACATCAGTTCATTAGGCTTTTGTGATAAAAACAAGAAATAAATACTTACAATCAATGAGACTGTGGAACACTAGTTCTAGTGGTACATTACTAGCATAAACAAAATGAATTTTGGATCATTTCCATTGGATTATCTCAATTTACTTATAAAGTAAGGATATATTTATCTTTTTATATTTTATAAAAGATAATTATACCCTTACTTTATAAATAAATAGAAAGAAATTGAGAGGATCTTAAATGGAGAGAATCTTGTTCCAAACAAAACGATCAAACTTAACCCAATTTACGACATTAGGCTTTCGCATGGAAAAACCAAGTCAACAAACAAAAACAATTCAATAATAATAAAAAAAAAAGAGAAAAAGAGTAATATTATTTAGTAAATTGTTATATTACTATCATACAATTGAAATGACGCAACATCTTTGATCCTACAAAAAGAAATGGCAACATGAGAGTAATTATTATTATTATTATTATTATTTTTTTAAAAAAAACCCTATTCTGTCTGTCTTATACAACAGTTTTGAAAATAGGCACTTCTGAATTATGTAATTCATAACAAACCAAAGAGCTATATATGAAAGAAAAATAGGTTTTTTTTTTTTTTTTTTTTTTTTCAAGTATTTTACTTGGAGAGCACTCACAATTTAACCTATATAAAGGCATATATATATAGTCTGTGTTATTTTTCAATTAGGTTTTAAAGTATTAATCAAATTTCAGTACTCTTTCAGAATTATTTTCTATAATTTTTTTTTTTTGTTGAATAACTAGAATATTTATCAATCATTCTGAACTTGAGGCTTTCATAAACATGAACTCAGAATAAAGAAAATAAAAATAAAAATAAAAATAATGAAGCCCCGGCCCACTTATCTTCTCTTTTTGTGTCTTTGAGCTTCAAACCTCTCACAATAATGACTATATATAATTTATAATATAACATGAACACGTTTTCATATTCTTCCAATATATATTGCAATTGGATGTGCACGTTGTATAGTGGCCGGGATGGCTGCCCATCAGAGTCAATGGTGGTCCTGCATATATGCATCGATCATATGTAGGCTCACAATAACAGCCCCATGATGATGAAACAGAAGGAATATAATCAGTGGACACCTTACATCCACTCAAATTAGTCGGATAATACGTACGTACGTACGCACGCACCCACCCACAGATGGTGGTCCGCACCGGCCATTTTAGCCATTCTTGCATGCTTCTGGTTCAAATTAAAGTCGACTCACCCAAGGTGCCAAATCTTGGTGGTCCAATATAATGAATCAACCCCACTCAGGTCAAGAATCTTTTTGGTGCCTTTTTTGTTCGCTCTAAAACTTTTATCATTGACGATTACGACTACCACTCGTCGCAGCATTCTCTCACCCGTTTGCTTTTATTATAAAATAACTGTTTTGTTGTAAAACGAGAGAGAGAATGCTGTCAGGAGTATTGGTTGTAGCCGTCGATGATAAAAGTTTGGAAAAACTTCATTTATAACTCCGGATTTTTAATCACTTAAAAAAAAAAATGTACCTAATTTTAGAAAGTGGGAATTTAAGATATCCATTTTTTTAAAATTTTTTTTTTTCAATTTCCATTTACCCTACATTTCCTTCTACTTCCAATGAATCACAAGAAATGATTGTTTTAAACATGTTTTCTAATACTAATGTTCTTCATGTATACATTAATGTTGCTTAAACCATTGTTCTATTGAACTTTTTAGCGACTTAATTAAAAAGGTGTCCTACTATACTAGTGATCAAGTAATCCTTTGACTTGTTATTGATTCTAAAATATTTGTATAACGCTGATACACTCGGATTTTACCTCTTTGGGTTTGGGTCCGGCAGCCCATTGTATGGTGCTGATTAGCTTAGGCCTAAATTAATCAACGTAGCAGCATTACTTCCGCGGCGGCAGAAGAGTCAGATCAGACTGCTGCGAAGTTCTCAATCACCCCCTATTACCTAAACTAGGTTCAAACCTCGATATTGTCCGATCCGTAGCTTTTCTAGGGAGCTCACGCCGGAGACGGCGCAGTTGGCATTTAATGCCAACTGATATGTAACATAAGGAGGATTGCCGGAGATACCCCCTACCAGAGCTAGTGACCATGACTTATGGACAAACCACACGCAACCTAACTGGTCTATTTCAGTGCTTTTAGGTTTTCCTCATCATGAAATTGGCCGGCCGTGCAGATTTCGGCATTATAAAAAAACAAATTCAAAATTTCTAGTATGTGAACCATATATAATCACACATTATAATTTTTTTTTTTTTTTTTTGGGTGAAATGTCCAACTTAGTTATAAATGAGATGGCCTAGTTTGTCATCCATTTTGCTAGTTTTTTAATTGATTATATATTCTCCCACTTTTATCACCTTTCTCTACTCTCAATACGTTCGTCCTCGATCTTCTCTATCTCTCTCTCTCTCTCTCTCTCTCTCAAGAGAACCCTTATAACACAAAGGGAAGCTAGCTAATTATAATTAATTTAAAAGTATATATTAACTATTTCTAATATATACTATACCAGGAGGACCAAAATGGTGCATCTTTGTGCATTCAGTCCTTCCATTGTGATCATATATATAAATCCATTGATTTTCAGATTACTAATTAACAATCATACAAAAACACAAATGTACTTGTATATATAGACTGTTATACTACTGTCAACTGAGATGACGCGACAATAAAAATCAACTATTGTTAAAAAAAAAATAAAAAAAAAAATCAAGAGTTGATCAGTAAAACTGCCATATCATCTTAGTTGTATGACAGTCGTATAATCTGTGATTGCAATGTCCACTGTCTTATAAGATAGAGAAATTCTAGAGCTCCTTCTAATGTCCTTCTGGGGTCCGATTCTTTTATATTGACATGACATCCTATTTTTAATAAAAAAAAATTACAGTTTAATTAATTTCTTTCTCTTATTTTTATTAAAAAATATAAAGTATCGTGTCAGTATAGAATGACCGTATCCAAAAAAATACTAAAAAAAACTTTATCATTTCTTTATAGGATATCATGCAAAAGAACCAGAAAACAATAAAAAAAGGAAAAGAAACTCAGAAATTAATTAGTAAGGTATAATTTCAGTGTCATGCAACTCCAAATTAAGAGAGAGAGTGGGGTAATGATGAGAGATAAATTACTTGGCACCCGGTTTGGCAACGTTCTTGAAAATCTTCCCGGCGCAGCTCCTTGCCTCCCACTCGCTGTTAATCTCCGACTCCGCCTTGCCAAAACCATCAACCGTGTGTGAAATTGTAGACAGTCTGGTCGACCTCACGTAGCTTATTAGGCTCTTCACGCTCCATGTCGAGATCTTCTTCTGCATGCTCAGCTTCCTCAGCTCTTCCATGTCAATTTTCCTAGACCCCAACTTCTTCAACTTGAATTTACTACCTGCTGCAATATAAATTATTATTTTTAATTAACTTAAACTTAAAGAATAAGTGGTGATTGACGGGTACCTTCTTTCCACTTCTCTGGCATGGACTTGGATTGGTGCAGATTATGGCGGCGGTTCTGCTGATCTTCATGAGGTCGATATTCGTCCATCAATGGCGGACCCGACAGTGTCTCCAGTATGTAATGGTGAAAAACACTTTCTTTCATCCGATCGAAGTAGGTTGCGACGTGGAATGATGAGGCCATCATCTTCACAAGGATGATCTTGACAAGCCAAATTGTTGAACCGACGAGTACAGAAACCAGTGCCTGGAAAACTTTCTCGAGTATTTTGTTATCCTTGCGGACTTTGGCTTTGAACATTAAGGTCCATGCAAGCAAAACAAGACCCAACCAAACGCAGTTTTGGATGCTCTTTCTCAGCCCGTAGACGAAGTACAAAACTTTCTCTCTAAGCATGAAGTTTCTTTCGATTAAGAAGACTATGAACCCTATCACCCAACCGGAAACCAGCCGGCCGCTGAACGTGACCATCACCATTAAGCACCAATTCCAGACCGCCAAACCCCACATACTCATGTCTTTTAAGGATGCTATGGTGAGGGAAGAGATTAAGCATGTCATTATGATGATGAATAATACCCATTCCGCCAAGAGCCTCCACTGGACTTTTCGCTTCTTCTTTTGAGACCTTCTCGGTCTTGTTGTTTCTCCGTCGTCGTCGTCATCGTCATCGTCATCGTCATCAACTTCTTCATCATCATCCCACTCGTCGTCGTCCATCAGAAGGGGTTCATTAATGTCGGCGACGGATTCGGGGATCGTCTTGTATAGAGGTGGGTGATTGAACTCTGCCAATCGAGATTTAGGTTTAGAGAAACTGAGACGGCGTAGGGTTTTGGTTCTTGCAGGATTTTGAGGAGTCTTTTGAACATCTGTGGAAGTCTGGTCCTTGAACTCGGCAGCCATGGATGGAGGAGCTCTAGGATTTTGTTGGTCCAGGATGAGAACAACCTGATCGGGCTTTGCTCTTTCCATCTCTTGTTGATGCATTTATCTACCTCTTCGATCTCAACTATATAAACAGGAAGTACTTTTCCAGAAGCTTGTCCGGCCTTGACAACATTATAAAGAGTACCTGCTTTATGACCTTTATTTTTGAGTCCCTCAGTTTTATTTTTTATCAAATTTAGTACTGATGGTATATAAAAAGATGGAAATAGTACTTCCGTCTCATTTTCTGTCCAAAATTAACGTCTAGCCACGTCACCCAACAGGTGTCGGCGTGCATGCGCGACACCTATCCCCGTAATATAATTCAGCGCTGACGTGACTATCATTTTTTTATTATTATTTTAATTATTTCTTTAAAAAAAAAATAAAAAAAAAATCTGGGGGGTGCTCTGTCACCCCAAGGCCATTTTTGGGGTGGCCGAAACCACCTCCATTTGGCTTGGGGGTGGGTCGGCCATCCCTATTAGGCCTGGGGGTGGCCGAATCACGAGCCAAAATGGGGGTGGCCGAAACCACTCCCATTTGGCTTGGGGGTGGGTCGGCCACCCTCAAGGGCCAAAATGGGGGTGACTGAAACCACCTCCATTTGGTTTGGGGGTGGTTCGGCCACCCCCAAAAATGGCATTGTTAGCCACCCCCTTGGCCAAAATGGGGGTGGCCCAAAGGGGTGGCTGAGCCACACCCTAGATTTTTTTTTTAATATATATATATATATATATATATAATAAATCATTAAAATAATAAAAAAAAAATGATAACCACGTCAAAGTTGAACTGTATCACGGGGACAGGTGTAGCGCATGCACTCCGACACCTGTAGGATGACGTGGTTGAACGTTAGTTTTGGACGGAAAATGAGATGGAGGTACCATTTTCGTCTTTTCATATACCACCGGAACCAAATTTGATAAGAAGTGAAAATGAGTGGACAAAAAATAAAGGTCTAAAGCATATGGGACAAATAGGTATTTAACCCTTATTTTTATCTCATTTTTCTTTTCCAATATACCTGTCATTGTTTCGTGGGTTTTTTTTTTTTTTTTTTTTTTTCAATGAGCTTCACTTATGTGAGGTAAATTGTTGGATGAATAGGATGCTCTTTTATGTGGTTTACATAGATATCAGTCCTTCCATTTCTTTATGTTTGAGATATTGGTCTTCCTTTGTAGTACTATTTTACACGCTCTCCCGTTGGAATATGTTTGTGGCTCGTGTTTATTACGTACATAGTAAGTGCTGGTGCTTTTGATGACAATTCTTCGATTTAGGTAAGCATGATTATTTCCCACAATTATAGGGTGTATTAAGGTACCGTGCTGCGGCCTGTCCGAGTCCGATCCTCTTGGATTCGGCTGTCTTAATATTCCCGCTAGATGCGTAATGAGAACAAGACAGGAAAATTAACTAAGGTGAAAGCAGTGTTCCTGCAAGTAGTGTCTTCCCTTTACCCCCTCCTTCCTGTCTTCCCCCTTGTCAATTGAGTCTTTTATGAGGAAATTGATCGTATTTTATATCTCCAACAAGAGCTTTAGGTTCTGCTTTGTTTGATTCGACGTAATATATTTTTTAGAAAATGTTTTTCTCACTTCAGTGTTTGGTATGACTGAAATTAGTGTTCATTATGACGTAATATTTTTCAGTATGGCCATGGGCCACGGGAGGTTGTGGGAATTTGCGGGTTGTTTCTCGCCATTGCGATGGCTGAAAAGTGTTTTCAATTGAAATCAATTGTTATAGAGATAATTGTACCACTGGTCTTGACGCCTGAAGAGAATAGCAATTATTCTGTAGGCTAATCAACAGGCAATTTGTAACGAAGAAAACAGGAAATTCACCCCAAAACAGAGAGAAAACTCTGAATTTTGATAAATTATCAATGACAATAAGCTGCTGAAAAACGCCCACAAGCCGAGCTTAAATAGCTGAAAATTAGGTCTTTAGAAGAATTTTGCCAAAAATAGCAAAATCCTGAAAAGCCTAATAAATCTCCTAAGACTTGAAATAAATACAAATAAGAATATTATGGAAATACTTTGTACCAAAGAATATCTCCAAATTAATGGAAAATACTTGGTGCCAAAGAATGACCATATTTTAGGGAAAAATAATAATAACTATAATACATCTTGACGACAACGTAAAAATAAATATGAGAATTCTTTAAAAGATGAATCAAGAGATTTGGCGATAGTCTCTTCTTTCCTTCTTGGTATTTCTTTTGATGGATGTTGAAAACTCAGTAGAGAATATCTTCTAAATCACAATTTGCCAAAGGGCTCTTCTTTCTTTCTTGAGTAGTTGACCCTTCCCTTTCTTGCTTAAATCAAACCAATCACATCGCCACATCATAGATTAATTAATTCTATAGTTGCGTCCGATTTCCCCCTGCATCAGTCTCACCGAGTTGGAAAGAATTCGTCCTCGAATTCGAATATTTTTTACCTCGATCTTTTGGAAGGCCGATTAATTCATTCCATCTCGTATTTCTCAATACCAAAATAACTTGAAACTAGAAGATAAATAAATTGCAACTCATCACAATAACTAGCCTCACACTAAATTGAAATAATTCAATCTTCTCACGTCTTTTATTTATTTTCTCCAATTCACGCTCCATAAAAATCTTTAATGAATTATCAATTCTTTTTTTACCGCAAAAATTAAAATTGTCATCCATCACACCAAAACCAACATTCAAATTATTACTAGAAGAACTTGATAGAAAATTTTCAATCCCAAGAAAATCAACATAACTAATTTTTCAATTACTCAACTGAAATCCCTCGTCATGTGGACTTTCATCAAACACATGGTAGTCATTATTTTCTTTAATAAATTTTATTGTATCACCCACAAAACTTACCTCTTTCGATAAATCTTCTTCTTCATGATAGACATCATAAATTGGGAAAGAATTCCAATCCACAAATCCTTGTGAAGGATTTTCAACATCTTCATGTTCAACATCATCATGAACATCTCCATGTATGAATTCCTCATCAACGAACTCGTTTTCTTGGAACTCTTCATCAACAATTTCTTCATCCCAACCACGTAGTTCCCGGTATGGAGCAGGATTGTGATATGGGATGTCGAAGGTGGAATCGGAATCGGAGTTCATCTCACGATTACCGACTTCCTGCGCCGCTAGGCGCTGGGCTAACTCTGCAACTTGCCTCTGCAAATCCTCAATCATCATATCCTGAACGTTACGATCATGGTGCGGAGCTTCCTCATTTGGAACCTGCTCACGACGACCACCACGACTACGACCACCAGCCATCGAAATTGATGAAGAACTCGTCTCAGGAAAGTGCTGAAGCTCTGATACCAATTGACGCCGGAACAAAATAACGATTATTCTGTAGGCTAATCAACAGGCAATTTGTAAGGAAGAAAACAGGAAATTCACCCCAAAACTGAGAGAAAACTCTGAATTTTGATAAATTATCGATAACAATAAGCTGCTGAAAAACGCCCATAAGCCGGACTTAAATAGCTAAAAATTAGGTCTTTAGAAGAATTTTGCCAAAAATAGCAAAATCCCGAAAAGCTTAATAAATCTCCTAAGACTTGAAATAAATACAAATAAGCATATTATGAAAATACTTTGTACCAAAGAATATCTCCAAATTAATGGAAAATACTTGGTGCCAAAGAATTACCATATTTTAGGGAAAAAAAAAACTATAATATTACTTGACGACAACGTAAATATAAATATGAGAATTCTTTAAAAGATGAATCAAGAGATTTGTCGATAGTCTCTTCTTTTCTTCTTGGTATTTCTCTTGATAGATGTTGACAACTCAGTAGAGAATATCTTCTAAATCACAATTTGCCAAAGGTCTCTTCTTTTCTTCTTGAGCAGTTGACCCTTCCCTTTCTTTCTTAAATCAAACCAATCACATCGCCACATCATAGACTAATTAATTCTATAGTTGCGTCCGATTTCCTCTTGCATCAGGTCTCTTGGGTATTTCATAATTACAAATCACTCTCTATGGTTTAAAAAGTTCATGGGAGGTCTTTGTGGAAAACTGTAATTACAAATTGATTCCAAGAGTCAAATTCCGTTAAAAATTTTGACAGATTCTGTTAAATGTCACATCAGCGCCACATCAAACCAATAAGATGGTGACACATGTCCATTTGAATAAAAAAAATTATTAATTTTTTTTTAACAAAAAAAAAAATTCAAAAAAAAGAAGAAGAAGGGGTGGCCCTTGAGCTCGGCAGCCATGGATGGAGAAGCTCTAGGATTTTGTTGGTCCAGGATAAGAACAACCTGATCGGGCTTTGCTCTTTCCATCTCTTGTTGATACATTTCTCTACCTCTACGATCTCACCTATATATAGGAACTACTTTCAAGAGCTCTTGATTTACCACCCAATTTCTGAATGAAGATTTGGAAATCTTTCATATCTTAAGCGCTCCTTCGAAGAGTGGAAAAATGGTATGAATCTCAACCCTCATCGTAAATCTCATCAGATCATCTTCTAAAATATATACCTTAAAAACAAATGATTAATCACATTATTGGGATATTATCAATAACATTGTGCTAGGGGAATAGTGTGTAGTAAAACTATACAACAAAGAAGAAGAACAAAAGAAGAGATTGATAAATTTTATGTTGAACAGAATCTCACTGGTCGTCAATGGAATTTGTTAGAGTCTCACCATCGAAGAAAAAGGAAATAAATCTTCTCATATGTAATTTATGGAAATCAACTCAAACTGTATCTACCATTCCCTGTGGATCAACCATTTACTTCTCGAGAATTTATTACTTGCGAAAGTTAGCATGCACTTGGGTTTGCACTCTTTTTGAGTTTTGGGGAGAATTTTGGAAACGAGCAACATGACACAGGGGTGAATTGGGGAGAATTTTGAAAATGAGCAACTCGACGAAATTTAAAAAAAATAAAAAAATCTCGACCTTGAGGACAAGGATCGTGCTCAAGGAGGGGCGATTGATAGGAGTCTTTCTCCAATCCTAATACTTGGATTAATTCAAGCTGATCTCTATCTCATAAGTGATGAGATATTATCTTTATCTTTCCAGTTAGGTTATCTTATTATCTTTATCTTTCTAGTTAGTTTATCTTAAGAGTCGTTAAGTTAGTAGAAGTTTTATTGTTTATGTTTATCGTAGCTAATTATCAATAGTATTTGTATTTCTATTTAAAGATCATTTGGTCATTAATGAGAAGGGGAGAAGAAAAGAAATAGACTTTTGTTTTGTGGTTTGTTTCTAACCTTCATTGAATTCACTTGGGGTCTGTCTCCAGCCATTAATTGGAGTTCGTTATCATCTTTTCATTACATTTCTATATTCATTACCATTTTTCATACACCCATAAGAAAGCACGCATCAATTGGTATCAGAGCCAAATTGACCCAAAAGGACCGAATCGAGAAGCTTGAACTTGACGCTCAGAAACTTGTTGAAGAAAATACAAAGTGGTTCGTAGATGTGGACAAGTCATTGGAGAATATTGCCACTATAAAAAAAAAAAGGGCATTTATGAACAATTTTTTTCTAGATGGTTTCTAAAATTGTTTAGAAAACAAAATTTGTAGACGGTTTTTTCAAAACCGTCTGTAAAAAATTTATTATTGACAGTTTTATTCAACCGTCCATAAAATTTCAAACGGTTTTAACTAAACCGTCAGAAAATTTTCATTTCTAGACAGTTTTATTCTAAACCGTCTGAAAATATTATTTATACACGGTTTAGTAAAAACCGTCTGAAATTTTATGGATGGTTTTTACTAAACCGTCTGATTTTTTTTTATTTTTATTTTTTTTTCCATCAATCCGTGTGAAGCCCCTTTATTTCACCATATCCCTCCGATTTCTTTCTCAACCCAATCACAACTGTCCGATTACAACCTTCATGCACACTAGCTGTATTAGTTACATCGATATCTTAAAACCAGTTTTTAAAACCTTCAATTCACTCACACTGTATTCTTAAAACTATTGATCTCTTTCTCTCTCTCGTTCTTCTTCTTCCTCCGGCCCAATCCCAAAATTTCTCTCGTCTCTCTCTGTCTCGCAATCTTACTAATCTTTTTTTTTTTTTTTTTTTTTTTTTTTTTTTTTTTTTCAGAAGACGACGACTCACCCCACCGCTGCATGACTTGGTCGCCAGTGACAGAGATCTAGGCGGCGAGGTCTCGCCGAGGGGCTAGCTTTGACGTCGTGGCGACGGAGATCAAGGCTTCGAACTCCGATCTGCTCTAGGCTGGATTTTTGGAAGATGGGGTTTGATCTTCCACTTTTTCTCCCCTTTTGAACTCTCTTGGAACTGTGTTGGCCGGATTTTAATTTTGGGTTGGATTTTATGGGGGGAGGAAGGGGAAGATTTCGCAGGCCCTTGAAGAAGTTTCCAGCGAGGGAGGAAAAAAAAAAAAAAAGTTTCCGGCGAGGGCCAGAAACAGAGCATCGCCAGCGATGGAAAAAAGAAAAAAAAGAAAAAAAAAACGCAGTAATGCTGGAAACGAGAAAAATTCTAGACATATTTAGACATTCTGGATGATAATTAAGAAATATTAACACACACACACGCGCACACACACACACACATATATATAAGAAATAAATTGAGGCCGAAGAAAAAAAAAATGAAGTCTGGACGGTTTTGAGCAAAACCGTCCATATTTTTTTTGGACAATTTTAGGGAGAAAAAAAAAAAAAAATTTCCGGTGAGGACCAGAAACAGAGCATCGCCAGTGATGGAAAAAAAAAAAAAGGCAATAATGCTGGAAACGAGAAAAATTCTGGACATATTTAGACATTCTGGATGATAATTAAGAAATATTAACACACACGCGCGCGCGCGCGCGCGCACACACACACACATAAATATATATAAAAGAAATAAATCGAGGCCGAAGAAAAAAAAAATGAAGTCTGGACGGTTTTGGGCAAAATCTTCCATAATTTTTTCTGGATAGTTTGGTCCAAACCGCCCAGAACAATTTTTGGACGGTTTGGACCAAACAGTCTAGAATTCCGGACGGTTTGGACCAAACCGTCCAGAAATTCATTTAGCGACTCTATATGCTGGACGGTTTAAAATTGTTCAGAAAAAACCTTTTTTTTTTTTTTTTTGGTAGTGTGCAAGTTCAATTAAGGAGGGTTTTTTTGGGGGCCTAAACAAGAATAATAGGGAAAATTCCCAGAATTCCAACAAGGGATCCAGGGATACTCACCATTCTTCATGGCATGGTCATCATCGGGATCATCAAGAAGATGGGTCTTACGTCCGCTCGTTGAAGATGGATTTTCCTCGATTTTTTGGGGAAGAACCCATTATATGGCTGGATCGGGTGGCTCAATATTTTGAGCTTCAACAAACGCTGGAGGAGCATAAAGTTATATTGGCTGCCTTTTATCTAGAAGATGAGGCAAACTAGTGGTGGCAATGGCGATCTATGTACAAGACGCCAAACCTCTCGTTTGGGTGAACTTTGAGCAAAAATTATTGGCTCGTTTTGGACCTACAGATTATGAAGACTTCGATGAAGCTCTATCACACATCGAACAGAAGGGAACGGTGCGGGAGTATCAACGAAAGTTTGAATGTCTCGTGAACCGCATGGTGGACTAGTCGGAGAAGTCTTTGGTGGGCACGTTTTTAGGCGGATTGCGAGCTGACATAGCCAATCCCGTCAAGATGTTCAAGCCTTGGACTCTACGAGAAACTATCCAGTTTGCTCGGATGCAAGATGATCAAATGAAGCGGGCCAAACCATTCTTATTAGAGCAAACAAAGGAAGCACCATGGGACGACAGTGTGCAACCCACTTCAATTCAAAGGTCTAATGTGTCCCTACCTCCAACGAATAAGCTATCATGGGAAGCAATGCAAAAGCAGAGGGAGAAGGGCCTTTGTTTTAATTGCGATGAATGATTCACACCAGGCCATCGATGTGACATGAAACATCTATTCATTATTGTAGCAGAACCTGAAGAAGGACAAAGGCGAATTGGGGAGAATTTTGAAAACGAGCAACTCGACGAAATTTAAAAAAATAAAAAAATCTCGACCTTGAGGACAAGGATCATGCTCAAGGACGGGCGATTGATGGGAGTCCTTCTCCAATCCTAATACTTGGATTAATTCAAGCTGATCTCTATCTCATTAGTGATGAGATATTATCTTTATCTTTCCAGTTAGGTTATCTTATTATCTTTATCTTTCTAGTTGGTTTATCTTAAGAGTTGTTAAGTTAGTAGAAGTTTTATTGTTTATGTTTATCGTAGTTAATTATCAATAGTATTTTTATTACTATTTAAAGACCATTTGGTAAAGGGAGAAGAAAAGAAATAGACTTTTGTTTCCAACCTTAATTGGATTCACTTGAGGTCTGTCTCCAGCCATTAATTGGAGTTCATTATCATCTTTCCATTACATTTCTACATTCATCCCTATTTTTCATACACCCAACAGAAAGCACGCATCAGAAACCATGAGGGGAGAGAACTTTCCTGGGGCTGATTGTTGGATTTGGATACCGCAATGTGCAACACGGTGTTGCCTTCCTCGTCCTTCCAGTTCAGCAATGTCTTTTCCCAGAATGAAGCATCTTCAATCGTGGTCCACTGAAGCCACCTTAGAAGGTACTCAAAAGCATGTTGATGGCAGTTGATCAAGGCGATATGAAGAATAGTCTCTCCTCGAATTGTTACATCTTTTATACTCGTGGGACAAACTTTTAGAAATTTGGTCAAAAGATCGAGATTTCCTATTTGAGCTACGTAATGCAAAGGAGTCACACCCTGCCTTCCTTGGACCCGGATAAGGTCTTTATCAACAGACACTAGTCTGTATACAAATTGGGTTTGGTTCTTTTGCAAAGCTTGGCCATTTTCAAGTGCATGGGGCTTTTGCAAAGCAAGGTGCATGGGAGTAAAACCATCTTGGTTAAGCTTCCTAGCAAATGTAATGTATCACAACATGCATTTCAGCATTATTCCCTTTTTTCTTCTTCTTCTTTTTTTTTTTTTTTTTTTTTTTTTTTCTTTCATATTCTCTTCAATATAACATTCTTTGTTTTATAAATTATAGGATTTGAATGTAACAAAAGGAATGGGAGGGTCCCAAAAAAAAAAAAAATAAATAAAAAAATGGGCTTGTTTCTGAAGAATCCCTTTTCTGTGATTTTTTGACCGAATTTCAGACACTTTTTTTTTTTTTTTTACCCCCTGGGTGTTCTTTTTTGGCCAAAAGAAGATATACATATACTTTCATAGGTTACTTTGAATGAAATCGATGTAATGGAGTTGATGATCGAATACCGGCCATCACACCTTATTAGGTAAAGCACTAGTTATATATATGATATTTATATTAATTAGGCAAACCACTATTTACCATGAGCTTGACGTTTGTCTGACGTACACATGCAAAAAGAACGTGGCATGCATTTTTTTTAAGCAAAACTGAAGGGGAAAGAAGAAAAGTGTGTCTAAAGTGTACGTCTTATCGACGCTTATGTGGATGCCATGCCAACAACTTTCAGAAATATTTGCAACATGCTTCACCTCTCTTTTAACCCGGCCTACCTTTCCTTCCACTTCCAATGAATCACAAGATCGAATGACTGTTTTAAACATGTTTTCTAATATTAATTTTCTTCATGTATATATTGTTGCTTAAACCATTTATCTATTGAACTTTTTAGGGACTTAAAAGGTGTCCTACCATATATACTAGTGATCAAGTATCCTTCGACTCTTATTGATTCTAAAATATTTGTATAAATGTTACACTCGGATTTTATCTCTTTGGGTTATGGACAAACCACACACATGCAACTTAGTCTGAAGACAACACAATACAAAATCGTACGAGAATAAATGAATGACCTTCGACCGAAGGGAAAAATGATCAAAAGAGGAGGTAGGTTTTTCACTCTTTCATTCAATTAATTAAATACACACTTATGCGGAGAACTCCTTTTCCTTGAGAGGAAATTTGACAGAGCTAGCGACTGATTTAAGTATAAGGGGTATCTTCCGCTAGCTCTCCTCAGTAGGCCTCAAAACCCCAGTCTATTTCAGTGCTTTCAAGTTTTCTTCGGTGTGAAATTGGCCATGCAAAATTAAAAATTTAAAAAACCAAATTCAAAATTTCTAAAATGCGAACCATAATCACACATTATGAAAAAAGAAATTGAGAAATGTACAACTTAATTATGAGATGACCTAGTTTGTCATCCATTTTGCTAGTTTTTTAATCGATTGTATATTCTCCCACTTTTATCACCTTTCTCTACTCTCAATACGTACGTTCGTTCCTCTCTCTCTCTCTCTCTCTTTCTCTCTCTCTCTCTCAGGATTCCCAATGGGTTTATAAGTAGAGTCCAAGAGCCCTACTAATTAATTATTATTATTATTCTCGTGACTTGTTTGCTTCCACCTCTAGTCCTCTACACCTGATTGGACCACACCCACTTTTTTAACATATTTTTTTAGACATTTTATTACCTACTAAAATTAATTCTTTTGTACTTTAATTTCTTATCCTTTAAATAATTGAAAGCGGTTTTAAAATCTTAAATTTTTTATTGCTAGAGAAGAGAAATTTAATGGTATTTTGGATAAAATGCAGTAAATATTATAATATTTTTTTGGGATTCATTATATTTTAGAGGCGTATTTGGTGTAACTGCATACCAATTAAACAAAATTGGTAAGGCAAATAACGTGCAAACATGCTAGTGTTAGAATTAAAGGCATGTTAATGTGGAATTGTAAGACATTAATGACAAATAATTTTATGAAATTGAAATGATTCATTTTTTCGTCTAGATTTTGTTTATTACATCTAACAGTTTACTTGGTAACGTATCATTTAAAAATTTAAATGACGTGACAACATGTAGCAACATATACACTATTAAATCCGTAAAATATAATTATCTAAACCGTAAAATAAATTACTTTTTGTTTTCACTTGAAAACAGAGAGGATCTTAATCCGAAACCGTGTTATTTGTAAACATTTATGGGATTAATGAGCTACAGGATATATACTTCTATCAATTGCAAAAGGTAAATGTCACTGTAATTTCAACTTTTGAATATCCCTTTCAAAAATTTCATCACAACTACCAAAGAAAATAAAAGAAATAGAAAATAAATAAATAAATAAAAAGTCTCTTGTACCTATCTAGGGTGCGTTTGAGTTTGCGATTTTGTAAACAAAAAGTGCGAATTTAAATTAAATCACAGAAAATTAATTGTTTGGAAATTGCGTTTTAAAAAAAATCGTGATTTGAAAATACAGAAAACTGCTTTTCAAATCGTAGGCAAATGAGTTTTTTTTTTTTTTTAAAACGCGAAATTTTAAATGCTAACTTGCAATTTTAAAGGTCAAACTGCGATTTTGCCAAACGCTTAATTACACATTTAAAAATCACTTTTTCAAATCGTACATTTTTAAATCGCTATTTTTAAATCGCACATTTTGAAATCGCAATCCCAAACGGATCCTAAAACGATGAAGACTTACTTGGTGTGAGGTGGACCAATGGCACGTGGTAAGAAAAATGTAATCTTCTATTTATGAACAATATAAAATATAATGATACATTTACATTTTTTTTTTTTTTTTTTAATCTCCCTACAACTAAATTTTAAATTCACTATTAAATTCTGGGATCCAATGTGAATCCTATAAATCTAAAAGTGAATTTAAAAATGAGATGTACAAGAAATGTATAGGAGATATAAAAATATCATTTATCTATAAATATATCACTTCTCTTATATAGATGTATATGATATAAAAATTATAAATGTATCATATCTGGTGAATTATATCAGCCAAATTCAACGAGAGTCGGTGTTGGGAAAGTGCAAGGTGAATTGGATTAGTGCTGATTATATATTTGTATCAATTTAAATGGCAAGGGGCAAGCGGCTGGCAGCATGATTAAATGTTTAATATTTATTGATTAGGTGACATCTTATCGATGTGGGAACAAATTAAAGCTTTTTAGGCAATTGGTTGAAAGTTGAACAAGTGAAGCACGTACAAGTATAAATAGTGTTGTTGGCATGTTGCATACCGTAGCTAGAAACAGGTCATCTAAGGTAAGGTATTGTTGGCAAAGTGTTGGTTCCGACAACATCAAAATTAGCCCATAAACCTGCTTAATCTTAATTAATACGGCCGTCATCCCATTTATAATTAATTAGGTTAATTGGGGGAAATTTAAACTAATTATGTTCAAGTTTAAATAGGACAAGGCTACATAAAACCAGATGTACGTACCCTTTGTCCTTTTGATCATTCTATATCCATGTGATTATGGTGGTTGGTAGGTTAAGGTTTTTATTGTTATTATTATCCTTATAAGCTTTAATTTCCATGAGACCAATAAGATGGGATTTTTTTTTTTTTTTTTTTCCAGTACATTAGAACAAAAAACTACAAACAATATAGCAACAAAAATCATAAAAAATGATGTCTAAATACAAACAAATCAAAAGGAAAAATCCAATCTTGATAGCTAGCTATCCACTGCTATGGAGAGAGACATCATTGGTGAACGAAAATGCTGCCAACGAAGCTGGTTATAACGGTCTTCAATGAAAATTGAAAATGTTAACAAGAGAATCCCATATAAACTTATCTCATATTTAGTTTAGAAGGAACTGAAAAAATTAAGAGGTATTTTTATAATAGTTGAAGGATTTCCTTTTTGGGGCGATGAGACAGAAGTCCAACAAGATCAGATTTTGTTGAAACTTAGATCCGGATTTGAGAAATCTAAAGAACCAAAATGACCATTAGGAAAAAGAAATTAACTAGGATACCCTAGATTTACTGTAAAAGACCCATCCATGATAGTGGTACGGTAGTGTGTGTGGTACATGTGCTGGGACTGGGACAGGGACCATGAGTGGACTGTGGAAGGCAGCAGATTGATGATGATAGTGGAGAGGCACGTGGTTGATAATCAAGAGAACCCTTATAAGTTATAACACATAAAGGCCCATGTCAAGAAGCTAATTATAATTAATTTAAAAGTATATATTACCTATCTCTCTAATATATACATATGTACCATACCAAGAGGACCAAAATGGTGCATCTTTGTGCATTTAGTCCTTGTGATTACTAACAATGCATATAGATAATTAACAATCATACAAAAATACACATAGATTGGCCAGTGCTCTCCATAAATTCTCTCAACGTGTCTTCCAATGAAGATTGTTAAGGAAGAGGATCATATGATGAAGGATGAAGGTCTTGGTTTTTGAAATGCTAATATTCAGGATGGTGCAGTTCATGAAATTGGAGAGCACAACTTTTCATGGCTTGAGCTTGTCACAAGAAATCAAAATGGTTGCTCTAGTCTGGGTTGTAAAAATTTGAATTTGATTCAAACCTTAGGCTGGAGAAATTGGTGTTCATTTGCTCATATAAAAAATTATAAAATTGTCCCCAAGATGGACAATTACTAGAACTATGATAAGGATTTGAGCAATATGAACATGGTCCATATGGGTGACAATTCATGTTTTAACCATGTTTTACCCTCACTCGTTAGCATGCAAATATCCCACAAAAAATATGAATCAATTTTTTTTTTTTGATCTTTTTTTTTATTATTTTTTTTAAAGAAGATAAAATAAACAAAAATAAATTATATAAAATCAAAAATGAAAACTAACTCAGAAGCATAAAAAACAAAAATAACAAAAATTAAAAACTAAAACTTAAAAACTCACAAAACGGACCAAAAATAAGTTTGGCAAAATTTCAGGTACTGATCCGTTTTGATGCGATCTGCAGATGTGTGCTCGAGCGCAAGATGCGTGGATGAAGTTTCGGCAGAACTGCAAAACAATAATAACAAAAAAGAAACAAATAAAAGAATTTTTTTTTTTTTTTTTTTTAAAAAAAAAACAGTGGAACAGAAACAAATAAAAATAAAACAAAAAATTGCAAGAAAAAAAATTAAACAAAAGTTTACCTAAACTAATAGAAAAATAAAATCAATTCAAACAAAAATCAATTTCACAAATCATCAAATTCCCCGGCAACGTTGCCAAAAACTTGTTTTGAGTTTTAAAATACTCGCAAGTGCACGAATCATTTGCAATATAGTGTGTGTGTAAGTGCGAGGTCAAATCCATAAGGAATTGTATTGGGAAAATTAATTTATATTTAAACTAATTCTATTTTAACCTAATTCCGATTTTTTGGGACTTTAATAATTAAAAAAAAAACATAAATAAAATAAAGCAAAAGAAAATGTACTAAGGTTTTGGAATCCACACTTACCATATCATAGGAACATATTTTCATGTTCATCAATACATATCCGAAGTTCTCACCATACAAATCTTATGTATGTTCTACTATATATGCTTCAAAAATTAATTAAATCATTCATTGAATCTGTTCTTTGTACAAATCACAAAAGATATTCGATTTAAACCAAATCATCAAATGTATCCGTACAACGAAACACAATGAATATTTAACATTTTGATAAATGAAAACTCCAAGCAATCAATTAAATGAAATTATCTCAAATCATCATATGTATCCGTAAATCACAATAGATATCCAAAAAATCATCTTAGTAATTGACTTGAAGTAGAACAATTAAAAATAAAAAAACTCATAAAATCGGATAGTATAAACTTACATGAAAATATTACTGTTTTTCAATAATAAAGTTTCATCTTCAACCTTAATTGAAATTTTAGCTATACACGATAAAAAAAAAAAAAAAAAGTAAAACCTAAGACCTTGAATTAAAAGCATAAATATTAAAAAGACTTAAAAAGAGAAAATAGAAGAAGAAAAACGTATAAGAAGATCGACTTGGTGCGTGAAGGGGCTGCGCCTCACTCCCCACGCTCTCTCCCCAAACAAGAGAAGAAAGGAAGATATATATATATATATATATAGAGAGAGAGAGAGAGAGAGAGAGAGAGAGAGAGAGAGAGAGTTTTTCTAGGGTGCTGTCAATTGTCGGCGTTATCTTTTCCTTGGAGAAAATTGTCCTATCAAAATATCTCTCGCCCTTTGGCGCCTCTTTAATGAATTGCAGCAGGTCACATAGCATTCCCTCCTTGGGGAAAAGTGGAAAACCATGCTTTGCCATATCAGCCTTAATGCCGTGCTTGCATGAGCTTTAAATTTATTTATTTATTTTTTTTTTTTCACTTCTTTGTAATTTTACTTAAAAACTGTTATTTTATCTCAATGACTTGCAAATTATTAAAACACTAAAACTATCTAAAAACATTAAAAAATGACAAAGTTAAAGGTTTAGTAAATATAAATTAAGTGGGTCTAAATATACAATATTTGATACTCATCACTAATGATCAATAGCGGCGACCCACAATGCTGCTGTTATTGATTACTCAACAGCGGCGACTTTAGGTGCAGCTAAAACTTTTTTTTGTCGCCACTAATTAATTGAGTTTCTTGTAGTGTGTTGTTTGTAGTTTTTGCTTTTCAATGAGCTTCACTTCATTAAGTCAATGATAAGAATGACAATGGAATAATGATGGAGCAGATAGAGATCATATAATGAAGAATGATAATGCAATAGGAAGATAAAGATGGAGCAAACTCGTGAATTGCATTCAACTTGTAATTTAAGCATAAGTACAAATATATTTCTATAAGAGTTTACCTCGGTAGAAACAAACTGGATGAAGGGTAAAGATAAGCTTAATCTAGCTATTACTGATGCCATTTGTAATGGCTTAAGGAAAAGTTTTTGTCATATTTAAGCTATTACTTCAAAATGACTAGTCAATTTGAAGCTTTCTAAAATTACTTATAAAGTCTAGTCTTATCTAGCTAGTAAAGATACAATGTATGTAAAACTTAACATTCATTAACACCTTTATAATCCGCTCACTCTATGTGAATTATTTATCTTTTCAATATGGACTAAAATGTGACATTTGATGGTGTCATCTGATACTTGGTTTTGATTTTTTTTTTTTTTTTTTTTTTCTTACGTTGGAGACAAGGAATGGTTTAGGAATAGAAATGGGTATTACTGGCATATAAGAAGTTGGAATAGAATGACCATTATTATTTTTTTGTTTGGTGACAACACATATGCTTTGGATGGAATGAAATTCCTAAAACTCTTAAGTGTTAGATTTTGTACATAAAGCCTTCATTTAGTCTTTGGACTTGCAGGTTTCGATTACCACCAAGATAACGTTTGAAAAGGCATTGACGTGGATCGTCATCGTTATTTTTATGAACGGAAGTATCGTCTCTATTTATTGAATGCATACATGTATCACTTACGATATTTCTTGAAACTGAGGGTAACAGTTTGATATTAGGCCTTACATTACCTCAAAGGCATTTAACTCTTGTTGAATTCATTTTGATCAAGAGAAATCCACTCGGGATTACTCAGAAAAAATTATCACAAACAAAACTCCTCAAATTGAGTTTTTGCCCGAAGTCCAAAAGTAAACTACTGTAGGTCCTAAAAGTTCCTATCTTTGATAAGATAGGATAGAACCACACAACATGATTCTTTCCTAGACGAGTCATCCGATTGAGTTGCTGCTGTCCTTTTGAGTCATCATTAGCTCCAGTTTGTTGCTTCACCAACTGTTGAAAAAATTATCATTTCCAAAGTTCAAGTAAGCTCATATACGAATTTTGGGCCTAACATGTTCGGCCAACTCCAGAAGGCCTGTTAGGATGACCGATCCGAGAAGGCTCGTCCGACCATGACGCCATGTCCGAGGATCGTGGAGATCATGGACTCCGTCAAATCCGGGATCCGAGTCCCGAATTCTCAGCATCCCCTCGTGGAGCCGAGAGACATACAAAGGAGGTTATGGATCCTGAAAGATCCGTAATCCCGAGATAGTCTCGCCCTCAACTGTGAACCGGGATCCTCGAAGTAATCTAACCACATCAGTACGTCTATAAATATAGAAGAACCCCAGGTATCAACGGGGGCTAGATTTTATACTCTAAATGTATATTGAATATTCTCTAGAATTGCCTACTGATTTAAGTATCGGAGTGGGATTGTCGGCATCCCCCGACCCAGTCATTTTATTTTGCAGAGTAAGGAAGAACAAGGCGAATCATAAAGTGACACGTTACCACACCGAGAAATTGCATTAACACCAACCAATCAAACAAAAACCTAATTGTCGATTTCCAAGCGAATTCTTTGGTATTGTGCAATGGGTACAAGGAGGAATTCAATGCGGAATCGATTCTTGATGAGGAAATAGAGAATCGATAATATTATGGGGAATCTGAGCATGGGTGACGATGCTGTAGATGAGTTGGACGATGGTCTTTCTTGTTATCGTGGATGTGCGCCAAATCTGACTGCAGAAGAGTAAAGTGAAGCAGAGGTGGTGTGAGTGACTAGTCGGAACCCAGATCAGAGGCGGTGGAGATGAGCCGCTGGGCACCACCAGCGGAAGCTCCAAGAGACAGTGAGGCCGAAGGCGAGTCCACAGCTTTGAGGACAAAACCCACAGGCTAATCGGTGGGCTTCTTCATGCCAAGAAAGTCATGGAACATTGGCTTAGCTAGTTGTTGTTGGCCTTGGCTTCTACTGTTACCACTGTGAATGAGAAAAAGCTAGGGCCACGGGTCTTGGCTAGACTGGGATTTGGTTTTGAGCGACCACATCAGAAAGCCAATATGTGCTTCAACCCTAGTCCTTGCCTTTTCTTTTTTGATTTGCCTAAGATAGGGTGTTTGAGGAGCTGAAGAGTGAAGACGGAAGAAATAATAAAAAAAATTAATAATAATAATAATATTTTTTTTTAAAAAAAAATTGTAGAAAAGAAAGTAAAGAATCTGTTTAAGTGTATATAGAAAAAAGAAATAGCTAAAGTAAAGAATTGCAGTTTTTGAGTAGGTATTTTACATTGTATTGCTGGAAATGTTCTAAGAAAGACGAAATGAGAAGACCAATCGACATACTTGAATAGAAAATAGGATTGTCTAAAGCAACTGAGCCTCCCAGCAAAATAAAAGTGGCAACCTTCCCATAGTGCTTTACTCTGCCTTACTGAATGTAGCAGCATTTCTGAGAGCCTCTTCGCTGAGCATATTACTCTTCCTTCAACCAACATACTGACACCGTAAGTCGTTTTTCAATCTTCAAAGAAACTCCATTTTGTTAGAATCAACGAAAGCGATTAACCTATCGTTATAACTGAGCAAACCACCTCTTCGTACATATCTATGAAAAGGTTAAAACAATTGGAAAACAAAACTTCTAACTCTTTACAGATGTTTGCTAGCTTTCGGGCCGATGGAGAATATGGCAAATATTTCTGTATTGACCCAATCAAGCAGGCTTCATGCCAACTTTGCAAAAAACCCATTTCATCCATGTGGAGAAGCAATGCTTAGAAAGATGTTCTGGTAAGTCCGCCTAGAAAACAGCAAAATTGTCAGAAAATCTGTCAAGCATATAGTTCCTCTCTTATTTGCTATGTAAACCAAGTATAATAGTTTTCATAGGGATAACTACTACACAGGAGTTAAAAAGGGACAGATCAAACATATATAGTAACAGGTATTTGACAGATCAAACATATCTATTAAAGGCAGAAATCAAAGCAGCTTATTCATTTGAGCTATTAAGGACATTTTCATTCTGTTCTTTATGTTTCCTTGGCACATTATCAGGATTTGACTTAGGTGCTATTAAAAAAAATGTTGTAGTTTCTTCAACGCTCCAAATTTAATTTCAAATTTTCTATAAGAAAGAGAGGGTGAAATTAAATCTAGATCGTTGAAAACACTACAACATTTTTTTTTACAGCACTTGATCCAAATCCACTCAACAAACATGGTCGGTAAATAGAATTTGTGTGCTTGACTATATAATTCTCTACAAATAAATTTTTACCAGATTGGAAAAACTAGTACTGCAGAAGAATGAAAAAAAGGCAACAGTAAAACATTGTAGTGGTGGAACCGTAAAGCTTGACAATTGATATAGGAGACAAAAGAGTGATGAACTTACACTGCTCCAAGATACAGAAAATCCATCAGTAGAGAGCAACCAATTCCCGGCATTAGCTTGCAAACCCAGCGTCATACTTTTAGTATCAAAATATGGCAGCTCATTGTCATAGCTATCATCATGATCGATGTTTTTTCTTCTTCTCTTTCTTCTTTTTTCTTTCTTCCTGGGCTTAACTCTTTTTGATGATTTATGATCGGAATCAGAACCACTTTCTTCTGACAATCCATCATGATGTAGCAATTTATACTTATTAGATGTCCGAAAACCTATACCATTATCCATGAATAATGATTCCCAGGAATCAGGGGTCTGGAACTCCTCTGACAATCTATAATAAAGAACCCAAGACTGAAGCCCCAGCCATGTTATTGCTTTAATGGTCTTTGTTTTGAAGCACTTCATAAAGATGGGCACCAAGCTATTAGCATTGCTTGATATTGCGCAAATCTGTGACATAAGGTCTTTGATTTTTACATGTTCCTCCTGGCCCTCTTCATCACGTAGAACCCGTAGAAGTTTGCGTCCCTGATTAATAACCGCATTTAACAGTAGCATCTGATCAATAGATCCACAGTCACTGCACTTAGAAAGTATAACCTCAAACAAGTAAGATGAATTACAAAAATCCCTAGGTTCCATTCTTGGGTTGAGAAGTTTGCAAAGCAAGTCCAGAACATTATGCAAGTCCTTCTCCTCAAGAGTAATAAGAAGGTGGTGACACAAAGAAGAGAAAGATTCCTCAATTAGGAACTCGTTTATGACTCCCCATACATCTCTTGAATCCTCTTTATACATCAAATCAATAAAATATTCTACAAAAAATTCTCTATCAATGAACAAAATCTCACCATCTTTTAGTGACTCAGCAAACTCATTCGATGACCAAAATTCGGGCACATTGTCAAGGAAATTCTCAACAGTTTGTTGGACATCCAAATTTAGAAAGTAATGGGGCTTGGTAGCAACCATTGCAGGTGACTGACCATGTTTTCCCTTCCATTCAAGCTCCTCCCAACAGATATCCCGATTTACAAAAGCAAATTGGGATAACGCCTTAGCACCTTTTCCGTGCTCCAGTCCACCACCAGTAGCAAAATTAGAAAACCATTGCAATATACGTCTTGGATTTCCTGCCTTGTTCAGCAATTATGGCACGGTCAGAACTCTGAAAAGAATACTTGAAATAATCACATTCTATGGAGTGTCTTAAATTATTTGTACATATTTAGATCATATTGCCAAATAATGCTACTTTACAATACATAGGAAAATGTGACTTGATGCCCACAGTAGCCACTCATACTTCCCTAATCAGCTAGCAAACATTATTCTAAAAAGACAGGAAAGTTCATAAAATGAACATATACCCGAACAATGAAAAGTATAGCTACAAGAAAGAGGATATAGATAATAAAACTCACCAATTAAAATAGTATTCAACAAGAAAAAACTCATGCTACCAAACACTTAGCAATGAAACGCTAAAAAAAAATCTTGCTTTATTTTTTTTTTTCTTTCAGATGAACAAACTAGATGGGAAAACTAATTGGAAAACAAACTGAAGCACAATTAGTAATGACTTGCCTTCAAAGAATTTCTCAAGTATGCAGCTTTTCTTGGCTATGATGGGCCCCACTTTCTGTGGTCTTTTTTCAAATATCATTTGCAGGAGTTGACATGCCAAAGCCCGCTTTAGTGGTTTAGATCTCAATAAGCTCACAAATAACTCACACTGATGGTGGGAAGTGATAGACCTTATGCCTGCTATAGTGTTACAAAGCCATAGTCGAGCCTCTGACCGGCCTCCAGACGTCATCAATGACCAAATAACTGATTCCAGCTTATTCAAGAGAGATATTCTAATACTGGCAGAGCTACCATCTCCATTCTCATCCCATTTGGGCTCTGACAAAAACAAATACACCATTCTATTTTCTAAAGTATCAATATGTCAAATACCTCCCATCAAACGTCCCCAAAAAACAAATTCCTGCATAAAATCAATTTAAGTGGATGGACTTTAAAATCCAGGGAAATATAAAGTTAATATGAACATAACAAACTATAGCCTCGATTTCAAGATACAGTAGCAAAATATGGATTTAATCAGAGTCACAAATGAGTTATAAAAAACAAATAAATATACACAGAAACCCTGGTACTCTTAATATTGATCAACTCTCTAGCTATGAAAACTGCATTTTCCACCCTAAGACACATAATAGGATAACGGGGGGTATACACAGAAATGTGTAGTACTTAATGAGACCAAACCAGGCATGACTTAGAAGCTTAGGGTACAAGGAACATGTGTGCGCAAGTAAATGACAGAAGACACAAAATGCACATAAATCACAGAGAGAGAGAGAGAGAGAGAGAGAGAGAGAGAGAGAGAGGAGAAGACTAAAAAAAGGGCAAATACCATTTTCTGTTTCAGCATGTTTATTGTTTCCTTTGGCGTGCATGAAAAGAGTACAAGGTAAGGTGTGCTTTTGCTTCTAGATATTGCTCCCAAAAAAGTTCACAGTAGCAACAATTTCAGAACAGGGAAAATTTTTAATATTTCCTATCCTTGCAGTATAGATAAAGATGTGGTTTCTTCCAAGTTGATGTATTATGCAAAGTGATAGTGACGAACTAGATGCGACCACTCATTTGCATCGTAGCTTGACATTTACAATTTTGGCTTCCTTCTTTGAGACTGTTGAGATACACCTGAGGTATCTGCTCTCCCATATGTATTCTTTATGAGTATTTGAGCACAGATGTAGGGTGTGAAAGAACGACGCATTTTTGCCAATATTCTGAGTTATTTAAGGGAAAAGGCATTTACATATCCATTTAACAAGTCAAAGCCCTTGGACTCCAGTATTCATCCTCCAACTTCACTCAAGTTAAAAATTTCATCTGTAGAGACTGTGGTTGTGACATTTCATTTTACTTCTCGAGAGCTATAAGCTGGCTTGGGATAGTAACATTAAGCAGAGCCTATTATGTCTCCTTCATGTTTAGCATAAAAGTAACAAATTATTGGATCAATTCTTGTTGAGCACGAGTAAATGAAGAACATGTTCCTCTTCTTGCTTTAAATTCTAAATATACCAGCACCATTTGGATTTTCTATCATCTGAAGCCATATGCAAAGTGGGGTTTACATAGATTGAGATATGAAACCATATATGCGTATTCCAGAGCTTGAAATTAACAGTTCATAATTTATGTAAATATATAACTGCAAACCAACAAGTAATTCCACTCTGAAACATGAACATGATGATGTCACACAAAACTAATGCACTGAACTACAGGGGAAATTAAATGATTAGCAGATTAGCAAAAGATTTACCAAAACAATCAAAATCGAGTAACTAAAACCAAACCCAATTACAGTTTGACAGAGAGTAAGAATATGAAGAACACTGCTAGGAACCCTCTAATTATATTATTATTATAAAATAATTAGTCCTTTCCTTACTAGGGTAGGATTTCTCTTCCAACAAGGATTAGGGTATTGATTCCTCTTCCTACTAAGATTAGGTTTATTTTCTACTCTATAAAAGCAATGTAAGTGCCTTTAGGCTTTTCATCGAATGATAACTTCAATTAATTGCTACAAGCAATCTGTGGAGGCTGGACCCCCTCGAAGAGGTCGTATCTTTCTCTGATTTTGATTTGGTTTTCTCTGATTTTGGGCAATAAGAACTAAGGTTCTTATCATCTGGAATCAGAGCAGTGCTTTCTTGGGAGGGTTCGCTGTGCAGTGTCGTGTGACGGTGGAGGCTTGCGATGCCGTGTGTGGTTGGTACACGGAGGTGGGCTACTGCTCATCAATTACCTGTAGTGCTGCCTCTGGTGGTTGGGTTGCTCTGACCGAGTGTGGGTTGCCGTCGACGTGTGCAGCGGGAGATCGGCGCTACTTCGGTGGGTGCTGTGCTGGTGACGATCTGAGCGGCGTGCAGTGTGCTCCGGTAGTGAGGTGACTACTGAATTCTCCGGTGGCCTGTTGCTAAGTTGGGAACGTGAGGTGTGCGGTTGTGGGAGACGATCGTTCTAAGAGCTGCAATTTTTTATTTTTTTATTTTTTTATTTTTTTTGTCTGAAGAATTTTGGACTGGGCGTGTGTTTATTTGGAGAAGACAGAGGTGTTTGGCTGCACGTATTCACCAACCAGGTTTGCTTCTATTCCAGTTTATTGTTTTAACTGTTAAGAGTTGCAGTGTTTGATTACAAGCTTAATCTGCCTTATTTCAATTTTACTGTAACCCGAGTATAGCCTGATCCTAGTAACGGCAAGAAACAGAAAAATGATAAATGATAAAAAATAAAAATAAAAATAAAAAAATAAAGAAGAAGAAGATAATGTTGTAAAATTAAAGAAAATAGCAAGACAAGATAAAGAAATTGATATATACATTTGTCTCATACACTAAGGAGATGGTGAGAAAAGATACATTTTACATCCCAGAGGGGCTATAATTGGAGATGCAATTGTTTCTGGTACAAAAGTTCCTATAAAAATGAAAAATGTCCTACCTTTGAGTATGGTTTAAACTATTGATTTACGTAATTGGAAGTAACCAATTAGGTTTAAAACGAAACCTAGAAATCGATTCTTGATCCAATTTGAGTACCTCTACAGGATAGACCTCAACAGAAACCTAAAGAGGAACGGCAGCAAATGATTGAGTTCAATAGTTCTTCATATAAAATTATTAACTCTAGAGATATAAAACTAGTTCTTTAGAAACTATGTAGGATTCTTCTCTATTATTGTGTATTTTACATATTACTTAATGAGTAATGATTCACTACCACCTAAATATACAATTTTTCACCTTCTCTATGTGGCAAGGTGGTCTCCCCTACTAACTTTAGAGTTTTTTTATTTTTAAAAGATAAAATAAAGTGGGGGACCACCTTGCCACATAGACAAGGTGGTGAAAAGTTGTATATTTAGGTGGTAAAGAATCATTTCTCTTACTCAATATTCTCTTTTATAGACATGGAATCATAATAGGGGGTTAAGGAATATGAAAGGGTAATACATGAATCAAAATGCTGCATCAACGTATTACATGAATGTTATAGAAATTCTAAAAGATGACATAAATGTGTAGAATTCCAAGAGAAAGAACTAAATGGTTATCTACCAAATGCATGAATGCATTCATAACATTCTCCATTTGATGACCATACGCTAAGAATTTGTCTCGTTAAAATCTTGCAAAGGAAAACCCGATAGGAAAAAAACCTGTGGCGAAGGAAAAATAGTACATTATTCTTGTGCGCCGTCGTATGTTTTAAGACTGCCTCATTAAAACCTTGCAAAGGAAAACCCAATGAAAAAAACCTTAGTGAAGAAAAATAGTACAATCAACATAATCATTTTACTCCCTCTCAATAGGATGAAGAGCTTCAATTGTTTATGATGAAAGATCCTTGAGTCGATGCATTCACATCAATATCACTAGTCTTCTGGAGTTCATGTGTATAAAAGAATTTTGGTGAAATGTGTTTTGTTCTATTTCTGATCTGTGTGATACAAGCAATATTATCTTCATATAATATTATCAGCCTATCTTTGATTGTGGATAAACCACACATTTCTCGAATGTGTTGAATTACTGATCTTAGCCATATGCATTCCTGACTTGCTTCATGAATTGCAATAATCTCTAAGTGATTTGAAGAAGTAGCAATAAGTGTTTACTTGACAGATCTCCATAAAATAACAATACTTCCACATGTAAACAAATATCCTATTTGAGATCTACCTTTATGCGGATCAGAAAGGAAACTCGCATCTACATATCCAACTAACTTGAATTTGAATCTCTTGGATAAAATAGTCACACATAAGTTGTTCTACGAAGATAACGTAGAACATGTTTGACCACATTCCAATGCATTCGAGTTGGTGCAGAACTGTATTTTGCTAGTAAATTAATTGAAAATGCTATATTAAGTCGTGTGCAATTTTCAAGATACATCAATGCATCAATTGCGCTAAGATATGGTACTTCAAGACCAAGAATTTCTTCGTCGTCTTCTCGAGTGCGAAAATAGTCTTTTTCACATCAAGTGATTGAACAACCATTGGAGTGCTCAAATGATGAGCTTTCTCCATGAAAAAATGCTTAAAGACTTTTTTTTGTGTATGTTGATTGATGAACAATAATTTCATTTGGAAAATGTTAAATCTGTAAACCAAGACAAAATTTTGTCTTACCAAAATCTTTCATCTCAAATTCATTTTTAAAATAAATGAAAGTTTTTGTGAGCTCTTCTGAAGTCCCAACAATATTTAAATCATATACATAAACTACAATGATAGCAAATTCAGATTCTGATTTCTTAATGAAAAAGCATGGACAAATTGGATTATTCACAAATCATTTTTCCAATAGATATTCACTAAGATGATTGTACACATGCGTCCATATTGCTTTAAGCCGTATAAAGATCTTTGTAGTTTGATAAAATAAATACTTCGAGGTTTGAAATTATATGCTTCATGCATTTTATATCCTTCATGAATTTATTTTTTAATGAAAAAGCATGGACAAATTGGATTATTCTCAAATTCTTTTTCTAATAGATATTCACTAAGATGATTGTACCACATGCATCCATATTGCTTTAAGCCGTATAAAGATTTTTGTAGCTTGATAAAATAAATACTTCGGGATTTGAAATTATATGCTTCATGCATTTATATCCTTCAAGAATTTTCATGTATATATCATTATCAAGTGATCCATATATATATATGATGTAACCACATCCATTAAACGTACATCCAAACTTTCTGTAACTACCAAGCTAATCAAAAATCTAAATGTAATTGCATCCACTACAGGGGAATATGTTTCTTCATAATCAATACTAGGCTTCTACAAAAAACTTTGTGCAACAAGTCTTACTCTGTATCTCACAATTTCATTTTTCTCATTACTTTTCCGTACAAATACCCACTTATATCCAACAGGCGATACACCTTCATGTGTTTGGACTACATATCCAAATGCTTCATGTTTTGCTAGCGAGTTTAATTCTGCTTGAATTGCTTCCTTTCACATTGGCCAATCATTTCTATGTCAACATTATTCGACGGTTTGTGGTTCAATATCATCATTACCTCTGGTAATGTCAAATGCAACTTTAAATGAAAAAATGTTGTCCACAACAATTTTGTTTTTATCTAATAATTCTCATGTACTTATATAATTTATTAAGATCTCTTTATTTTCAGGTATATGTTCCTCTTCAGGAGATTCTTCTTCAAGAAGTTCCTCTTCGGGTGATTCTGTTCCAAGAGAAATTTGTACAAAAAGTTTGGATGGATAAATTTTCGTTGCCTGTTTTGTGGGTAAGGCCTCTTCAGGAGCGCCAATTTCATTTCCTTGTGTTTTTCTCTTCCTGTGAATCTTATCCTTTGCATCAATAGGTCTTCCACGCTTCAAACGTGCCTTAGACTCATTTGCTATTGTATTAATTGATTGATCTATAAGGACTTTTATCTTCACTGGAGTATTAGCAGTTGGAATTTGAAACTTAACTATTTTCTTGGTTTCAGTAAATGCATTCGACAATTGATTTGCAACACTCTGAAAATGAATAATCCTCTGAACTTCTAGTTCACATTGATTTGTATGATGATCAAAATGAGATAACGTCGAATTATTTCAAGTGACTTCTTGTCGTGCTTCTGGCAACGACTTTTCTCTCTCTATTGATGTCAATATGTTTTCATCAAAATAATAATCTTCAAAACGTGCTTTGAAAATCTTACCAGTTAAAGGCTCAATGTATCTAATAATAGAGGAAGAATTAAAACCAATATAAATCCCAAGTCTACGTTGAGGTCTCATCTTAATGCGCTAAGGTGAAGCAATTGGAACATATACAACACAACAAAAAATTCGAAAAATGACAAATATTTTGGTGGTTGACTAAATGCAAGTTGTAAATGAGTATATTTTTGGTAAGATATTGGTCTAATCCAAACTAATGATGCAGTATGTAATATTGCATGTCCCCAAGCATAAATAAGTAGCTTTGATTTTATAAGCAAAGTTCAAGCAATTAATTGAACTCGTTTAATAAATGATTCAGCTAAATCATTTTGAGTATGAGTATGAGCAACAGGATGTTCAACATGAATATCGATTGACATGCAATAGTTATAAAATGTTTGAGATGTAAATTCACTCGCATTATTCATCCAAATAGATTGAATTGGATAATTAGGAAATTGTGCGTGTAATATAATTATTTGGACAAGAAGTCTAGCAAATGCAACATTACGAGTAAAAAGCAAGCAAACATGTGACCATCTAGTTGATGCATCTATTAAACTATAAAATATTTAAATGGCCCACATGGAGGGTGAATCGGGCTACATATATCCCCTTCAATTCTTTGTAAAAATGATGGAGATTCAACAATTACCTTAGAAGGAGATGGTTTGATGACAAGTTTACCTTGAGAACATGCAACACAAGGATAATCGCTTAGTAAAAGAATCTTTTGGTTCTTTAAGGGTTGCTCATGAGAGTTCTTGATTATTCGACGCATCATAATTGTTCCCGGATGTCCAAGACAATCTGCCAAAGCATAAATATCTTTGGATTAGAGCACTTCTGGTGCATCATAACATGTGATTCAATTGTTCTTATTGTTGTATAATACAACCCGGAAGAGAAAGCAAACAGTTTTTTCAATATGAGCTTCTGGCCCGAAATTATTGAAGTAATATATAGATATTCGTCACTGACTTCATTAGTGGTTTCAACATGATAACCACTTAGATGAATATTCTTAAAACTGATTAAATTTATTCTAGATTTAGAAGAATACAAAGCATCATCAACGCAAAATTTTGTTCATTTTGGCAATATGATATTTGCTCTTGCAGAGCCTTCAATTAGGTTTGATGAACCTGAGATTGTATTGATACTAGCTTTATTTAATATTAAGTATTTAAAATATTTCTTATCTTTAAGAATTGTGTGCGCTGTACAACTATCTGCTAGACACAAATCTTCACAAATCATCTTGGAATTAATCATTCTATCAGTATGACCTATGCCTCCATATATAAATAAAATAAATTTCATTAATCAAAATAAAATAACAAACTACAATTAAAATTGACAACATAAACATAATATGATAAAAACATAATGAAAACATATTAATTGTTGTAGACATATTCATCACTAATCAAAAGATCAGTTTTTCAGTTAGAGTCTTCAAAGAAATCATAAGCATCAAGATGAGTGCTACCATCTCCATTTAGAGTATCAAGAAAAGATAATCTACAGAATTACTGTGATTAGCAAAATTCATTTTAATCCATTTTTCTTTATCTTTTATGGAGGCTTGATATAGGTCTATCAAATGTTTAGGCATACGACAGATATGCGACCAATGTCCTTTCATACCACACTCGTAACATTAATCTTCATAATTCTTTGTAGATTTATTCTGTAAACCTCTGTTTTCATTTTGTTTCGCCTCATTGTGGTTCCACTTTTGGTGGAAATGAGCATTTCTTTTGTAAGAATTATGCGTACGTTCCCTTTGACCTTTATAATTTTTTTTTTCTACCACGACCATGATTTCCTTTATTACCATGAAATGAGGTTCCATTTGCTTTAGGAAATGATGTAGAACCCATTAGATAAGATTTGTGATTTTTTTATTAATCGCTCGTTGTTTTTCTCAGCCACTAGAAAATAAGATATTAATTCAGAATATCTTGTAAAATTACGCTCTAATATTGCTGCTGCAAGAGCACTGGTAGTGAGAATCAACTACGTGGATTTTAAATTTATAAGTTTGAACCACTCGCAATAGTACGTGTCGATTGTACTATAGTAAGGGTTATCGAACCACATAGATTATTGGTTGTTTTGCGTAACGGGATACTTGAAGAGCGTATTTAACTTAACTTAAAAATAAAAACAAAGTAAAGGTTGTAGAATTGAAGCTACAACGAATCAAGTGATAAAAACAATAAAATGAAACAAACTTAAATGAAACTTAGGGTATTGATCTTATCTAATCCTCAACCAATGAAATGCTTAAAGTCTATATGAATCTTCCTAACATGCATGATATGAGCGCGTAATGGGTGTCAACCATTACGACGACCTCGACATAAAAATACTTTCGTTATGACGTAGTTATAAAGCACATAGTTTCACATCAAACACTTACCGCGTAAAGATTAATCTATAATTTAAAAATGTTTATACTACCAAAGGTGTGGGGGATTGATGCTCCCTAGCTTACTACTCTATAAAACATCCTAATAAGCATACACAATACATGAACACCCTAGTTAGGCCACAATGATAAGGTATTTTAGTTTCACACCGATCTATTCCATGAAATGATTAAACTACAATGGAAAGACGTTTTACACTACCAAAGATATGAAATGAACGGTGCTCCCTGGCATACCCTATAAGGTAACTCTAATAAGTAAACACATATCATGTCAAATAGAACCATTGCAAAAGACATCGTTCTCTTTCAAGAATGTTGGTTTTATTCAAGAAATCAAGAAAACTCATATAGACAAGTATATCTCTTTTTCATGAATAAATGGATTGAAATATTGAAGACAAAACTTTTTAGCATGAGTTTTGAAATCCTCTAGTCTTACACAATCATCAAACATATTAAAAAAAACTCAAGAACACTTCATGGTTTTTGGAAAAGATTTTGATCAAACCCTAAGAACTAATTTAGCTAGACATGAAGTAAACTAATCTAAGCATGAAATAAAAGAAAACAGTAAAGAAAACAGGATTTAAATAAACTAATAACACTATAATGAAAGTATGGTATTCGGATTACACAAGGAAATGAAAAGCACTAAAATTAACTAAGAAGATACACTTGAGAAAATCGAAGCTCCCAAAAGATGCATACTCTCTACCTCTCATGTTGCTCTCTATTTATAGAGGAAAGAGATTACAAAATAATATCTAAAGAAGAGATAAGATAAGATATAATAAGATAAGATAAGATAGGATATGATAGGATAAGAGATATTTGGAAATATCTAAGATATTTTGGAAATATCTAAAAAAATATCTAGAAAATATCTAGAATATTTAAAATATCAAGGAAGAGTGACATGTCAACATTGTTACAGATTGTTCCGAAAATATCCAAATTCGATCGATTGATTATAAAGTCGATCGATCTCATTTCGCTCGATCGCATTCGTGGTTGTCTTGTCTCGATCGATCGCATCTCGCACGATCGATTTTTCTTCGACTGATGATTCGATTGATCGATTATAAAGTCGATCGATCGATTTACCTTAGCCGATTCTTCACTTGGCAGAAGCAACTTTGAACTCTGGAAATGACCAAATTGCCCTTGATGTATTTTTAGATTTAATTTAGGTGTTTTGAACTAGATTTCAATTAAGACCTGAAAATAAGACAAAACACTAAAACACAACAAAATATTATATTTACAACACAAACTAGGCATACCAAATGTAAATTAAGGGGTCTTGAATCGAATAATTCAAGACTTATCAAGCACATTCGAGGCATGAAATATGGTATATACCATCCAAAGTGACTTTTTCCCCACAATTTTAATTAGGAGGTGATTTTGAAAAGTGCAACTTCAGGTGCATCCAACCATAATGAGCTTTTGGAAGGATAACTGTCTTCTGGTGCTCATATCTCTCCCTTAAACTATTCCACAAGGTCAAGGGATCTTTTATTGTAAAGTACTCATTTTTTTTAAGGTTAACTTCATAGAAGAGTATCGAACTATCCGATGTTTTGACGGAAGGGTACCAAACTATCATTTCTCTTGAACCGGGGTATTCAATTATCAAAAAACCTCAAATAAGGGTATTCCGTCAGCTTTGGGCGTTAAATCCTGACGGAATACCCAAAATTAATTATATGAATATTGATGTTATCATTATTTCTTTAGCGCGATCCTGCTGAGATGCTTCATTTTCTTTCGTAATAGTATTTCCAATATTCATAACATCAATATTCATAGCATTATAATGATAACATTTTAGCTCATATTAATTTCACGTGGATCATAAGATTTATATGTTATAATATGATTCTTAAAACACTAAAAATTTCTAAGTATATGTTAGAATGTTAATCAACAAAATAGAAAATAAGATTATTAAATCTTAAAGAGACTTACAATGAATTGAGAATATTACACAGATAGCTCTTAATGTTGAAGATCAAAATAACACAGCAACTGGCTAGAGCTTCATACTGATAAAGTGTTGTAAAATTAAAAAAAATAATAAGACAAGAAAAAGATATTGCAATATGTGAAACTAATTCTTCAGGACCTATGTATGATTCTTCTCTATTATTGTGTATTTACATACTACTTAATACTCTCTTTTATAGACATGGAATCATAATGAGGGGTTAAGGAATATGAAAGGGTAGTATATGAATCAAAAATGCTACATCAATGTATTACATGAATGTTATAAGAATTCTAAAAGATGACATGAATGTGTAGAATTTCAAAAGATGAAACTAAATTATCATCCACCAAATGCATGAATGCATTCATAACAGAATAAAAGTTTATGCCCTTTACTCCTAGTAAGAAGAGAGAGCTTTGAGCTTTCATAAGGAAATCTTTTATATATTATCTTTCATAAGGAAAGCTTTGAGCTTTCATGGATAAATGCACTCATTTTCTCCATTTCACACACACACATTCAAGCTATAGCTCAAAATAACACCCTATGTGCACATAAATCACCACACACACACTTCATAGGAAAACAAGAGGGAATGTTAGATCCTTACCTTTGTAGCTTTAACTTTACTTCCTAGCTCAAAAACTCTCCAAAGCTGTAACAGTCCGTTCTAAGATTAGGGTTAAGGGTGATCTGATTTGGCCTAAGTATGTTTGGAGTTAGTCCAAAGTCCCAAAGGAGAGAGAATAAGATTTTGAATACTTGAAAAGATTTTTTATGCTTAACGATCCATCGGTACGAGACTGAGCGGAATGATCGATCGGTGCTTTTAGCAATCGATCGGTGGTAGTATGCATGTGAATAAGAAGTGGTCATTTTAGCAAATGCTCGTGGGAGTGAGCCTATTTAAGGGTCTTGGATGACCTATTTGAGACACGGATTAGTTTGATGTGAATAAAAATTGACAATTTCACGCTGTTGCCTCTGCTGTTAGATGTGAAGATGTCTCTATAGGCTAGTGAGAGATTTCTTTCTTCATGGTTTAGAAAGAAGTTGTCTTATTTTGATTGGATTTAAAAAATAAAAATAAAAAAAAATAAAAAATTTGATTTGTGTTGTGATAGGGTATAGTCAATGGTCAAACTAAAAAGTGGTACACTCATGAAGATGCAAGGTGTGAGGTGGAAAATGGCCCAAAAGGCTTATTTTTAGCCTTTTGTTGACCCAATCGTTTGGCCTTCGTTGGTCTTGTTTGATGATCCAAGCTCGACCTTTATTGGTCTTGTTTGATGACCCAAACCCATTTTAAGCTAATTGTTTTTAAATGCTAGGTCTGTACAAACGGGGCAGTTACCGCTAACCGCATAACCGCTTTTGAAGGCAGTTATAAATAATCGTTAATCGCCTATCAATATAAATATTTATATATATGTGTGTATTAAAATATTAAAATATATACATAAATTCCAACTGGCTTCATTTTTTCTAATTAACTGGCTTCATTTTGATTTCATTACTTTCATAATACCTAACCTCTATATCGGATTCTTACCTCTCACTATCTCTCAATCTCTCATCCTTACGCTGTCCTAGTCTCTCGTCCCTCTCTCGTCTCAGCTTGGAGAAAAAAATCCACAAAGCAAAATAGAAAAGAAAAGCGCTGCTTCAAAAAGTAACGCCATTTCTTACTTGGAGTTTTTGTTTTGGCCCCTTCATGTTCAACGCATTCCTGTTTGAATGTATCAGTCTGTCTGAATTTTTCATTATGATTGTTAAATGGGGCTGTTTCTTTTTTGAAAATTATTTTTTATCTTTTCTATTCTTATGTGAAGGTGTTGTATTTTGTTTGACAAAATGCTTGTTTGAGTTTTAATTTTTCTGGTATACTCTTATTTATTTCCAAAAGGCCACGTATAAAAAGCGGTTATCAAATTGCTGGTTATAGGTTTTAATGACCGTTAACCGCCTAAATGGAGCGGTTACGGTTGTTAAAATTTAATAATCGCTTTAGGCGACTGTGGTTAACGGTTAGAGCCAATAACCACTAACTGTTACTAATTATATAACCCTATTAAAGGCCCATCTTGGGTCACCGTTGTCGCCCGCCACAGACCATCTCTGGTTTACAAAAAAAAAAAGTCCTCTCTTATCAACCTTAAGTTTCCAAAAACGACCACCGTGAATTTGAGGAGATGTTAGAGTATATGATAAGGATTTTTATCCTTATCATAGATAAAGATTGGGTTATTCTAAATTTAAGGATTTGATAAGGATTGAATTTTCCTAAATGAAAGGATTTGATTAGGATTAGATTAGATTTGAATAAATTCAAATAGAGGCTCTTGTACACAATCATATCAACCAATAAGGCCACAATGTAGCTTTATAGGGCTTTACCCTAGTAGTAAACTTAGGTGTCTAATACTGAATCTCATTTGTAAAATTTTTTGTCTACATTTTCAATCTCTTCAGCTATTTTGTTTATTTACTATTTCATTATGAATTTCTTCAGTCGTTCATCTCATTTAATTGTTGAAATGAGTACACGTATGACCATCTGATTTCATTTCTTCTTATTTTTTTCCCTCTCTCTTATAGTGCTTTTACTTGTTTCTACTTTCTGATATCACCTTTTACTTATCTTCTGTTTGTTTCGACATAAAATATTTTTCGTTGTAAAATATTATTAATGAAATTATTTTTCAGAAAAAATAATTTTCCTGAAAATATTTTCCGGTGTTTGGCTCGTATAAAAAAATACTAACGGCATAAAATGAAATTCGGCAACTGCCGCCGAAATCCGGTTGAAATTTTCAGATTCTAGCATCGGCCGGATTCCGGAAAGCGGATACTAAAATTTGGAATCTCGGGAGTAGAGTCGGGCTACCAACAAACTCCAATGCCCGGCGATGGTAGATTCCACAAACGTGCATGCAAAAATGAAGAATTTAAATTCAAAAAACGATTTCCGGTTCCAAAAATTAAAGAGGCTTTTACGGTCAAACGAAAATCACCATTATTTTTGTCCCCACCAAACACCAAAAAATGTCAAAAACATTTTACGCTAAAACAAACGGAGCATTAATTATCTTCTTTTTCTAAATTTGTTTGATAGTATCAACGTCTCTATCTAAAGCTATCCTAGTATCGTTCCATTACATAACCATGCATTTACGGCAAGGAAATGTACATCAAACGGAAGGAATCCATGTCACCGTCGTTCAGTATGGATCGTCACCGTCCCTTATCAAACTCTAGCTATCTGTCGAGCATGGCCATAACCCGTCCTGACAGCCTCATGCGACCCCACGAACCACGGTAGCTCGATTCTTGCGGGCCATTTCACCAAAAGAGAAGTGCTTGTTGTAAAATTAATTTTGATGGTGCAAAATACTATTGTTGACCAACAGATCAGGAGCCTAGCCGGCCATGGGAATGAAGGGAAACTGATATACTAGTAGCCTACAAGGTTGGGCTTAGGCCGAAGAGTCCCATAGGGCTAGACCTATGGGACTTTTTCTAAAATTCCATTACTCACGCAACAAAATTAAATTATTGACTTAAGCATCAGAGACATCCCCACCGGCATACCCGACAAGCCTTTGGGCTAACTCTTATTTTGTTTCGCAGACACTCATTGGCGGTGTAGATCAGTTTGTCAGAAAAAATTGTCTCATACACAATTAATTAAGCAAAGGCCTTCCAATAACAGGAAGAATTGTTGCTTTGGCTAACTTTGCTTCCCTGATCATGCAACAAAGAAATCATAATTTGCTTCATCCCTCAAAAATACAAAAGAACATAATCCGTTGCATTTACAAGGGAAAGACAAATACAACCACAATATTTTATATGAACATATTGAAAAACAGCAATAAATTTCGTTTGACAACATATAAATATCACAAGCTGTGAGGGCTGTGATTCAAGCCCTTGCATATTTTCAACTTGGTTAAACTGGGTTTAACAATATAGAAAGACAACAATACACAAGAAGGAAAATAAATAGTGGAAAAAAAAATAAGGGAATAATACCAGGTACATGTTGCTGCCTGATAAGGAATATATATCTATATATGAAAAGGCCCTCTATATAAATAAGTTAACAAAATCATATTATTGGGTAGCTAATTTTTAGTTGAAGAATATGAATTTCAAGGACTTTTAGGCTTCTATAGACTGAAACTAATCTCTCTGTAAAAAATTTCTTCTCTTTGCTTCTATTCACGGAATTGTATTTATAGTCGGCCCCTCCAAGAGATTCTCATCATGGTTTGGTTTTCCATGCTCCTCATCTTGAGCTCTTGTTAGGGGAGTACCAGAGTTTTTTCTGGCAAATCAATATCTTCTCCTTCTCGATGCCATACTCGGTGTCTTCTTTACGACAACCCCATCGCATCCCCTTGGCAATGGTAGCAACAGCATCCACAAAATAGCTTGATTCTCGAATTATTGCATACCCGTTGGGTCGCAGGATCCGGTCCATCTCCAATAGCACATATTTCATATCACATCTGCCAAGAGTACTAGCTACTGTCAGAACCATGCATAATTGTATAAGCCCTACTGACTTTTCTACTCATCATAATAAGATTTGATGAATCAAGTGTTTCATGCATCAACAGGCAGGACTGTTTAATTTTCTGCTCTCATAATATAAGCTGAAACTGCACCACACCATTTCTACACTATCTTTTGGTAAACTAGAAGATTATGCAGTAAAAGAAAGTGCCTTCATGCATTTTAAACCAAAAATATTTCTCCATACCAAACTCGGTTTGCTATTTGGGAGACCCAAAATACTCTCACCTGAGAATAAGCAAGTCTGTTCTAGAGTATTGGCAGTTGGTAAGTGCAAATCAGCTATATCAGTGGGTTCAAATGATTTGCAGTCATGCCAAAAACTGTGGCGAAATTCAAGCCATGAGCAAGCTGCCTTGCCGTTCAACAAGATAGATTTTTACCATATGGCTCCAGTTGGACCCACTTCACTAAATTCCCAAACAGTCCCTAGGATTTCAAACTTCAGTTTTGTTGCTATCTGTTTTCTCTCTGGTAAAGGTCAAGAAGTTGGTAACCAGTTTCTGTTTTGTTATTAATAGTCAACAAGTTTTTGTATCAACTGAAATAAACTTTTCAAACAGGATGTCATCATCTAAACACTAACCACCTACTGTACTTCACAGTGATAAAGACACTAGGACCAGTGCCGTACCTTTGGCTTTCTGCAGAAAAAAGGCTATCGAGGTGAAGGAGATCATAAGTTCGCGGATATGTCGAGAACGCTTCACACCTATCAAATGGAAATTGAAGAATTCTCATCAGACACTATCCAGTATGATATAATCAATAAGTTACAAGTGAGGAGCTTAAGTACGCCATCTATGCAGAGAGAAAGTTTCAAAAGCTCAGAAAAGAATTCAAAATTACCAATCATGGTAAGTGCCAATGAGACCCCGATCAAAGACAACAGCAAGTGTATTGGCAGCATAGGATGAGACCACATTCATGACCCACAGGGGATCATCAACTAAAGCCGCAGCAAAACCTCCATAAGCTGTATTCATGTCCATTATATTTCTTAACTTATCAGTCCCAATGGCAGGGAGCAACTTTTTGTAATGCTTCACTCGCACCTTCCACTTACTGTCATCATGCTTGAAAGTACTAGCACTCCCACCATGAATATCTGAAATCCGTTCAGGTGCAGTATGCAAACGCTCAGGCCATTTTTTGATGGATGTCAATGCAGTTGTCTTAAGCTTCGGGTTTGGAACAACAACACAAGAGCGAAGTGGAGTGTACCATGCTGAATCTGGTTCTAGGCTATCATCACATTTAGGTGGATAGGCATCTGGATTAGCCAGCTGATTGTAGCAACTATTGTTTGAAGATTTCTGCCAAACAGCAATATCATCTTTCTTGCTGTACAGTTTGAAGCACATAGAAGTTAGCAGCTCCTGCAACTTTTCATAATCTGATCTCTGCTCTTCCACAGTTGTGTTCCATCCCCGCCAGCGGTTTTCATAGTTAACAGGTGGGCCAGACAAAACCCAGAAGCCTCCAGGACGAAGTATGCGGTGTATTTCAAGGAGGTAAATTCCACCTGAAAGCAGGAAATTTCCATTGGTGAAAAGAAAGCAAAGTAAAACCCAGCAAAAAAAAAAAAAAAAAGGAGAACAAATTCATGTTTTTTTTTTCCACTTAATTTCTTATGTATATTCTAAAAGGAAATTTGAACAACCAATGTGGATGAGAATTTAAAACAACCACCTCACATTTAAGTCAGTGAAGAAAAAAGAATTTCAGGCCACAAAATTAACCCCATCAACAATCTGATCCTTTGGAACACAGTTGAATTACTGAGTTGGTACTATCTAGTGCAACCTACCACAATTTTAAAGGCATCTCCCAATTTATTGGAAGGAAACAAAGAAGTGGAATAAGTACCCAGTCATTGGTGCCCATTTGTAAATTCCAGGAAATTAAATTGCATAACTCTTTACTAGATATACAATATGCTCAGAAAGAATTACATGTCTTCCAATAAGAAAAAGGCAGGAAAAATGCTGAGCTAGTAGACAGAGCAGACAAAGCACTCTAATTTGATCATATGACTTGGGCATTATCACCCCAAAGTTGCAATAAGCAAAAAATGACTTGAAAAGGACTCATAGGTCACTACACAATTTTGTATGTGGGACTCAATTCTCTTAGATTTATAGATGTTAATCACTATTTGAGAGAGACATTTTACAATATGAGAGAAGAATTACCAAACTCTGTCCATGGGATAAGGCATCTTGAGCAATGAGCCATATCAAATGAATTTGAGGGGAATGGAAGGCGCTGTGTAGAAATGATGCCAAGGATTGCTGGAATTCCACGTTCCAGTGCAAACTGGACTTGAGCTTCATGATTATCTCTTGGGGCAAGAGAAACTGTAAGAATCCCACGATCTAACAAATCACCACCCCAGCTTGCAACCTAAAATAAGTAAATTATACAAATTAAGTGCCTAACTTTTGCAACGTATGGATTATATAGAACTTGCATTACTTAGCATTAGAACATCTCAGATATTGCAAACAGATGAACATGCCTTGAAGCACGGCAAAAAATATATAAATAAATAGGTAGACAAATAAATAAATACTAGGGAGAGGAACAAAGAAAATTAGAAGTTACTTTCATTTGACATCAAAGAGAAAATAAAATTAAAAATGCGCAGTACCTCAACAGTGAACTGTGAAGGCAAGTCACCAAGACAAATCTAAATCTCATTTACTTTCAATTAGACGAACACCATGAACAAACTAGAGGATGAAAATGCCACTCACCCCACACCCAGTGTCAATGGCAGTTCGAACAGTCCCATCTGTCATTTCTGGAATCAGATCTTGCATCAGATCAACATATGCACCAACGCCTCTAGGGAACATAGTACCACCACCTGGAAAGAGGAACTTCTCCCCTTCTTTCCTCAGCCAATGTTGATTAGATTTCTGCTTGTTAATCCAATCATATGGCACATTCCTGAAAGGTCCACATGATAAATTTAGTGAAGAGCTTAAAATAGAGATCAGATCCTAGCAACTTAAAGCTAGCAAGGCACTTTGACTTAAAATTTGAAAGATCATAATACCTGTACCAACATTCATCCCTGCTCTTGGGCCATTTAATTGGCGACTTATACCCATCAGGTGGTGGAATCAAGCATTCCTTCCTTTCATATACAGGAGGGCAGTGGCGTTCCATGAAACTAAGCCGCTGAACGCCATACTTCTTCCATATCTGAACAAATAAACATGAATTCGCGGTAAGGAAATTGGGTACTATACAGCCTTGTTTTAGATCCCAAAAGGTCTATATCACACAAAAATGAACAATTAATAATACCCTTGGATCTGTGCATGGAGTGTAGTCTTGATAGGCACTGCTGCATACAGGAAACTCAACAGGTTTAATTTGGAGAGGAGTAACGACTGATCCCTTGGGAGATTGGACATCCCTTGCAACATTCTTGGTGTCAAATCTGCTCTTCTCAGAACAAAAGATTCCACCAAGGTAAAATGAAAATCCACATAGCACAACAAACATGATTGACATGGGGACAAGCCTTGAACTTTTGTCCCCTTGGGGACCTGGTTTTCCATCTTTATGCTTCATGGTCCCAGAAATTGTCAACAATCTGTGCAGATGGAAGAAAAGTTATAAGTCACTAAAGAGTGGATTTTGGTTTTTGACAATGCTAGAATTCCACCTCCCCAAACTCAGTAAATATCAGTCATCACACAAAGCAGAGGGATTAATTCTTTTTTTTTTATCATCTTATGAATAAAGAAATCTGAACCACCCATCACTCCCCAAATTACATGTTTTTCACCTATCCTAATTCGGAAGTCAAAGAGGAAGTGAAGTAAACCTAGTAACTTACAACATCCATTCTAACCACCTCATTCATAACATTTCTAAGTTTCCATTTCATTCCCCATTATCATCCCAAAGATTAAACTTAGCATCATGAATAAAAAGGAAACAAAAAAGTAGTGGATGCACTAAATCAACTATTGAAGTTCCATTCATCCCAAATGTTCTGCAATTATCATTTAATGTTATCCAATTAACCAGAAAGGCTTTACCAAATGCCAAAAAAAAAAAAAGCAGAGAGAGAAATGCAACAACTTCACTGAAAATGCATGTTTACATCTAAGCAAAACCCATCAATTAATCTATAACGTGAAAAGCATAAAGCAAGATGATAATTGTTGTTACAAGTTATAAACACCAGAAGAGCCTAGCAATCAGATCGATCAAAGTCCCACAACAAGACTCAATTTTCAAGGACAGATCCAGTTTGTGTCCAAATTGTACTTAATCAACTCGATGGATGGAGAGAGAGAGAGAGAGAGAGAGAGAGAGAGAGAGAGTTAGGTAAAAAAACACAAAAGTATAAAACTCCGAAAAATTAATGAAAACCGCGGACTGAGAGAGAGAGAGAGAGAGAGAGAGAGAATTAGGTAAAAAACAAAAAAGTATAAAACTACGAGAAATTAATGAAAACCGCGGACTGGTTAAGATCCATTTGTCAACACCAACCATTAAAACAACTTGGGCAAGCTGTAACCTATGAGATCTGATAGCAACTAATTACCGACATACAACTTTCCATATCACGTTGCCTTTACAGTGCTCACAATCACATGATGTTGGGTCCCAAACCTAACAAACCCAGCCGTCCTTAAGAGGCATCTCTCTCTCCCACTAAGACAAAAAGCTGAAAAAGAAGCACTGGATCTTACACCAGACCATGAAAAAGCAAAAAGAAAATAAAAAAGAGAAAGCATCATATAGTTTAATCATTTCTTGAAACATAAGAAAAGTTCCCATTATTTCATTGTAACTGCTTGCCAATCAGCTGCTTTTCTTCTTCTGAATCATCAATGGCTGTATGACCTCAATAAAGAGCATGCAACAAAGAAAAAGCAAAAGCGCGTAGTTCCAATGCATACCCATCAAACTATAGCACGACATTCACCCATAATTGCAGAAACAGAGAAAAAGAATGTAGAAGCAGAACACATGCAATCTAGCCATAATACAACAATTTTCTTGAGAACCCATCTTGTAATTAGTAAATCAAAACAGATCATTGGAGAACGAAGCAAAGTCATCTAGAATTTTACCCAGAAAATATTCACCTTTTTTCGAAATACCCATCTGGTAGCTACTAAAATTAAGCTTATTTATCATCTAAAAATAGGAAATCAACGGAGAAAAATAGGGCCTACAGTCAAAACGCAGATCTATCATGCAATTGAAAGAAAACCAATCATAAAATAGAAGGCAATTGTAATATTAATAGAATGATCTATAGTATATGAGGAGATCTAACAGAGAAAAGAAGAAAAGCAAGTACTAGCCACAGAACAATTTGAGGAGGTAGATAATGAGAGAGAAACAGAGATAATCAGAGAGTACTACTACCTCTGTCTCTTCTGTCTCTGAGACTGTGTGTTACTTTGCTTCCAAAACCCAAATGAGAGGCAATGGGTCTGACAGAGAAGCCTTGAAGAAAAGGATAATGCAATGTTATCTGAGATCTCTACGACTCCCACTGCTCACTTTTATACAACTCCACCTCCCTCCTTGCCTTCTGCTTCGCTGTCCCCACCTTGTTTTTCTTCCCATCTCAATTTCCTCTCTCTCTCTGACTTTTACCATTTTTCTTTTTCTACAGTGAATCTACATTGTTTCTATAATCATTCGGGTAAAACACCGACCTGAATCACAAGAAAAAACAAATTTTTTTTTTGGTAATTTATATATTTTTATGAGAAGAAATCGGTGTGGTCCGCGGTTGAAAAAGATTATTATATCGCCACTCATGATGTGCCACGCATGACATTCATGCTACATGAAAAGCGTGCATGCATGCATGATAAGATCAGAGGGTCACTCTCTGAAAAAGATGGTACGTTTACCAGAATTAATCATCAGTACAGTCAAATATTAATTGTATTTATCCGGCGTGTTTGATAAAATTATGTTGGCGTGACGTAATTATTTTACTAGTAATTTTCTCTTTTCTTTTTCTTTTTTAATATTAGGGGATTTTAAAAGAAATTCACAGTTTCATATCAATATACTGAGAATTAGATCTATATATTCTTCAAATGATATATTTATATTTCTTATACAATTTTTTGTACATCTACAAACAACAAAGTTTCAAATTCACTATTGAATTGTAGAGCCCAATGTGAGTTGTAAAAAAATTACAATTAACTTTTAGAAATATGATATGTTTACAACTTCTGTATAACTCTAACCTCTTTTAAAACAAAATAATCATTAGATATGTATGTAGAAAAACAGATCCAATAATTAATTTAAAAACAAAATATTAAAATTGTACAGAAGTTATAAATGTATCATTTCTCTAACTTTTAAGATAGATAATAAATTATCCAACTTTCCTAGTCTTAAATTAGGATATCATTAAATCATGGGATAAGTTGCAATGTCTCAATTAATTTTTTTTTTTGTTTTTTTTTTCAATTTTCGTCATATTCAAGTTTAATTTCCAAGTGTTTTATCTCATGCTAATATAATTTTTTTTTTTTTTTTTTTTTTGAGAAACATGCTAATATAATTGAATTCATAATTTTGGTATGGAAAGAAAATATATAAGTTATTGAATGCTACCTAAATTTTTGACCTCCATTACTTTGAGTTGTGGGACCAAGTTGAGAGTCCGTAGAAAAAGTAGCACCTAGGAAGTAGGAACTACTAAATTTGTAAGTATGCTCCAAAAGGGTAAATTTTAAGGTTATGTTGTTCTGTAAAAATGAAATGGTCGTTATTGGAACTTTAAAAAAAAATAAAAATGTTTTGATAACATTTTTTCTTTCTCCATTGTTAGTCTAGTTACCATTTTTTTTTTTTTTTTAAGTAATTACCAAATTGTTAGTCGATGAAGAAAATTTCTGGAATGTATTAGTCTTTGGAGGCTTGGCACCTTGAATGAGCCTATTGTAACCCATTTCATTTTAATTCAATTCATTCAAAAATTACAGCATAAGTGCTATAGTTTTTTCAATGGTCAAGATCTGATTTTAAGTGTGTTATAAGTAATTTTTTTAATGGACAAGATCTAGTTTTAAGTGTGTTATAAGGAAAAAAAAAAGGAAAAGAAAAGAGAAAATAAAGTTAAATCTTGACCATTGAAAAAACTACAATGCCTATACTGTAATTTTTTTTTACAGCATCTAAGCCAAATTCCATATAATTAATGTAAGCTCACCCGGTGCAAGTTAATTGATTACTTGCTAAAGCTTCACACTTAGGCATACACAATTTACACAATTTACCACTTGTTTTTCCTTTTATTTTTTTAAGATATGACTCCTTATCAACTTTTCACACATCTATCAAATGTGGTAGGGAATTATAGGATAGTTGTGAATCTTGTGATTTCCTTTATTTTTTAAGAGCATATGATTCCGTACCGCATAAAATAATTGTGTTTTTGGAGAGTGATCTTTACATTCTTTGTGCACAACACCAAGGCACATTGTGGTGGGAACCAATGTGTGGGCTCCACCCTGGGGAGTGATCCTTACACTCACACTACACAACAATAGCACAACACCAAGGCACAATGGAGTGGGGTCCATGTGTGGGCCCCACTCCATTGTGCCTTGGTGTTGTGTCATTGTTGTGTAGTGTGAGTGTTTTAATCATTTCCCCTCCACCTTAATGTGCCTTGGTGTTGTGTTATTGTTGTGCATTGCGAGTGTTTTGATCATTTCCCTTGGGGTAAAGCCTACACATGTGGGTCCCTCCCAATGTGCATTGGAGTTGTGCACTTGTTGTAATTATAGCATTTCCCTAATACAAAATGCTCTATTTATAGAGCTTAAAAATGAAATACAATTATAATCAAATCTCATAATTTAGTAATTTAGGGTAATTCAATATCAGTATAATACAAAAGGCTCTATTTATAGAGCTTACATATGAAATATAATCCTAATCAAATCCCTTAATTTAGGGTGAGTCAATATCATCAAATCCATAAATTCAAGGTAATCTAATCTTTATCATTTCTCATCAATTCCTTAATTTCAGGGTAATCTAAATATACTCTAACAACAATGGCCTCTTCATGTTTAGTTTTTTTCTATATTTTTAACAAAAATCAGAAATAGACCGATATAATAGACTCTTTAGTTGTTATATTTTCTTTTTAGATTCAAAGAGCCAAAAATACGATGTTATAATTTTTTTAATAATATGCAAAAATAGAGAAAAAAATAGTATTTATTTAAAGACAATGGTATTCATGGCAATCTAAAAAATAGTATTTATTTAAAATAGAAAAATTATTGTTTAATGGTTTAAAAAAATAACTAGCTAAAATATTTAAAGTAATTTTTTAGAATTAAATTTAAAAGAAAAAAAAAATTATAAAAAAGTGATTGTGAATGCCGATGGATGCTATTATTAATACGAGGAGCTACATTTACGGCGAGTAATTCTGTGGCGGTGATGCCGCTGATTAAATGAAGTGGTATATATTTGTTGTTTTTATAATATTTAATATTAATTTATTTATTTATTCTTGGTGTTTGTGAGGAAGTCTGACTTTTTTTTTTTTTTTCTTTTCCGTTTGTGGTAGGCTTATTTCTTCAACATTTTCCACCGACATTGTTAAATTTCGATCTTTGCGCACTCACCGGTTGGATCTTTGTGCCGCCGATGTATGCTCGTGGAAACAACGACGAAGAGATCGACCTTTTATCCTTGTACTAAATAAATCAGCCAATATACCACCAGATTTTTATTTATTTTTTTATTTTTTTAAAATAACTTTACTTACCATTCATAAACTTTTACCAATTTTAAAATACATTTCAATTTAGGATATCTATTTTTCAGAAAGTTTTAATTTCAGTTATTCATTAAAATTTTCTATTAAATCTTATTAAAATTTTCAAATATTCAGGCATGATTTTTTTTGCAAATTTCGTTAAATTTTAACCAATACATAAATCTTAACAAAATTTTTTCTTTATTTTTTCCTAAAAAAAATTAAGGGTATTTTAAATTTTTTGATAGGATTTAACGGAAAATTCTAACGGATAACTGAAATTATAACTTTTTAAATATTGGGTACCCTAAATTATAACGTTTTAAAGTTTATGTACTTTCTTTCAAAATTTGCGAAAGTTTAAGGGTTGTAAGTAAAGTTCTTAAAAAAAAAAAAAAAAAAAAAAATCATCTTTGAGTCCTACTTAATTTCTTTTCAACCCAACTCAATCTTTTTCAACCCAATTAAAAAATATATTTTAAAAAATGAAAAAAAAAAAAAAAAAAAAAAAAACACACACACACACACACACACACACACAATTTTTTTCTCTTTTTCTATTTTTTTTTTTTTAAAAAATACATTCAATTTAATTCATCTTCCCAAACATAATTTTTACACTTTTTTTTTAAAAGTATTCATAATTTTAAATAAAATTAAAAAGAATACAAAACAATATAAACAAAATCGCCCACCATGACTGGCAAACAAATTTTTGGCTTTTAAGCCATTAATTTATACATGTATATATAAATATATTAATTAATATATATTAGTTACAGCCTTACAGCTGAAGCTTACCCTTCAAATTTGAAGAGAAGCACCATGATGATCCGAGTCATTAGTGTAGATTTGCTAGTAAAAGAAGAATCCAAAGCTATTAAGCTCCAATAGTGTTCTGTAGGGCATGTTTGGGTAGTATTTTATTTTTTATTTTTTAAGGTTAAATATTCTACATTTCTTGTGGTTTAAAACTTTTATTTTTTATCTCCTTAGTTTTCATTTTTTTTTTTTTTAGGTGGTACCTGTGCTATGGAAAAGACAAAAATGGTACCTCCGTCCATTTTACTGTCCAAAACTGATGGATTTCCATGTCACCGATACATGGCACCACTAAAATTGCAACAAGTAGCTGCCATATTTTTTTTAATTTTTATTTTATTTTGAGGCTTTTTTTATTTAAAAATAAAAATAAAAAATTGTAAGGGTGGATAAATGCCAGCTTTGGGGGTGCCTAAACCACCCCCATAACCCTTGGCCGGGGTGGTTTGGCCACCTCCATAGCCCTTGAGAGTGGTTCGACCACTCTTAATGGCCAAAATAGGGGTGGCCAAACCACCCCTATGGGCCATGGGAGTGGTTCAGTCACCTCTAAGGGCCAAAGTGAAAAGAAAAAAAAAAAAAAAAAAAAAAAAATTGGCCCTTGAGGCTTGGGGGTGGTTTTTTGTTTTTATAAAAAAAAGGAAGAAAAAAATTATGTGATAAAAAGATAAAAATAATTTTGAGTTTTTTACGGGTGTTTTAGTATTAATTAATTAATTTATTCTTGGTGTTTGTGAGGAAGAGCCACATTATTATATATAATGGATATGCAGCAGGAAGTCAGAAAATGCCGCAGGATTTCTGACTTTTTTTTCTTTTTCCGTTTGTGGTAGGCTTATTATTATGTCAACATTTTCCGCCGACATTGTTAAATTTCTATCTTTGCGCACTCACCGGTTGGATCTTTGTGCCGCCGATGTATGCTCGTGGAAACAACGGCGAAGAGATCTACCTTCTATCCTAATATCCCTATACTAAATAAATCAACCAATATACCACCAGATTTTTATTTTTTATTATTATTTTTTTTTAAAAAAAGACAACTTCACTTATAATTCATAAACTTTTACCAATTTTGAAATATTTAGGGTATCTATTTTTTAAAAAGTTTCAATTTCAGTAATTCATTAATTTTTTTGATTAAATCCTACCAAAATTTATAAAATACCTGTGTTATTTTTTTAAAAAAAAAAAAAAATTTTCAAATATTCAGGCATGAGAATTTTTACGAATTTCATTAAATTTTAACCAACACCTAAATCCTAACAATTTTTTTTTCTTTATTTTTTCCTAAAAATAATTATAGGTATTTTGAAAATTTTAATAGGATTTAATGAAAAATTCTAATTGATGACTGAGATTAAAACTTTCTAAAAATTAGATACCCTAAATTGAAACATTTTAAAATTTATGTACTTTCTTTCAAAATGGATAAAAGTTAAGGGTTATAAGTGAAGTTCTAAAAAATAATAATAATAATATAATCATTTTTTTTTGTAAGTATAATAGAATCATCTTTGACTCCTACTTAATTTCTTTTCAACCCAACTCAAACTTTTTTCAACACAATTAAAAAATATATTTTAAAAAATGAAAAAAAAAAAAAAAAAAAAAAAAAAAAACACAAATTTTCCTTTTTTTCTAGTTTTTTTTTTTTTTTTTAAAAAAAAAATCAATTTAATTAATTCATCTTCCCAAACATAATTTACACTTTTTTTTTTTGAAGTATTCGTAACTTTGAATAAAATTAAAAAGAATACAAAACAATATAAAAAAAATCGCACACCATGACTGGCAAACAAATTTTTGGCTTTTAAGCCATTAATTTATACATGTATATAAATATATTAATTAATATATATTAGTTACAGCCTTACAGCTGAAGCTTACCCTTCAAATTTGAAGAGGAGCACCATGATGATCCGAGTCATTAGTTGTAGATTTGCTAGTAAAAGAAGAATCCAAAGCCATTAAGCTTCAATAGTGTTCTTAAGGGCATGTTTAGGTAGTATTTTATATATTTTTTTTTTAGGGTTAAATACCTTACACTTTTTATGGTTTAAAATCTTTATTTTTTATCTCCTCAGTTATTATTATTATTATTTATAGGTGGTACATGTGCTATGAAAAAAACGGAGATGGTACTTCTGTCTATTTTTCTATTCAAAACTGAAGGTATTAGTGGCATCATTAAAATTGCAACAAGTAGCTGCCATTTTTTTTTTTTTTTGAGGCTTTTTTTATTAAAAAAAAAATTGTAGGGGTGGATAAATGCCAATTTTGGGGGTGCCTAAACCACCCCCATGAATAAATAAATTTTGGCCCTTGGGGGTGGCTCAGCAACTCCTACATTTTTTTTTAAAAAAAATACCATAAATATATATATATATATATATATATATATATTGTAGCCACGCGTCGCAATTTTAATGGTGCCACGTGTTGCTGACGTGAAAATCAGTCAGTTTTGGACAGAAAAATAGACTGATATACTATCTCCATCTTTTTCCATAACACAAGTAACACCTTTAAATAAACGGAAAAGTAAGAGGGCAAAAAATAAAAGTTTTAAACCACATGGAGCAAAAATGTATTTAACCCTATTTTTTAAACAAACATGTTTGGGTAGGTTTTTAAATTCAAATTATATTCAAGTTTTATCCAATTTTATTCAATTTTGTCACAAATTTTATAAATCATCTAAACATAATTTCAAAAAACAATTTTTTTTTTCGGTATTCTCAATTTTAAATATAGTAAAGAATAATAGAGTATAATACAAAAAAAAAAAAAAAAAAATCGTATACCCAAACGAGCCATTAATGAATAAAACTAAAATCAATTGTTTAAGAAAATAAGGGATAAGTGTAAAATAAGTTTATGTGGTTGGCTTAAATTACAAATCGCTCATTACAGTATAAAAAATAATTCAGAGGTTTTCAGAGTAGGCCAAAATAACAATTTAGTCCATATAGTAAAATTTTGTCAAAACACTCTACAGATTCTATTAGTGTAACAAGTCATCACCAATAGGAGAGAAAAAAGAAAAAAAGAAAAGAAAAGGCGGCCTACAAGCAAGGGACGTGGTGATGACGTAGCACACTAACGAAATTTGTCAAATGTTTTAACGGAATTTGACTACATTGACTAAATTGTTATTTTCAACTACCTCAAGAAACTTTAAATTATTTTTTACACCATAAAATGCGATTTATAATTTAGGCTAATTATGTGAACGGATTTATTCCAAAAAAAAATAAAGAGAATAATCAAAAGCAATTCGACTATGTTCGTTAATGCATTTTAGTGTTTTTTTTTTAAAAAAAATAAAATAAAATAAAAATTATGTGATAAAAAGATAAAAATAATTTTGAGTTTTTGACGGGTGTTTTGAATTTTTTTTATTGTTTATTAATATTTATATTTTTTTTAAAGAAAAAAAAAAGAGAATAAAAAAAGTTATCAAATAAATGTCCGATGATGTTAAGTATGTCTCTGTCAGCCTTAAAGAGAGAATTAAAAAAAAAAAAATTAATTAATTAATTAATTAATGTGGTACTTAAAGTTCTTTCCGAAAGGATAGAGGATTTCATCTTTTCACGTTTACTTTTTCCCGACCATGATCATACATTCATATATTAAGGAACATCACACTTTAACCAAAGGTATCGATGAAGAGAAATGTTAAGTTGTACATTTTTATATTTATGTTGTCTTATCTATTTTAGGTGGGATTTTTTTTTTAAACAAATAAAAGAATAATAACTCAAAGAAATTCACGTAAGATAGGTAGAATAACAGGAATACGGAGATATACAACCTAACATTTCTCATAAAAAATAACCTGATACGAACTACAATGTACCCCTAATTCTCTCATACAAAAAGACAGAAATATTAAAAAAAAAAAAAAAAAACTTTCAAAAAGACAAATATCCTTATAAATTTGGAAAAAAAAAATGGTGAATGTGGGTCTTGCGAAGACCCATGGTGGCCGTGGGTGGGTCACCAGTTTTCTTAAAAAAAAAATTATGTTTTTATGATTTTTTTTTTTTGATATTTTTTCTAAATTTTTTACAAGGTTTTTTTTTTTTTTTTTTTTTCATTTAATACAAAATGGGGTGTATTGCAACTTTATGTTAATTTAAGAACATTACCTCAATTAAAAGTTTAAAAAAATATTATAAATTGCCTGACTATTGAAAGGCAGGTGTACTTTTTTTCCAACATTATAATTATGTGGGCAACTTATTTTTACTTTGTTTATTCAGCACACCCAGTAGCATTATCCTCGATTTTGGTATATGAAATTATCAATTCTACTGATAGGTCGTGGGTGAGACTCTTATCTGAAAGTTGTATTTATGAGTTCCACGTCTTTTCTTTTAATAATTAATTATCTGAAAGTTGTAGTTTTGTGAATTTCTTTTTATATATTAATTCTAGTTTCTCATGGAAACAAACAACCAACGTTAACTGGGATTTGACGATTGACAAGCAGAAAAGCTGTATCGGATTTGGAGTTATCGCCCTAGACAGCGAGGGGCGGGTATTGGAAGCAAGATGTTCATCCAAACCGGTATGTGTTGAGCCAGCAATGGCCGAATCTTGGGCAAGTCTTCATGTTGTCCTGTTTTGTAAGGAAATTGGTTTATTTGACATAGTCCTGGAACGAGATGCGTGCCCTTCAAGTCGTAAAAGAAATCAATTTGGTATATCAATATTTGAGCAGATATGGTCACTTCATAATGCTTCATTTGTTTCGACGTAAAATGTTTTCCATCGTAAAATATTTTCAATGAAATTATTTTTCTGAAAAATAATTTTTTTGAAAATATTATTCGGTGGCTCGTACGAGAAAATCACCAATGATGAGAATCACCGGTGACGAGATTCCGTCACTGGCTGGCAGGTAGGGATTTAAACGAAGCAAAGCTACATGTGAACTCGTTCGGGCTCGGCTCAATAAGGCTCGACTCGTGCGTGACTCGGTTATTAAATGAGTAATTCGTGAACATGAAACTATACTCAATTATTAAACGATACATACTCACAAACATATTCGTAAAAATGCTCAACTCGCTCATTAACGCGGCTCGTGTGTGTGTCTATATATATATATATATATATATATATATATATATATATTATATAGTCATATAATGTCACATAATTCATAAATTTAACTCATAAGTATACAATTCATAGTAATATAAATTATAAAGATTAAGAACTAGTGGTAACTGGATCACTTCACCACAAAATATCGGTATTTCTTTTTTCAAGCCGAGTTGAGCTTAATTTTTAAAACTCGTCATGTGCTTGAGCTCTTGATAAAATAGCTCGAGCGTGATAAAAAAGTTCAGCTCGAGCTCGAACTCATGATAAATTTAAATGAACTAAGCTTAAACATGCACCTCTCTGAGCTCGACTCGTTTACATCTCTGCTGGTAGGATTCTCGCCACTTTTACCAGATTCCAGCTACATATTGTTGTTGAATTCCAGCGATGAATGCCGAAATCCGGTGACAATGGCCAAATTCACCAAAATATAATTTGGTCGAATTCCGGCGAAGGTGAAAATCTAGCAAACTGGCTGGATTCTATGAATACTAGCCAAGTTATAGATTCAATATCATCAGAAGAAATCTCACATCTTGTTTATAACTTTGTTTATAACAGGAAAGAAAGAAAAGAGGAAGGGGGGCTTCTCTCGTGTGCGTCTCTTCTAAATACAGCCTAGAAGACTGTTGATCGTCGGGAAGGGGGGCTTCTACACCTCCCTTCCCCGGTGGAGTTTTTTGTTTACTCCATGGTGTGTACCATGGGGTTGGTAGTTTTTCTCCCAGTTGTTTTGGTTGTGGAGTTTTGTTCTCCGAGTCTTTTGGGCTCTGGAGTTTTGTGTTGTTTGTGGTTGGTTTTCTTTCTTTCTTCTTGTTCTCTCTGGCAGGAGGTTCTTCCCGAGGCGTCCGGCGGGGTGTTCTTGTTTTCGTTTTGTCTCGCCGGTGGAGCATTTTAGTGCCTAAACTGTTTCAATTTTTGATGCTAGATTTACGTTTATCCACCAGCTTTCTAGAGACACGCGCCGCTCAGATGGGTTCACTGGCGTCTTCTTGTTCCGCCGCTGTTTGTTCCGGCCGTCGGGATCATCGGTGACCGGCGCGTGATCGTCACGCGCCAGTGAAGTTTTCTCTTCGACCGGCGCGTGGAGGTCTCGCTCCGGCGTTTTTTCACCGTGCAAAGGCGGTGGCCGGGCACTGGGTGGCTGATCTGATGGCTGGCGATTTCGGGGGAGGCGCGTGTTGTACACGCGCCGGTCTCCGGCGAAGACAATGTTCTCCTCCGATGACTTGGATTGAATTTTCTACTAGATGTGTTTGTGTATTCTCTTGTTTCTATGTACAGTTGCTTATGTGTGGCTCAAGTTTTACTAGAATTTTCTTTGTTAGGGGGCTGATTGTAATTTTAGTAAAATTTGAGATTCTACATATGTAATTGTTTTTTAAGTCAGATCTTTCTGACTTAAGAATGTGGGGGGTATGTCCCTCATTTCTCACAATGTAGCCTTTAGACTTCTAGATGTTATAATAGCACATGCTATTTTTTTAAAAAAAACTTTGTTTATAGTGAACTAGTTGTCCTTTCTCGATTCTTTTCATAGGATATTATTAATAAGATGAGTATTTTTGTTAAAAAAAAAATTAATAAAAAATTGTAGTTTCTCATCTTTATTACCAGTAGTTCTTTACTTTTACTGTTGAATATATTTTTTATTTCTACTTTTTTTTGTTTCCATTAGTTGATAGCGAAGAGACGGTAAAGAATAACTTTTTATTTTTGGGGGGCCGGAATAATTTGTTAAATATAAGAATCTCCTTCGCCTATATATATATATATATATATATATATATATATATATATGTCTGTTTTTGACTTTATCCTTTGCTTTGTGTTGTCATGCACTACATATGCTTTGCCTATCCTTCTCCGGCAAGAATTATATATATAAAAGTGAATGTTAGATTCTGTTCCTAAGGATATGGATTCTGAGTTGTTTTTTCTAAATTAAAAACCACTAATATAGGTTTCAGGTAAGTTCGTTTTAATCTGTGTATCTTTTATTTTTTTTTAACTATTTTGTGCTGTCATTTGAGAGAACTGACTCATTTGTTTGACCCATTTTTTTGTTATTTGTATGTATTTTTACACTATTTTATTTTGTTTTGGGTACATTACTAGTGAGTCCATCTCTTTTTAAGTTTTAGGATCCTTTACTTTATTCCTTTCAGATCAGGAGTAAGAATGATCATTTATTGTAACTAGTTTCACGTATTCAACTAGAAAACAAAAGAACACTAATATGCTTCATAATTAAACCTTGACATATCAATTAATTAAGGTTCCGTCTGTTTCGACGTTATATGATTTTTAAAAAAATATTTTTCGTATGTTTTGGTGTTTGGTGCGACCGAAAGTAATAGTTAAACTAAAAACATTTTCGGTTTGACCATAATTTTTTTTTAAAGTCCGTAAAATAGTTTACCCATCTTTAAAACTATAAATTATTTTTTGAGTTTGATCATCTCCTTCTCAAATTGTTAGAGTTCATTAAAAGTTATCGGTTGTTTTATGTCGTTGCTCATTTTTCGTACGAGACAAGGGTTGAAACACATTTTCAAATAAATCATTTTTTTTAAAAAAAAATTAAATAAATAAAAAACTGATCGCCTTCCCCGTTTTTTCTGGCTTGACTTTGTTCAATGTATAACTGTCATAATTTTAAGTATACAATGATATGCCTCCACATGGAGCTCGCTCATACGTTGACCGTTGTACCCAACCGCACTTTCGCCCAATGGAGAATAACTCACCACTCCATTGTACTATGGCCTTCTCTAGTATTTGTCTAGACATGTTTCTTTTTTAGAAAAAAATAAAAATAAAAATTAAATAAAATCAGGATTTTTCCAATTTTAAGAAATTTGGACAGAAGATGGTTTTTGAACTTTTCTTAGTTTTTTGAAATCAGGACGGTGATATAATATTCCTTACTTTTTTCAAAAATTTCTTGTTAAATATTCTAGCCTTTTGCATTAGCCTAAAGATGATGCCGTTTTGAAGTTTAATATTAAAATGACACCGTTTTGAGTTAGATATAAGTTATATTTACATTATATTTTTTTGCTGTATTGTTTAAATATGCAAAAGTAATTAATGTGAAATCAATATATATTAATCAAAATATTAAGGCTTAAAAAAATTAAAACAAACCCAAAACACTAAAAATGGACTTAAATTATTTTCAAAATCGTTTAAAATAGGTCTTAATAAATACTTAAAGAATGCCAAAAAAGCTAAAATATGTTCAAAATGCGCATTATGTAATATGCGGATAGCAGATAATAACTGCACTTAATTAATAAATTCAATAAGCCAATTACTGCGCGGATGCAGTTAGTTAAAACATGATACGGATATCTAAAATTTGATATCTGCATTTTTCAGATGCAACTAAAAATATTATAAATAACCACACCCACATGTATACTCCTAATTAAAGCGTTCCTTGGGGCATCATAATACATTCTATGACTGTGTGACACACTAAACTAAACTGAAGAGACCAGGGGCGGAGCTAGGTTTTAAACTTTGGGGGGCCAAATTGATAAAAAAAAATTTGAAGGAGCCAAAACTAAGAAAATAAAAAAACTTATGAGTAAAATTTTAATTTTTTTTTTCTTTTTAATTTTTTTGTTTTGAAAAACCTTTGGCTTGAGGGCTTGCCAAAGATTAGCCCCTCGCCTGGAAGAGACACATTTTTAATCAAACCATTAACCATGGCTTCTCTCTTGCCCACTTCACAAAGGGTCCAACCATGCCTTTCCAATGTTCTTTCTTATACACGTGCCTTTCCTTCTTTCAAAGAATACTAAATAGTACATAATACATAAAATAATATTTTATCTCTTTTAAAATGAAAATAAAAATCGTGAAAAGCACAAAAATGTGGTATCAGAATTTCTGTAAGTGAAATTATCAAAATCCTTTGGTTATTAATATCCAATTTTAAAGACATGGGACGTAAATGAAAAAAAGAAAAAGAAAAAAGAAAATAAAAGAAAAAAATGACTCAAATTTGTCGAAAATGTCTCGATCCTTTAAACTTTGAACAAAAATTAAAGGAGTAGGCCACATAAGGCTGTATATACTGTATATATGCATGGCGGAACCACCCCAAGGCTTATGGGGTTCCGACCCTCCAAATTTTCAAAAAAGTAAAAAAAGTTTGATTTTTATTTTATTTTTTTTTCTAAATTTTTGATATTTTTATAAAATAAACCCCTCAAAATTGTTATTAGTTTAGTTTTGAACCACCAAAATTATTTTTCAGCTCTACCCCTGGCGGTAAAGGTGAAAAAAACAAAAAGTCTTTAAGCATAGGAGAGAGTTGGAAGGTGACCGAAGACGTTTGGAAACCTTTTCAAATTCCAATTGCTTATTAATTTCTCAATAATAGCACACAATTCACATGCATGGAGCCCCACTGCATCGACTTATGCTCGATAGAGATAGAGATCGATGAGGCTGCTAACAAACTGGCTTGCTTGCGTTGAATTTTACACATAATAAGACAACATTCTTTGAGTGCCGCCTTTTTAAATTAAGTCGAGCAATTTTTGACACGGATTCAACACTAGATCAGTTAGTTAAGATTTAGAGATTTGATCCGTTTAATTAAATTGGTTGGTCGGGTTAAAATTGACCTATATATGTGAACAGAGCCAGAAGCTATTTTGGACAGGGGCTAGTGGTCAATTTTTATTTTTATTTTTTTTGTAGGAGCCAGTAGACTAAATTTTTTATTTTTTTAAATTTTTATTTTCCAACCTTATAATTTTTTTTTTTTTTTTTTAAGAAATTGCGGGGAGAGGGGGGGGGATGGCCCCTACCAGCTCCCCCTCCCTCCATCCCTGCCTATATAGTCTTACATACATGCATTGACAAGACTCGAACTCGACGTGCGACATTTAAGGTTGACAAGTTTTTATACGACCTATAAATCCAATACGAAATTAACTGGTTAGAGTTGAGGGGTTTGATGAGTCTTTAACCTTATAATCTTATATTCATGCTTCGATACGACCTGAACCAGACACATAAACATGAATCATCACCCATACTTTAGAACAAACAAATTAATTAACTTTATCATGTTATTTTAGTAACTAACTAATGTAATAATTTTTATTTTTATTTTTAAAAAATTGATATATTGATAATCATCTCGTTTATTTTCATCCTCATTTGTAACATTTTTCTTAATTTCTTTCTTATGCTAATTTCTTACCTCTGGTAATTAAATAGCTTACATATTTTTATGCGCATCTATCGAAAGCGGAATTATGGTTAGTTGATTCCCGAAACAGTAATTAATCCAATTTTTTTTTTTTTAAAAAAAATGCTATGTATTATATTTTTATTTCATAATTATTTTATAATGCTAAAAGTGACAATTTCAATAAACTCTTAAATAAAAATAAAGTGTTTAGTACGACCGAAAATCGAAAATCATGATCAAACTAAAAACATTTTCAGTTAACTAAAAAAAACCTTATTTAATTTTCATAAAATAGTTTTATTTTTTTAAAAACCGTAAACAATTTTCTGAGTTTGAGCTTCTTCTTCTCAAATCATTGATGTTCGTTAGACCACAGTCGAAAGTTATTGGATGACCACTAAAAGTTGTCATACCTCTGTTGGACCATAGTTGGAAGTTGTCGGACCTCTACTAGACCACCGCCAGAGGATGTCAGAAGTCGCTAGTCGTTTTCTACCGTCTCTTATTTTCCGTACGAGCTAAACAACGAAAAATATTTTTAAAAAAATTATTTTTTTCTGACGAATATTTTTTATGTCGAAACAAACCGAGCCTTAGTCTTAAAAAATTCAAGAAATAAGAAATAAGGAAAAAAAAAATGAAAAGAATTAGAATTTAATAATATATTCGACCCAAATTAAAAAAAAAAAAAAAAAAAAAAAAAAAAAAAAAAAATCCCACTAAATTGGAAATTAATATCAAAGTTGCGATTGAGATGGAGAGAGAGAGAATAGGAATTGAATGATTTCACATGGGTTTGGAGTGGTGGGGATGACTGCTGAGATCAACGCGCAATGAGAGATAACCGTCAGATGGGATCTGTTATTGAGAGAGAGAGAGAGCAGGTGGATAGCACTTCGGCAGAAACATGATGCCACGTGTCAATCAATTATAACACTTCACATGGCAATTGACATGCATGCCCCCCCCCCATGTGATATATAATATAATAATATTGGGCAGGCCTCCAACTCCGTGTTGACTGGAGCCTTTTTTTGTTTTGTTGTCTACTTGTCGTGCAACCCATGCACTAATTAAGTTACGTACAAAAGGAATGTGATGGGATTCTTGCCTAACATTAAACATACTACCATAAACCATTGGCCTCCTTCCATATATATATATATATATATGAAAATATGTATAACTTTTTAGTTGTGACATTATATAAAAATGAAAATAGTTGCGAGTCTTGTTCGGGTGCAACGGTATTGCTCTATTCACGTGAATGACTTTTATAACATGCTTTATGGGCAATGACGGATTTAAGGGGTATGGTATAGTTGTATAGGCCCTGCCCCCTCTCTCCTCAATTTCCAAAAAAAAAAAAAAAAATAGTTAAAAAATTAAAATTTAGTCTACTGGCCCTTACTAACAATTTTTTTTTTTTTTGGTCCCTGCCCATAAGAGTTTTTGGCTCCATTCCTGTTTATGGGTGCTGTTTTAAATGTCATAAAATGCTTTGACTTTTCTCACTTGACACCAAATATTGCTTTTCAGATTAGATAGTTAAAGGTCCAATTCAATAAGTGTCTTATAAGTATTTGGAGGAACTTCATTTAACCATTTTGAATTGTCAATGCTTTTGTCATTACTCCCCTAAATTTAAAAAACTCTAAATTTAGTGTATCTGTCTTTCAATTCCACCCATTCGTTAAGATTTTCCATTAAATCTTATCAAAATTTTAAAAATACCAATTTTTTTTTTTCAAATATTCAGACATTTGTATTTTTGCAAATTCTTTTAAATCATGACCAACACCTTAATCTTTGTAATTTTTTTTTTTCTCTAAAAATAAGGAAGGGTAGTTTGTGAATTTTGACATCCATCTGTTAAGATTTGACTGAAAATCGTAACAGATTGGTGAAATTGAAAAAAAATTACATTAAATTGAGAGTTTTTAAAATTTAAAAAGATAATTACAAATATAATGAAAGTTCAAATATGTTAAGTGAAGTTTCTCTGTGTATTTTGTGTGCCGAATTATTTGTTAGTAAGTTTTTTTTTTTTATTCAGCGAAAAAGTTAAAAACAATCATAAAAAAATATAAACAAACAAGCCCTCATATATCTTAATGCTGGTTTGTCGGTTGGAGAAAAAAAATCAATATGCAAAGAGACGAACAGTTGTTTTCTTAATCTTCGGTCGCGGACATGGTTTTATTTATTTATTATTGCAAATCTAGAGATTGTTTGAGGGGCATGACTCTGAAGTTGACAAATAAAAAGGTTGATTGTAAAGTTGGATGAAGAGCCAACTTTATTCATCCTACAAAAGAATACTTTTATATATATATATATATATATATATATATATATATATATATATATATATATATGGATGCTATCTATTTTCTGATCAAGATTAAAGTTAATACATTTAACGGTGTACATAATTTTACATTATTTAAAATTTTAAAAAATATGTCAATATTGATTTCATATATACCGTTAGATGCATTAACTTTAAATCTTAATTTTTTATTTAAAATTGATAGTATTTATTTCATTTAACGAAATGAAAAGAATCCTATTCCGTTTAGATCTGCATGTATAATCATATAACTATTCGAATATATGCATAATGAGAGAATGGTAAATATGGGCCTAAAAAACTACATCAAACCCAAAACACATAACTGAGCCCAATTATTCGGTCTTAATCAATAAGAAGGCCCAAATACATGAGTTTTATAAAATATATAATAAAATAAAATAAACAACTGCAATGATGGTAATTTGTTTATCAAACTAAGATGACACCTGCTTGCTTTAATTTACAATTTCCAGCTGCCCTCCATTTCCCAAGACAGCTCGACCAATCATTTCCTTTCCAGGAACGGAATATATTTAATGAATTGAAGTCAATTATAAAGGATATAAAATGTTGGGAATAATGATTATGAGCATCTGAATTTACTAGCGATTGTGGGCCGTAATCCATTAGGTACAAGTTTGTTAGTATGAATTTGGATGCTCTGGAGTCATGAGAAAGCAGTCTCCAGTAGTGACGGAGTCAGGATTTTGATTTAAGAAAGTCAAGATTAAAAATTAAATTAAAAAAATTAAAAATATAAGTAATAAAATAAATAATAATTCAACAAAATTTAATTATTGTTAAAGTATATATATGGAACTTACAATTTATTTTGTCACACATAACATTAATATATTCATTTGTGCTTGACGAGTCTTCATATTTTGAAATCGCTGTATGCCTGCTTGATTTTGTCATATTTTGAAATGATGTTTTACCAAATTGTCCTTTTGAAAAATTACGCTGTTGACATATTCCTTTTTGTAGATATGTTTTTACGATTTAGTCTTTATCATTAAGATTGTAAGGTAATCAGACACTTTTGTTTTTAAACAAGGATCTACTCATAAATTTGTTAAATCTATCTCGATACGACATTGTTTAGAATTTAACTAGAATTGAATGAATTCATTATTGTTTTTCGTAATCTGAACTAACTACAATTATGTATTTTATACAATTAAAATATGTAATAAAAATTATATGTATTTATAAACAATTAATTTAATTGAGCAATCTAAATATAAGAGATTATAAACATTTTTGTTATTTAAAAATAACTCAAGTGTAAAATTTAATTACATACTTGAAATTTTTACAAAATCTAGATTTTTTTTTTTTTAAGTTATAAAAAATATTATTTATGTCTAAATGATTAATAATTTTCATGTTTTTTTTTTTCTTATAATTCTCACAGTAATAAAAACCCATGTGTTTTTTTTTTTTTTTTTTTTTTCTTATTAGATAATGTCTAGAAAGCCGCAAGCACAGTATTACAACAGTCATCTCCTTTTCCTGTTTCCCCCAACGTTTATAACCATTAAAACCAGCGTTTGTTTTGTTTTTATTTTATATATATATATATATATATATATATATATATATATATATATATATATATATATATATATATATATATATATATTTTTTTTTTGTCTCTTATTGAACCATGTTTTAAAAGTTGAAACGCAACGTTCTACTTAAGTTAGAAACTTAGACGCACCGTTTTGGTAGGAGACTTGGGTTGTCTTCTTCGTTCGTCCTCTGGCCCTAAGCCTAAACCTTTGAAAATCTGAAACACAAACAATTACACAAATAATGATAAAACAAGAAAATACAGAACAGAGACATCACGTATTGAATCCTAGTGTTGTGAAAGATATTTGCCCCCCTAAATAGTGATTGAGGGTGGGCAACAAGGGGGGTTGAGGGTTAACTTCTACTAGGTGAAAAAAAAAATTGGGGGCTGAGGTGGGGGGCGGGGGGGCATATGACCCCCCTGCTTCCGCCCCTGGTCTCCAGAATCGACATAGCTAACTAGGGTGACAATATACGATCCCAAAAAATTCGGCATTGCACCTGGTTCCTGAAAATTTGGGACTAAAATTAATCTCAAATTTGCCGCCTAAAATTTTGCTTTGAGAAAAGTAAGAGAGTCATCTTTATATCTTCGAAAATGTCACGTGGCATTTAAATTACTATCTGATTACAATTCAATAATGATAATCTCAAATTCAATGATGATTTTAAAATTCACATGATATTTGAAATGACACAAAGAAAAGTTTATCTTTTTTATATCATTACTTGCAGAAGAGTGAACTCTGAACAATATCTTGTGAGTCAAGCAATGCAAATCCACCGCCTCTAATATTGAGGGCAAAGATCTTCTCTAGTTAAGATGAATTGGAGATGAGCTGATTAGTATAAAAATAAGGATAAAATTGTTTTTTTTCTTATTTTTTGGACAATTTTGTCATTCCACTTAAACTAACCAGCTCCTGTCCAATTCATCTGAACTAGAGATGATCTAAATGCTAATCTTGATTGAGAAGCTCCAAACAAATTGCAATGTACGGTACAAAATCTAACGGCTATTGTTCGTCTGCCAAACATTATGAAACAAACAAATAATTACATACTTGCAAGAAAAATTTTTTAAAAAAAAGTTAATAATAATAATAAGGGTAAATGTCTAATAAATTCATAAGTTAATGTGTGATTTGAAATCAATTTCTCATTATTTAAAAATCAAATTTTGCTACTTAAGTTTGTCGCGGATTTGAAATTAACCATTCCATGATTTTTCCATCCATTTTTCAAACGTCCGTTAGGGTGAGTCATTGTTTATCTACGTAGGCATTGACACATCAGGTAAAACAACGTTGTTTTAAATATTTCAAAATTTTTATTTTTATTTTTTTAAAAAAAAATTTGAAAAATAAAGGGTTGCTGTCGATGACAACCACCCCCCTTGGGGAGAGGGTGGCCTGTGAGCCACCCTAAGAGGTGGCTAGCGCCACCTTTAGAGTGGCTCACTGCCTCCCCATGTTCCAGGGGTGGCCTGCTTGCCAACCCAAAGGTTAAGGATGGTGTGATATCCCAAATATTATTTGTTGTTTTAGGAATAAAGTTTAATGAAATAAATAACTAAAATTAATTAGACGACTGGAAAATACAATGGGACACGCAAATAATATTTTTTGGGCCAAAGAAATAAGTTGTGTAAAAGGAAATAAGAGAAAATGCATTGGACATCCAATAAATGAGAAAATGAAAAATTAAATTCGGCGTGTCCGAACGTGAATTGGTGCGCCCGGACGGCCTTTGATGGTCGCGTGTCTGGACGCCTGCTTTAAAGCGTCCGGACGGTCTGCATCAAGTGGCGCACGTCTACTTAAACGACGCTCGTCCAGACGGTAGTCGATGTCTGTCTGGACGGCCTGCTATGTGGCGCATGCCTTTTTAAACGGCACGCGTCCGGACGGTGGTTAGTGCCTGTCCGGACGGTCAGCCTAAATGGCGCGCGTCCGGACGGTTTGTGATGTCTGTCCGGACGGGGTCAGAATTAAAAAGGGCAAAACACGTTATGTCAGTTCGCCTGTATCAGTATATCAGTATCAGCTAGGGATGTAAACGAAGCAAAGCTACCCGTGAGCTCGCTCGGGCTCGGCTCATGCGCGACTCGGTTATTAAATGAGCTATTCGTGGACAAGAAACTATACTTGATTATTAAACGATACATACCCGTATAAAACCCGGCTCGCTCGTTTAAAGTTCGCGAACATACTCGTAAAAATGCTCGGCTCGCTTATTAGCTCGACTTGTATATATATATATATATATATATATATATATATATATATATATATATATATATATATATATATAAAACTTATTTAGTATATCACTTATTAATTAACAATAATTAATTATTGTTATATAATATATAATTACTAGTTATATCTATAAGTATCTATATAATATATAATTTAATTATAAAAGATAATTAATATGATTATATCTTATATGATCTAAGAGATTAAGACTCTAAGTTTAATAATTAAATATCTAATGATTGTTGAATTAACAATAAATTGTTAATCATATGATTTAATGAAAATCTTGATACTTAATCGTATTATTCAAATAATCATATTATATACAATGACAATGCAATTGGTATAATCCCAAATCAATTGATTAGCATTAAAATTAACAATGTGTTTCTTATAATCACAAATTATGTATAATTATTAGAATTCATATCATTATATATATATATATATATATATATATTTTTTGAGAAGTCATAGATATTTTATAAAATCATCCAGAAAAAGTTTGCTCCGCAAGTATATATGATCGTATATATTATCACTATAATTTATATGAAATGCTTATGATCTAACAATTATATGATATTAAACCTTATGTGATATATCACATAATATCTTTATAATATAATGTAATAATGATATCAACAATACTTATTTTGTATCATTGTATAATTAAGTGTGATCAAAGTTCTAACAATGTACTATGATCTAACAACAAAAGCTAGGTGATATAATCTAACAATTCATTTGATTAAATTTAAGTATAATCTAACAATTTATATGATATTAAATCTCATATCATATAGCATAACTGCACAATGAATAATGTAATAATGATATCAACAATACTTATTTTGTATCGGGGAGTGATCCTTGCACTTTTTGTGCACAACAATGGTACAACACCAAGGCATATTGAGGTGGAACCTAATGTGTGGGTCACACCTTAATGTGCCTTGGTGTTGTGTCATTGTGAGTGTTTTGATCATTTCCCTTTTGTATCATTGTATAATTAAGTGTGATCCAAGTTCTAACAATGTACTATGATCTAACAACAATAGCTTGGTGATATGATCTAACAATTCATTTTATTAAATTTAAGTATGATATAACAATTTATATGATATTAAATCTCATGTCATATGACACAATGTATAATGTAATAATCATATGATCACGACATTCTTACAAATATTATTTCATATTTAACACATGAATCACAAAGTCAAAATTATTTACTATATAACAACACTACCAATAATAAAAATATCAAATTAATAACACTTTCTTTTCAAGCCTTCAAAACTTTAATTATTATTTATGCACCTTCTTTTATCATTTTTTTAATATATTCCACGATATTGATAGTATATTAGTTAGCATTATATTCTGTTTGAGAGATCCATTAGAAAGATGTTTCAGAAATTAGGAATTTTAATTATAGTGTATGGAACTAATTTGAGTACCAATTAATTATATATAAAAGAAATGATGATGTGCATAGATGATAAATGTTAGATTTAAATCCGAATTTTTAAATCTGTGATTATAAGAATTATTCGAATTATATATATATATATATATATATATATATATATATATATATATATATATATATAGAAGATATCGACATTTCAGAAAATATGTGTCTGGAACCATTTCAGGATTAGATTGGTTTTACTTTTAAATAACTTGTACTGTGTTGTGCATTTCTTTAGGGTTTGTTTGTGTGTTCGATTTTTTTGTATTATATTCTACTATATTCTATTATGTGAATATCGAGAAAAAACTAATTTGTAAAAAGATGTTTGAAATATATATTTGAAATATGTGTTTGTGAGTTAATTCTTTTTAAAATATATATTTGAAATATATGTTTTTGAGTTAGTTCTTTTTAAAAATTAGTTCTTTTTAAATTATGTTTGAAATATATAGATCTTTTTAAAAATTAGTTATTTTTTCGTTTTTTAAATTTTCGTTTTTATTTTTTATTTTTAGTTTTTATTTTTATTTCTTCTTTAAATTTTTCGTTTTTTTAATTTTTTTTTAGTTTTTATTTTTAATCTTTGAGTTTTAGTTTTAGTTTGGTTTTTGCCACTTCTCACACATGGCAGATAACTAGATGAGTGCAATTACCTTTTATTTTTAATCTTTGAATTAATTAACTTTATCATGTTATTTTAGTAACTAACTAATGTAATAATTTTTATTTTTAAAAAATGTTGATATCTTGATAATCGTCTTGTTAATTTTCATATTCATTTGTAGCATTTTTCTTAATTTATTTCTTCTGCTAATTTCTTACCTCTGGTAATTAAATAGCTTACATATTTTTATGCACATCTATTGAAAGCTGAATCATGGTTAGTTTGATTCCCGAAATTAGGGGTGTACAAACAGAATGATTATAACCGCTTTATAACTACTAACCGATTATAATGGCATAACCGTATAACCGCGTTTATAAGCGGTTATAAATAACCGCTAATTGCCTATGTGGAGGCGGTTAGCGGTTATAGGGTTTGGAAAAAGCGGTTAATAATCATTAACCGCTTTTAGTTTATATATATATATATATATATATAATCTTGGATTTGTACTGTTTTGGATTTATGTTTGAGTTTTAGATTTGTTTGTATTGGGTTATTTGGATTTGGATTTGTTATTATTTTGGATTTAAAACCTGCACTAAAACCGGCCCAAAAGTGGCAAAAACTTGTCCAAAATCGGCCCAAAACCCAAATTAAAAAGCGGTTATACAACCGCCGCTTATTGAGTCTACTCAATAACCGCTAACCGGCGGTTATAAAAATAATCGCCTCCGTCTATGCGGTTAATGGTTGCAATTGGTAAAATACAATAACTGCCTAGGCGGTTAGCGGTTTTAGCCAATAACTACCGGTTATAACCGTTTGTACACCCCTACCTGAAATAGTAATTAATCCAATATATATATTTTTTAAACCATAAACAATTTTCTGAGTTTGAGCTTCTCATTTTCAAATCATTGGATCGGAGTTTGTCGGACCACACTCGAAAGCTACTAGATCATCGCCAAAAGTTGTCGTACCTTTGCTGGACCATAATTGGAATCTATCGAACCTCCATTAGACCATCGTCGGATGATGTCGGAAGTCGCTGGCCGTTTTCTATCATCTCTTATTTTCTGTACAAGCCAAACAACAATAAAAAAAATTTAAGAAAATCATTTTTTTCTTGCCGAAATTTTTTTTACGTCGAAACAAACTAAGCCCTAGTCCTAAAAAAATTCAAGAAATAAGAAATAAGGAAAAAAAAAAATTAAAAGAATTAGTTAGAAACTAGAATTTAATAATATATTCCACCCACGTTAAAAAAAAAAAAAAAAATTAATGTCAAAGTTGCGATTGAGATGGAGAGAGAGAGAGAGAGATTAGGAATTGAATTATTTCACATGGGTTTAGGGGCCCTCCTCATGTATTGTGCGATTATAAACGATCGAGAAGGGTTTGGAGTGGTGGGGCCGACTGCTGAGATCAACGCGCAATGAGAGATAACCGTCAGATGGGATCTGTTATTGAGAGAGAGAGAGAGAGCAGGTGGATAGCACTTCAGCAGGAACATGATGCCACGTGTCAATCAATTATAACACTTCACATGGCAATTGACATGCATGCCCCCCCTTGTGATATAATGTAATATAATAATATTGGGCAGGCCTCCAACACCATGTTGACTGAGCCTCCTTTGTTTTGTTGTCGACTTGTCGTGCAACCCATGCACTAATTAAGTTACGTACAAAGGGAATGTGATGGGATTCTTGCCTAACATTAAACATACTACCATAGACCATTGGACTCCTTCGATATATATATATATATATGAAAAAATATATATAACTTTTTAGTTGCGACATTCTATAAAAATGAAAATAGTTGCGAGTGTTGTTCGGGTACAACGGTATTGCTTTGTTCACGTGAATGACTTTTATAACATACTTTATGGGCAAGGACGGATTTAAGGGGCTGATATAGCTGTATAGGCCCTGCCTCCTCCCCCTTTAATTTCAAAATAGAACCAAAAAAAAAAAAAAATTTAGGTAAAAAATTAAAATTTAGTTTATTGGCCTTACAAACAAATTTTTTTTGACCTACCCATAAGAGTTTTTGGCTTTGTCTCTGTTTATGGGTGCTGTTTTAAATGTCATAAAATGTTTTGACTTTTATCGCTTGACACCAAATATTGTTTTTCAGATTAGATGGTCAAATGCTTAATTCAATAAGTGTTTTATAAGTATTTTGAGAAACTTCACTTAACCATTTTGAATTGCCGTCGCTTTTGTCATTACTCCACTAAACTTCAAAAACTTTAAATTTAGTGTCTCTGTCTTTCTATTTTTTTTTTTTTCAATTTTACCCATCCGTTAAGATTTTCCATTAAATCATATCAAAATTTCAAAAATTCCCATTTATTTTTTAAATATTCAGACATTGGTATTTTTGAAAATTCTTTTAAATTCTGATCAACGCCTAAATCTTTGCATTTTTTTTTTCTTTTTTTTTTTTTCCTAAAAATAAGGAATTGTAGTTTGAGAATTTTGATATCCCTCCGTTAAGATTTTAATTGAAAATCGTAATGGATGGGTGAAATTGAAAAAAAAGAAGAAGAAGAAGATAAATACACTAAATTGAGAGTTTTTAAAGTTTAGAAGGATAATTGTAAATGCAATGGAAGTTTAGATGGGTTAAGTAAAGTTTCTTTATGTATTTTGTGTGTGGAATTATTTGTTAGTAAGTTTTTTTTTTTTTTTTTTTTCAGCGAAAAAGTTAAAAACAATCATAAAAAAATATAAACAAACAAGCCCTCATATATCTTAATGCTAGTTTGTCGGTTGGAGAAAAAAAAAATTAATATGCAAAGAGATGAACAGTTTTTTTTTCTTAATCTTCGGTTTGATATAGTTTTATTTATTTATTATTGCAAATCTAGAGATTGTTTGAGGGGCATGACTCTGAAGTTGACAAATAAAAAGGTTGATTGTAAAGTTGGATGAAGAGCCAACTTTATTCATCCTACAAAATAATGCTTATATATATATATATATATATATATATATATATATATATAGGGAGAGAGAGAGAGAGAGATAAGAATATATAGGGAGAGAGAGAGAGAGATAAGAATGCTTATGTAAGAAATAAATATCAGTTTCTTATTTGGGAGTTGTGTTTAGAACGGAATAGGATCCTCTCAATTCCAAATGAAATGAATACTATCAATTTTATGATTATGATTAAAGTTAATACATCTAATGGTGTACATAATTTTACATTATTTAAAATTTTAAAAAATATGTTAATATTGATTTTATATATATTGGTGTACAAGCGGTTATAACCGGCGGTTATTAGCTAAAACCGCTAACCGTTAATCGCCTAGCGGTTATTTTTATTTTACCAACCGCAACCGCTAACCGCCTTGGCGGAGGCGGTTATTTTTATAACCGCCGGTTAGCGGTTATAACCGGCGGTTTGAAACCGCTTTCGAATTCCGGTTTTGGGCCGGGTTTAGACCGGTTTTGGGTCGGGTTAAAATTGGTTTTGGGCTATTTTTACACCTGTTTTGGGCCATTTTTTTGTACAGATTTTAATTTTTTCAAGAAAAAAATTTAATACTTTTTGGGCCTTTTGTCCTTTGTTACAAAATTACTAATCCAAACATATTCTAAATTCCAAAACCAAACAAATCCACATACTCCAAATTCCAAAACCAAACAAATCCAAATAATCAAATACTCAAAGACATTACAAATCCAAAATAACCAAATCCAAAAGCAAAAAATTAAAAATCCAAATAACCACATAGGCACATACTCTAAATTCTAAAACCAAACAAATCCAAATGAACAAAACAAATACTCAAAGACATTACAAATCCAAAATAACCACATAGGCACATACTCCAAATTCTAAAACCATACAAATCCAAATAAACAAATACTCCAAGACATTACAAATCCAAAATAATCACATAGGCACATATTCCAAATTCCAAACCAAACAAATCCAAATAACCAAATAGTCCAAGACATTACAAATCCAAAATTCAAAAATTACAAATCCACATAGTCACTGTCCAAGGATGCTTCGTTCCTTGATTGAGCGCCATCTACAAAAGAAGAAGCTTTAGTTAGTTGAAAAGTAACTAAGTAAGTTTCAAAAATAATAATTGTACAAATGAAAAGTTACAACTAATTTACAAACATTTACTTTCTTTATCAAAGCTTTTCACAAATTCTTCCAACTCCCGAATGTCAATTGGAGTATTCCTTATCCAATTTTGTGTGCAAACCAACGCCTCAACGGTAAGTGGAGACACTGAACTCCTAAAGGGATCCAATATACGTCCCCCAATACATCACGGGCTATTGCTGCAATGATAGGATATTTAGGTGCATTAATCTTCCATCAACCTAAAACATCAAAGTCCTTTATTGCTGCTTCACACCCATCCAACAAATACCTATCCACCTCCGACTTACATTCAAAATCATTCTCTTCCTCAAGGTGTTGGAAGATGAGATTATGATTAACTAATTATTCGCAATCACAACCTTAAATTTCAGATAAAGTAACAGTAGCCAGTAGGTTCCTTTCTTGCTAGGATTAAAATTCTTCTTTAGCAATGCATATTTTCGCTAATAATTTATTTGATTATAATACCAACACATTTCAACCAATTAAATTGCTTGTTTATTGATTTATCACATCCTTAATTAAAGATGATAATCTCAACAGTACGGTGGTAATGTAAATGTTTATCATTTTTTTTAGTAAAAGATCGAATTACTCATTTAATTTAATTATATGTTCTCCAAATTGAACAAAGCACTACTGTACTTGAAATGCCAAACCATTATATTTGTTTAAATCTAAACAACCAATCTAGATTCTGTAATTCTATGTTAAAAAATCAAAATAATTTGTTTGAAGTGTCATGTTAGCATTGTTAAATGAATGTCGGATAAAATTATAACATTTAACCTTTCTCTTTATCTTATTTGTTCCTAGTAATTAAATCCATAATAATCGTAGCTCTCAATTATTAAGAATTTATGCAGACTTGGCCTCATATCAAATCCAACATCTTAATGAGCTAAATGTCTAAAATAAAATGCTTATTTTTCTTAAACTCGTGAATCGATTCCAAATAGAACCAAAAAGAAATTTTTCAATCTTCTGCCTATCATCAATTGTCTCTGCATTTTTCTTTCTGCCTTTTTTTTATTTTTTATTTTTTATTTTATTTTAATTACATTCAGCAGTGTATTAACATAGAATTACAGAATCTAGATTGGTGTTTGTCCATCTCCAATTTCTCATCAAAAACTCGAGCATATCACTTTAAAAAGAAAAAAAATCTCCTTAACACCAATAAAAGCCAACTCATTTGACTCCTCTATATCACTTTCAAAAATACCTATGTATCTTTTTTATAAAAATAAACTATATATCATTTTAAAAGAAAGAAATTGAAATGTGAAATTGCGAGCTCGAGTAATGACTGTAAATATAAGATCGTTCAAATTTCAACTCCAGTTCAGCCAAACCCAACAATAATAGTACACAAAAATACAGAAAAACAACAAAATTAGTATATTATTTCCACTATAAAATTTATAAATCTTGGGATTTACAGTCACTATTTACAACGAAAGGACATGCAGATCACATTGGATACTAAAAGCTCCGGAGTTGTCGTGGCACATTTTATTATTTATCCAACTAAGGTTCATTATTATTATTATTTATTATTTCCTAAAGACCCATTAGTAGTATTTTATTATTTCAATTATTTTATTATATCAAAAATTCATTTTACTTGCATAACATAAATATTATCACTTAAAAATATAATTATTGGCCCCCCCTCTATTTAATAATTACAATATTAATTCTTAAATTTTTTTATTTATTTTTTTGATCTTTACAAGCAGATGCAGCTAGGGCTGAGCATGGGGCGGGGGGGGGGGGGGGGGGGGGAGCGGGGATTGGGTTTTTTTGCCCCCGCCCCGCAGAGGTGCGGGTTCCCTTTGGGGAACCCGCACCCCGCAAATTACCCCCTGCACCCGCACGGGGCGGGTGGGGATGGGGCAGGGTTATGGGGCGGGGATCCCTGCGGGTATGCGGGGATCCCCGTGGGTTTGGATCCCCGTACATCTTTGGCGACCTCAGGCAAGGTCAACGCTGGAGGAGGAGGAGGAGGAGGAAGAGACACGATAGCCGGTGGAGAAGAAGTAGAAGAGGAGGAGAGAGCAATTTCCATGGAGGATTTGGAGGAAGAGTGATGTAACTCTCCGTAGCATTTGGAACAGAGGTTCATGGTGGTCGTGCTGCCGAAGAAGCTGCAGTTGTTAGCGCAGAGCCGGTGGCCTTCGGGAGCTTCGCATCTGTGCTCTTCCGCCATCAGATCTCTTCTCTCGAGTTGGTGACTTGGTGAGGCGACGACTAGCGAGCTGGCTAGTGGCAGGGCTGCGGCGCTCAGGGCAGGGCAGGGCTGGACCGGCTTGTGACTGGGTCCTGGGCTAGTGGCGCTCGCCGCTCAGGGAGTTGACTGTGGCTGGGTGGGTGCCTGGGTCAGTGAGGCTGTGAGGCAGTGAGGGACGAGGGTGCTGGGTCTGCGGCGCTTAGGGAGTTAGAAGATAAGTCACTGTGTAGCCGTGTAGGGTTTTGTTTTTCGTGTTTTTCGCAACTTTTTTTTTTTTTTTTTTTTTTTCAAAACCTACGGGGCGGGGCGGGGACCCGCAAAAATTTAAGGGTCCCCCCGCAACCCGCCCCGCACCGCGCGGGGGGGCCAAAAAAAGCCCCATAACCCGCACCATGGGTGCGGGTTTTGGGCTCTGCGGGGTGGGTTGGGGCGGGTTTTGCGGGGATTTGCTCACCCCTAGATGCAGCTGCTGTGGCAGCTGTATTAATAGGTTTAACAATGACATCTTGTTGAATCTAATTAAAAGGCTTATGCTTCAATTTTGTTGGGAATAAGTCAGTTAAATACATTATGTTTTGTTCCATTGTGTTAGTTTGTATCTGAATTCCATTAACATGTTGCTGTTTTTTTGTAGATTACCATTCACTGTATATTAATTGTGGGGGAAGCAGAACAACTATTGAAAGCAAAAGTTATGAACAGGATACAGACCCTGGAGGTGCATCAAAATTTTACACGAATATTAATGGTAATTGGGGATTTAGTAGCACTGGACACTTTCGGAATGCACCCAAAGAGGACCAAATATATACAGCAAGTAATGTATCTACACTAAGAATGCCTGGCTATGAATTGTACATGAATGCACGCCTCTCTCCCATTTCTCTCACATATTATTTGCGGTGCTTAGCAAATGGAAAATATACAGTGAGACTTCACTTTGCGGAGATAGTAATTAGAGGCAACAGATCCTTTTCCAGTCTTGGAAGAGAAAGCTCTTGCTTAGCCTTAATTCCACCCACAATAAAAGAAGTAGACTACTCCAAATCAAAATCCAAGAATATATCCAAGAAATACCCAAATCAGAATACAATAACCTCTAATATATCTATATACAGTTTTTTTTTTTTTTTTTTCTTTTTGTCATTAAGTTAAATCTACGAATATATTCACTACAAAAGGAAAAAGGACTATCTACCAAAACTGAGAGAAAAACAGATCTAAAGAGAAAATATTGGCAATCCACAAATATGCACCCAATAATCTCTTCAAAAAAAAAAAAAAAAAATGAGAGAAATACAATTTTACACGAACCGGTGGAGAAACTTACAGTGTAGTGGCGGCGGAGACGACCGGAAGCGGAGACGAGTGGCGGCGGAGACGAGCGGCGGCGGAGAGGAGACGAGACGAGATGGGCAGAGACGAGACGGCGTCGGCGACAAAAATGAAATGGGAATTGGAAAATGGAAACCTAAACCTAAAAGAGAAAATATGGTTTATATATATTACCAAAACGGCGTCGTTTTGGGCATTCAGCAATGCCCAAAACGACGCCCCTCTACCTCTAGGCTCTCAGGTCAGTTTTTTTTTTTTTTTTTGTTAATATATATATAAAAGCGGTTAGCGGTTATTTATAACCGCTTTTAAAACCATATAACCACTAACCGCCTCCGCCTAGGCGGTTAGCGGTTATTTATAACCGCTTTTAAAAGCTGTTAGCGGTTATAAGCGATTAGCGGTTAGCAGTTTTAAGCGGTTAGCGGTTTTAAAGCTGTTATAACCGCTCCGTTTGAACACCCCTAATATATATCGTTAGATGCACTAACTTTAAATCTTAATTTTTCATTTAAAATTGATATTATTCATTTTATTTAACGAAATGAAAAGAATCCTATTCCGTTTAGATCTGCATATATAATTATATAATTATTCGAATATATGCAAAATGAGAGAATGGTAAATATGGGCCTAAAAAACTACATCAAACCCAAAACACATAACTGAGCCCAATTATTCGGTCTTAATCAATAAGAAGGCCCAAATATATGAGTTTTATAAAATATATAATAAAATAAAATAATGATGGCAATTTTGTTTATCAAACTAAGATAACACCTGCTTGCTTTACAATTTCCAGCTGCCCTCCATTTCCCAAGACAGCTCGACCAATCATTTCCAGGAACGGAATATATTTAATGAATTGAAGCCAATTATAAAGGATATAAAATGTTGGGAATAATGATTATGAGTATCTGAGTTTACATCGACTCACTAGAGATTATGGGCCCGTAATCGATCATGTACGAGCCTGTCGGTATGAATTTGGATACTCTAAAGTTACGAGAAGGTACTACCTTGAAAACCGATATAACTAACCAGGGGTAACGATATATGAACCTGAAAAATTTGGATTCGCACCTGGTTCCTGAAAATTCGATACTAAAATTAATTTTGAACTTGCCGTTTAAAATTTTGCTTTGAGATAGGTAAAAGAGTCATCCTTATGACCTCTCAAATGTCATGTAGCTTTTAAATTACTATCTGATTACAATTCAATAATGATAATCTCAAATTCGATGATGATTTTAAAAGTCACATGATAGTTGAAACGACACAAAGAAAACTTTAATTTTCTTTACATAATTACTCGCGGAAGAGTGAATTCTGAACAATATCCTGTGAGTCAAGAGCTGCAAATCAACCGCCTCTAATATTGAAGGCAAGGATCCTCTCCAGTTCAAATGAATTGGAGAAAAGCCAGTTAGTATAGAAATAAGGACAAAATTGTCATTTCATATTTTTTACACAATTTTGCCATTCTACTTAAACTAACCTGCTCTTGTCCAGTTCATTTGACCTAGAGATGACCTAAATGCTAATCTTGATTGAGAAGCTCCAAACAAACTGCAATGTCCGGTACAAAATCTAACGGCTTTCATTTGTTTGCCAAACATTATGAAACAAACAAATAATTACATACTTGCAAAAAAAAAAAAATAATAAGAAGAAGAAGAAGAAGGAGGAGGAGGAGAAGGGTAAATGTCTAATAAATTCATATGTCAATGTGCGATTTAAAATCAATCTCTCACTGTTTAAAAATCAAATTTTGTTGCTTAAGTTTGTCGCGGATTTGAAATTAACCATTTCATGATTTTTCCATCCATTTTTCAAATGTCCGTTAGGGTGAGTTACTGTTTATCCACGTAGACATTGACACATTAGGTAAAACGACATTGTTTAAAAATTCAAAATTTCATTTTTTTCTTAAGAAATTGAAAAATAGAGGGCAACTGCCGGTGACAACCACTCCCATTGGGGAGAGGGTGGCCGACGCCACCTCTGGAGTAGCTCGCTGCCTCTCCATGTTTCAAAAGTGGCCTGCTTGCCAACCCAAAGCAGGTTGGGGGTGGCCCGCAAGCCACCCCCAGCCCATGGGAGTGGTCGTGCGGCCACCCTATAGGCCAAAGGTGGCGCGCTAGCCACCCCAGAGGTAGTCGGCGCCACCTCTGGGGGTGGCTCACCACCAACACCTTACTCTAGGGTGGTGGGGTTGGGGGTGGAGTGCGGCTACTCCCGTCCCCAAAACCCCCCATTTTTAATTTTTATTTTTTGTAAAAAAGAAAAAAAATAAAATTTGAAGTTTTTAAATTTATAAAATTACGTCGTTTTACTTGATGTGTCAATGCCTACGTGGATAAACAGTGATTTACCCTAACAGACGTTGGAAAAATGTATGGAAAAATCATGAAGTGGCTAATTGCAAATAAGCCACAAAAATTGTTTTTTAAATAGTAAAAAACTGATTTTAAATCGCGTGTTGACCGAGGAATTTAGTAGAGATTTACCCTGCTAATAATTACAAGCCTCCAACCCTGTAAAATGTGCACGTGTCTGTGACCTCCACACGACTTTCCAGAATCCACCTTTCTGGTTGGGATTCTCTTTGGTCGACTTTCGGATAATTTTCTCTCGCGCCAAACACCCCGTCTTCATTTTATATTCAAAAAATGGGTTTTCGAGTTTGCTGCTGATTTGATTTGTTTACACCCCAAAATTGCCGACTTTTGGGAATTGTTTCATAGTCTCTCTTTTTTTTCTTTTTTTATCGTGCCATTATATTGACGATGATTTTTTTCATGTGAATTCTCTAAGATGCTTGATTTTTGCTTGAATTTGTATGAATTAGTTTATTATGTACCTGCTTGAGCTTTTGATTTCCAACTTTGTTGTTCATTTTCTTTAGTTTTTTTATCCTATTGATATTCTGTATCTCACAGTCTAAGTTGGTGTTGAGTTAATAATTCTTTCGATTTTTTTTCTACATAATTCAGATTATTATATGCATGCAAATTTTCCCTTGGTCCTGAAAATCGCTTATTTCAAGCTTGTAATGATCGAGTTTTTACTATCAGTACTTCAGAGCCTTTCCGTTTCAGTCAATACTTGAGGATTTTGCATTCGTGGTGGTCTGTTTGCTGCAAAAGTTTTAGGTTGTATGGCTGGGTATTGTGAATACTCAAGTGATTGGCACTCTTTCGTGCTAGACAGTTTTGCAAGCTTATGTTGTTTAACGTGAATACTTGATGATTAATTCATCCAAAATAAAATAAAATTGATAAGTACATCAATTTTATAAAAAAGCGCTGATGGACGCAGCTCAACTACAAAAAGTATACAAGTGTAACTCAAATTAGAGTAGATCAAATGGTGTCTTTAAAAGCTATGTCACATTTGGGAGGATAAGAAGGAGATAGGAGTCTTACATATAGCATTACTCATATGTGTGTGTGTGTGTTTGAGTTTATCTAGGTTATTTTGGCTGGGTGAGACTTTTTATTATTTTCAAGGATTAGGATGTAGTTTTTATTAGATTTTGGAGGCTAGAAAAGTGTGCTTTTTATTATTATTATTCAGCTTTGATAATTTTCAGTAGAGAAACTTATTTTCTTTCTTTTTCCCCTTGCAGTATAGCCTAGAAGACCAGACTCTTGGCAGTGATTTTGATCTTTATTACTCTCTTTTTTATCCTGAAATATCTCTAGCACAAACAGATCTATTTTCATGGGTGTCTCCTACATCACATCCACACACACCCCCTATTGAGTCTAGAACCCATGACCTCAGCGTTCACCTTATTCTTACATGAAAAAGAGATGTTATTTGGGTTAAAGCTCATTGACACCAGAAAATATGTATGTTATTTTAAGTTGTACATCTACATGTCATTAGTATCTCATTGCGTTTCACAAATATATGGCTGTTTTTCTATGTATGTATACTGCACCCTATTCTCTGTGTTGAAACATAAGTTGGCAGTTGGCCAAATCATAGTAATTTATTGATGGAGGCATATATTGAGCTGTTTGATTAGTAAGTCATTGGATACAGGGATTCAAGAACTTTTTGAGATTGTGATAACCATAATGGTGACATTGTTCCCTTTTGGAAACTTTATGAAACAGTTATTCTTGTTATTATGAGTTTTGAGCTGTGTCCAGCTTGAAGGTAGACTGGGAAAAATAATTAGCTTATTATGAATTTTGAGCTGTGTCCAGCATGATGCAAATAATCAGGTTTTTAATTTTAATTTTGTATTTTTCTGGCTAGCAGAACTCAGGTGTTTGTTGCTTCATAGTTTGCTGGTTTATGAATCTCTGTTACAAGAAGTTGTACTGGTTTGTGTCATTGACATCCCATTCCGAAACCCATGAATTGGACAAAATGTATTAAAATGGAATTTGTTTAGCCCAATTCATGTGCTTGGAACAAGAAAAAAAGGGGTGAATTCAAATTCAATTCAAACCCATGAATTATTCTGTAAGGTAAGTATCTAATCATAACATATATTCTAACATAAAGAAAATATTCTACCATATTATATATTCTAATATTAATATTTGCTCCACGTAGAATTCCATTTTCATAACAATATTTATGTTATCAATATTTATTTATTTACTTTTTCCTTCTTGTGGGTAGCATATAATGCAGGATCATTTCTCTTCTATGATTAACTTGGGGCCCTAGCTATTCCTTAGAAAACTACTTTTGTTTTTATAATGTGACCTATGAGAATAATTACTTTTTCTCTTAACTATTTAGAATATAATAATTGTTTGGGGAGTTGTGAAAATTAGAACCACTGCTTGAAGAAAGGAAGAGCAAATGGCAAAGAGAAATGGACTGGTTACTCTCCCCGACCAACTATGTGGTTGAGTTAGTTCTTGCTAAGCAAAATGGTGCAAATGGCTCGACCCTGTTTTGCTAAATCAATCTAGAAGGAAATTGCTTCACCAAGGAAGAGTGGCACATCAAGTGTTCAAGGTTGCCAAATCAATTAATGAAAATCTCTTGCTTGAAATGCCTGTGCTGGCCATTATCTAAGATGCTCATCCCAAGGTAATTAAACTCTCCCATTTAAAAGATTCTTAATTAATCTGCCTTCCTCAATTCTTGTAGGATGTTAGGCATTCAATTCTGGAAGCATATTTCCGTGTTCTTGGAAACTTGGCCTATAACATTCTGTCTAGGATAAGAGATAATTTGGAAGAAGATGGTTTGAGTACTCCAAATTCACCGGTGGTAATGCCATACTTTTTTAGTATAAATTATTGTGAAACTTCAGCAGTTGGTATAGATTTAAGGCACTCGTTGATTGATTAGATGAACAAGGTGCATGGGCATTATTGTGACTCTAATTCAAGTAGTACTTGTGATTTGGGATCTTCATACAGTGAGGCCAAAGCAACTTCTGTGGCTACAATACCAAGTCATAATAAACTTTGTGCATCGACAGAGAGGCCTGTGTTAGCATGTCTCCTAAAAATTCACCTTGATAAACAAAAACAAAAAATGTGTGGTCTTCAATAACTTTTTTTTGTAAAGATAATTTTGGTTTGCCTCTTAAAAGAGGTGTAGTTGAGGTCATGGCAAACTTTGGATGTCATGCTTGGAAATATGTAGCAAAGCATTTACCATAATTCTTCCATCGACAACAATTCCTATCAAAATCAAAACTATGCTAAATTGATTTCAAATTCTTTAAGGTGCAACAATTCCCATGAAAATGAAATTTCAGGCTATAATGAAATTCTAGAACCCTTGCAACTTGTACACAACTACTTCCAAGTGTAAGTTAGAAGCACTTCGCAATACAAAATCTTTATTGAAGATAAGCATTAATTTGAAGTATATATATATAGTTGTGAATCACCGATTGAGCATTTCAAAACATGACTCAATAATTCTGTCAATAGCTCTAAAATAGATATGCCTCCAATTCTTTTTAATGATTAGGATCCCAAAGAAAACCCAAAATCCAAATGCATAAGAGACAACAACAAATGCATAGAAGAATAAAGGGCTATCGATTATTCTACTCTCTTCCTTTTCTTCCTCATGTCCAGGTTCAATTTGGTTTGGAGTTGAGCAGTTTCTCGGCAGAGGGTCTCCACATAGATCTGGATTTCCATCATAGCATTGCGACTTGAAAGTTGAGAACTGCCGCTCAAATGGGACTCTTCCAGAAAGATTGTTATAGGCAACACTAAATACTGATAGAAAAGTCATTTCAACAAATTCAAAAGGGATTCTCCCACTCAACTTGTTGTGGGAAAGATCCAAGCTCTCCATGTTTTTCAAGTTTTGAAAAGAATTTGGAATGGAGCCTGTTAGAAAATTATTCGACAAGTTCAAGGACCGAAGCTGCAACAATTCTCCCATTTCAAAAGGAATGTTACCTGTCAATTGGTTTGATGACATGTCAATTATAGTCATCATTGAGAGTGGGATACCTTTGTAAGCATGTACCTCATGTTTTACTCGCAAGTCCGTTTTAATTTCGAATTTAGGCTCTAGTTGCGCTGGATGTGCCAGGGAAAACAGTGGACCCTTTTCCATGAAAGAGTTTGAGCCATTAGAGCTTGGAGAACTCTTCTTCCAGAATGTAATGTTATCAAGGCAGGAGGGAATACCTCCCGAAATATGATTATCAGAGATATCGAAAACTTGCAAACTTTCCATTTGACACATTCTTCGGAGTAGGTGACCTTCAAAGCGATTTCCACTTAAAAGAACTTGCACCAAGCGAGGATGATCATACAACCACTTTGGAATATTACCAGACAAGTTATTGTTTCGAATATCTAGGATTAGTAGAGAGGGGCTGTTTGATATTGCGGGTGAGATCATTCCTTGAAATTGATTGCCGCCGAGTTGCAAGCACTCCAAGCTTTTCATGTTGGCGTCCCTTGGGAGCATTTCTCCTTCCAATGTATTGTTTGATAGATTTAGATATACCAGTGGGGTGCCATTTCTAGTCAAACTTTGCGGTATTGTCCCTGAGAGCTTGTTATTAGAAAGGTCTAATGCTTCAAAAGATAGATTACCAAAAGACCAAGGAATGATGCCCTGTAATGCATTTGAGGACATGTCAACACTGTATAAGTGTGGAAGAAGATGTCCAATATTTTCGGGAAGAGAACCTTTGACATTATTATTTGACATATCGAAGAATACAAGTGATGAAGTTCGATTAGCATGGCAACCAAGAAAAAGAAAACCATCAATTTTGTTACTTCTCAAGGATAAAGCTTTGATACTCGTGTTGAATAGCAACTGACAAGGTATGCTTCCCTTTATTAAGTTGTGAGACAAGTCTAGCAATTGCAAGGCAACTTGGGTGGTGATAAAGCTTGGGAGAACGTGACCATTCTTCTTGTTGAGGCTGCAATTCGCCAAGTTCAGGTAATTTAGCTGAAAGGTTGGAACCCATGTGGGAGATTCTGTTTCAATTTCCAAATTGCAGTTGCTTGAAAGATCAAGGGCTTGGAGACTTGAAGCATTGGCAAAAGTAGAAAATGATAAAACCCCATCTAATTGATTGTCCGAAACATAAAACCACTGAATCTTGCTTTGATTGGAGAATAGTGATGGAGGTAGATTACCATGAAAGCGATTACTCGAAAGACCAAGGTACATGAGACTTGAAGCATTGGCAAAAGTAGAAAATGATAAAACCCCATCTAATTGATTGTCCGAAACATCAAAACTCTCAATCTTGCTTTGTTTGGAGAATAGTGATGGAGGTAGATTACCATGAAAGCGATTACTCCAAAGATCAAGCTCTTGGAGACTTGAAGCATTGGCAAAAGTAGAAAATGATAAAACCCCATCTAATTGATTGGCCGAAACATCGAAATACTCAATCTTGCTTTGGTTGGAGAATATTGATGGAAGTAGATTACCATAAAGACGATTATTTGATAGATAAAGTCCTTCAAGGTTTCCAATCATCCCAAGACAAGAGGGAATAACGCCTTCCAATCTATTATCCTGAAGATCCAAAGAGATTAGATGATTTAATCGCTTCAGTTCGCAAAAAGCTGCATCAAAGTGATGGAGTGTGAAAAATGAGTTCCAATGTAGGATATTATGTATATGCTTAGAAGGCATCAAAATAATGAACAACCTAATATTGAGGTTAGAAAATATTATGACTGATATATTATGAATTATGTGAAACTCTTTGAAGGTAGGATTCTCTGCAAGATCTCAAGGTATGAATTAAGAGTCATTTAGAATTTCAGGAATTAGCCAAAATGAATTGAGCAAATAAAATTAAATGAAGCTGAACAAATTATTATGGGATTAGAAAAGAAAAAAGAGGAAAGTAAGAGTTCTCACGTACGTTCAAGCCTTCCTCCAATTCGCATGCTAAGAAGTGCTAAGCGTTCGAGTTCATCAAATAAGGTGAACAAGGTTACATTTGGATACCATGTACTTCTTGATGAAGCGTACTTCCCATGCAAATACATTTCGCTAACTCCTCCAGCAATACCTCCACATTCAATTTCATGCACTTTACAACAATTCCTTCCGTCCCAATCCGCAAGGAAAGAAGCATTTGTGGCGTTCTTGATCTCCAAGAGAGCTCTCGTCTGTTCTTTGGTGCATCCAGCTGCTTTAACACAAGCCAAAGGGGATGAAGCGATGAAAGCCAAAGCCCAAACAAAAATGACATTTTTAGCAAAACAACAAGTCTCCATTTCTAAAGTGATTCTATTCTGATCGATGCAGCTATGGAAACTGCCTTTATATATATATATATATATAAAATGCAATATTGTTGGCAAGTCTTGAAAATATTAGTCCACGCGCGCATTTTGTGGGGAGCAGTAATGTGTATTGGAAATTGCTTGGAAATTAATTACTACCGATCGAATACTCCAAACCAAGAAGCACGTATGTGTCTATGAAATTTATATATCTATGAATTGAAGCCAAATTTCTTCTCAATTCCAATTTGTTTGGATTTGTGATTTTAAAAAGTGTAATTTAAAATGTGCGATTTGAAAAAATGATTTTTAAAAAGGCAGTTAAGCGTTTGACAAAATTGTAGTTTAACCTTTAAAATCTCAAATTAGCTTTTAAAATTTCACATTTTCAAAAAAGTATCATCTTAATTGTGAGTGCTCAAATGAAAAAGGTGATACCATCAACTTCCGTTGGATTCTACCATCTGCATTAACTTTAGTCTAGGTGGGTGAAGCACTAACACTCACCAAAAATTCAATTAGAAAATTTGTCCAAAAGTAGTTCATAATGCAATTGCATAGTGTTTAATCCCTTTTCATGACTTCCGTGATTTATGCCGTGAATTCGGGAGAGGTATTGATGTGTGACGAAGGAAATGGAGGAGACCCACAGATTAAGATCCTCTCAAATTTTATTTGTGTAACGACTCACTCCAACAAGACTTTTCAGAAGGTCACCAATCTTGATACTATTCTCACAAAAGTACATTTAATTATGGAATTCTAATAGGTTCATGGCTATCGCATTTAAAAATAAAAGTTTTAGCAAAACAAGAAGACTCCATTTCTCAACAGATTCTATTC